>NC_065579.1:138693461-139008639 GCF_024542745.1 Macaca thibetana thibetana | reverse complement strand
GGATTATAGGCGTGAGCCACCGTGCCTGGCCGGTTAATGTAAATTTTAAATGATAGATGGTCTGAGATGCTCCAATCTTACTTTGATATACAAAGATTAATGCAAATAAAAAAAAATTGTGGGCTGGGTGCAGTGGTTCACAACTGTAATCCCAACACTTTAGGAGGCCGAGGTGGATCACTTGAGCCCAGGAATTTGAGACCAGCCGAGGCAACATAGTGAGACTCCATCTCTCCAAAAATAGCAAAAAAAAAAAAAAAAAAAAAAAAAAATCAGCCAGTCATGGTGATGTGCGCCTGTGTTCCCAGCTACTTGGGAGCTGAGGTGGGAGGATCACTTGAGCACAGGAGGTAGAGGCTGCGGTGAGCCATAATCATGCACTGCACTCCAGCCTGGATGATGAAGTGAGACCTCTGGGTATGATAATACGCCTGTTCCTATACCCAAATGGAGGTGACATATAGTTGGGCTGGCGAATGACTGGGCCAGGCGAAGTGGCTCATTCCTGTCATTCCAGCACTTTGAGAGGCTGAGGCAGGTGGATTGCTTGAGCTTGGGAGTTGGAGACCAGCCTGGGAAACATGGTTAGATCCTGTCTCTACTAAAAATACAAAAATTACCTGGTGTGGGCCAGGTGCGGTGGCTCATACCTGTAATCCCAGCATTTTGGGAGGCCAAGGCGGGTGGATCACCTGAGGTCAGGAATTCGAGACCAGCCTGGCCAATGTGGTGATACCCCTTCGCTACTAAAAACACAAAAATTAGCTGTAGTGGTGCACACCAGCAATCCCAGTTACTGAGGAGGCTGGGGCAGGAGAATCGCTTGAACCCAGGAGGGGGAGGTTGCAGTGAGGTGAGATCACACCACTGCACTCCAGCTTGTGCGTCAGAGTGAGACCCCATCTCAAAAAAAAAAAAAAAAAAAAAAAAAAAAAAAAAAAAAAATCTGGTGTGGTGGCATGCACTTGTAGCCCCAGCCACTCAGGAGGCTGAGGTGGGAGGATTGCTTGAGCCTGGAAGGTGGAGGTTGCAGTGAGCTGAGATCGTGCCAGTGCACTCAGCCTGAGCAACAAAGTGAGACCCTGTCGCCAAAAAAAAAAAAAAAAAAAAAAAAAAAAGTTTTTTGCCTTTAGGCCAGTCTTACACATGTATGTTTCCTTTCCCTAACAGTATATCCAAACAGAGACCTTGGTAGTACATCTTCTAAGCCTTTGGGAAACTGAAGTAAAATCTGTAAATGATAAAACAAGAACACTCATCAAATAAACCCAAAAGACACAGTTAAATACTGGGGGCTGTTGGTTACAACTCTTTCTATTAGTATCACTGTATAATTCAGATTTTTAAAAAAGCCCCAAAACTGTCTGACCAGATAATCATAAGAAAGTCTGATTATCACCACACCTCCCCTGATCAGTAAAGGGAATCTGAATTGTGTTATATTTTCAGTAAAAGACTTAAACCAAAAACCGTACTCAACATCATTAAAAACCCTTTGTTGTAGCCATTACTATTGTATACCCATTTAAAAAATGCACGGTTTAATGGTGAAACCCCATCTCTACTAAAAATACAAAAATTAGCTGGGCATGTTGGCACATGCCTATGATCCATCCCAGCTACTTGGGAGGCTGAGGCACAAGAATCGTTTGAACCTGGGAAGCAGAGATTGCAGTGAGCTGAGACGGGGCCACTGCACTCCAGCCTGAGCAAAAGTGAGACTCTGTCTCCAAAAAAAAAAAAAAAAAAAAAAGGTACAGTTTCCAGATAAAAGACAAGTTATAAACCCAAGATGATAGTTGATATTTTTCCTAGAGCAATTTTTAAAAGATACACTAAAAGGAAAAGATGGAAAACTTCCTTCAGATAACATCTTAATGAGTGAATAAATGATTGCTACACCAACACAGCTATTTTGGATAGCTGATAAATAACTTTAAGAAACATTAAGTCAGCCGGGTGCAGTGGCTCACACCCAACACTTTGGGAGGCTGAGGTGGGCGGATCACCTGAGGTGAGGAGTTTAAGACCAGCCTGGCTAACACAGTGAAACCCAGTCTCCACTAAAAATACAAAAAAATTAGCCGGGCATGATGGCAGGCGCCTGTAATCCCAGCTATTTGGGAGGCTGAGGCAGGAGAATCTCTTGAACCCGGGAACCAGAGGTTGCAGTGAGTCGAGACCGCACCATTGCACTTCAACATGGGCAACAATAATGAAACTCCGTCTCAAAAAAAAAAAAAAAAAAAAAAAAAAAAAAAAATTAAGTCGGTAACTATAAATTTCTATTTCATAAAAAATATTCCTTTTTCCTCGTGTCTAGTTTAACATGACTGCTTCATTTTTCTGATGAAAGCAACTATAATAGGTTAGCTTGACCATCTCATTCTAACTAATGATTTAATAATAATAAGGCTTCTTAATTCAAATTCTGTTAATAACCCCAAATTTCTCAAATATTACCCTAAGAATAGTTCCTTCCCTAAGTAACTCTCTGTAAAATGTCACTATTAAAATGTTAACTGAGGAACATTTAACAGATCATCCAAATGCAGTATTTTCTTATTATAATTTGTTTTTTCCTACCAGAATATAAACTCTATAAGGACAGGGATTTTTATCCACTGCTGTAGTTCCAATGGCCAAAACAGTAACTGACACATGAAGAAGTTCAAGAAATATTTGCCAAGTAAATTATAATCACCATTTACTACAACATGATTCCAGCAGTCATTAAAATGCAAAAAATAAAACAGAAATTAAAAGGATTTACTTGGGTCAGTCACCTTTATATAGACTTCTGAATATGAAGTCCCCCCAAATTATCTGCTAGTAGTTCTGAAGACCTAGAAAAAGTTGAGACATAAATTAGTATAGAAAGAAATAACATTGATCAACACACAGAATGGAATTCTACAGCTATATTAACAATTTTGTTTCTGTATACTATCTTGCTTACCATCCTACATCTATACTATCTTGTTTACCACCCTACGTCCATCCAGCACTGAATTTTTTGCCCTTTAATCTTTAATTTTTCCATAAAGCCAGAAACGAGAGGGTAGGGAAGGAAATTATTTGACATAAATGGTAAATACTTCTGTCACTGGCTAATTCTTCCCCTTCCTTCAAATTAGAATTCTCTCTCATTTTCCAAGGGACTCCTTTTTCTCTCTCCTAAGAGGTGACTCCCTTCTCCACTGAACAGTTCTCAAATTCAGAGATCTTTAACCCGATGTCCGATAGCTGTCCAGCCAGACAAGGGCCCATCATCACCCATTAAATTACAAGTCCATATTTATTACTCCTTTCTTTCCCTTCATTCCACATCATCTAGTTTCTTGTCCTACTATAAAAAATAATGATGGCCGGGCGCGGTGGCTCAAGCCTGTAATCCCAGCACTTTGGGAGGCCGAGACGGGCGGATCACGAGGTCAGGAGATAGAGACCATCCTGGCTAACACGGTGAAACCCCGTCTCTACTAAAAAATACAAAAAAACTAGCCGGGCGCGGTGGCGGGCGCCTGTAGTCCCAACTACTCGGGAGGCTGAGGCAGGAGAATGGCGTGAACCTGGGAGGCGGAGCTTGCAGTGAGCTGAGATTCGGCCACTGCACTCCAGCCTGGGCGGCAGAGCGAGACTCTGTCTCAAAAAAAAAAAAAAAAAAAAAAAAAAAAAAAAAGATAAAAGGGAGTCATTTCTATGTGTGGTCAAATGGAAACATGCTTAAAAAAGGGGGGCTTAATTTTCTACCTTCCAAAAAGAAAGGTAAAATAGGTGATCCAGGACTTTGGGGGGAAAATGATCAGTATCCTTTAAGTCTCTGGTGTTTTTTCCAAAAAGTCAAATTTAACACTGGCCAGAGTTATTAACAGCTTAAAGATTAACATATCATAAACATGAAAAGAGTTGTTCATAGGATTCCAGTTACCAAGCATTAGAACACATGCATTTTATTTACGTTGATGTTTTATGATTTCTAATTTTAAAAAACTGGAAAATAAGCTATTTTTTAGAAACAATTTAAAATAGTATACTCAGAATTAGAGAAAGAAAAAGTATCAAAGTAACAGTAAAAGGAAGGAAGAAATAAAGTACATCAAGGGAGAAGCAATAGCAAGTAAGAAAGAAAAAAGGAAAGGAGGAAAAGACAGAAATAGATGTGAGTGTACAGTATGGGAAAATGCATCACAATTTCAAATTCTTATTAACTATTTCCCCAACAATCCATCAGAAACCACAGGAACACTAGGTAAGTTCTCGGATTCAGAAACAGAGACAGCCTGTACCTTCCAGTAGTACCGAGTACTCTCTTTAGGAGGTGCCATTTACATACAGTTTCTAGGGGAAAGGATGTTAGATAGAACATGCCAGAAATGTTTCTTAATGACCCCATCTTTTTAATTGGGTTCAGAAATGGCCAACAGTCTCTATATCATCATTCTGACAGTCTCTTCTCTATATGACTTGCTGAAAGCACAAGACCTGTATGATCTCCCTGGTCACTCACAGAGAAGACAAACAAAAAGTGTTTTATGAACAATTCCAACAGAGATTTCAGAAGAAGAAATTGCATCAGACAGGTGAGGCGGAAGCAGCTGGGAGACAAGAGTCCAATAAACAACCAATCCAATGAAAGAAATTCAGAACAAGTCTGCTTCAGTAATCCTGTGAAGAGGACTGGCAGGAAGAGGAGTGCCGCTTCAGAAAGAGAACAGGCCTCATATGCTTCAGACAGTCTTTGTACTGAGGCTGTGGACCTTGGCCATTCTCCCAGAAATGATGCAATCCTGATGAACAAGATCTGCTGCCAGAGAAACAATTGTTAACAGCCTATGCAGACAGCAACTCAGCCAAGGAGCAATCTCTGATCAACTCACTCCATAAACCAACAGAACGCCAAATCTCAAATCTCTCTTCCTCAATTTCAGTGTCTGACAAAACATAAGTGAACACAGTATATATTCAGATACATAAGAACAAGCCATTTTCTCAAAGTGTCCTTTTTCTTTTAATTTCTTTGGCTGTACAATATCCATTATTACATTTTAGATAAAATACTGAACATTTTTTACTTTTATAAATACAATTATCCAAGCATATCAACATAATAATATAAATATGAAAATGTATACTTATTTTCCTCATTCTCATAAGAAAACCTTTTTGGGAGGTAGTGGCTTCCCTAAGCATAAAAATTGCTCTGAAATCTATCATCCAGCTATAATATTTCAAGTAAAGACAAATATACACATATTCTAATTCAGAGACAGAAAATATATTTCATAGATATTTTTGAAATTAGATAAAAATCAATGTTAAATATTGGCATCTATTAGAGAAAAGAGAAAATCTAATCTTGCTTAGGCTGACATACAAGGTAGACTAAGCAGTATCATCTCACAATAATAGTACTTATAACAATCACTTTTTTGAAGGGCAAAAATATTACTTCAGATCTTACTAAAGGATCAGATTATTTTAATCTTACGAGCCACAATTTACTAATTTAGAAACTAACTTAAAAATATCCTCAATTTAATAATCTTCTCTAGACTTCTTATCTCCTAGGCCTGGTTTCTTTTTCAGAAGTTTTGGTATCAGGTTTTTCACACAGTATTATAAAATTATAAAAAGTTGTTTTTTCTCACTAAATAAATAAAATATCCTGTATAAAGCAGTTCTCTAAACTTCAACTAGCCAAGTCATAACTAACCAAATTTCTTCCTTTTGAAAGCAATAACCCTTAAACTGGGATTCATGAAAAAACACAAATATCTAAGATATATCCTGAAATAAATCTATTCAGCCCAATCTACTACTTCTATATACTACTAAATAACAAAAATGAACAGATACACAGAATAGCTCTAAAGCACTAAAAATACTTTAATAGGTCAATAAATGAAAAAATTTAACTCGGGAAGAGAAAAACACTTTTTGGGACTATTTCAAAAGGGTTAAAGTAGCTAATAATTTTTTAAAAATCCAATTTCTGAACTTGACTATTCAAAATTTTATTACATATAGGCTGAATTTCTTCTTAAATACATTTATAGTTCTTTGATTTATCTTTTGAATGACTTTACAAAACAGTAAAAAGGGGAAATGGGGAAAGAATATTGGGTTTTCTGGTATGATGATTTTTACTCTCTACATAATTTTTAAATCACAGAACAGTCCAAAATACAATAAATATATGACTGCTTATCTACATGACCAACTTTTATGAGAATGAATGTGGCAACTGCATTATATACTTATCTTCATCTTCATCTCAAAGTCAAATATCTCAAGTAAAATCACTGTAGCTGTACCATGACAAACAGCCTTTTACCTTAGGAGAAGAAAAGTATGCTAGGAAAAAGCACTATTAGAGGCTGGATGCAGTGGCTCACATCTGTAATCCTAGCACTTTGGGAGGCTGAGGCAGGAGGATCGCTTGAACCCAGGAGTTCAAGACCAGCCTGGGCAACATAGTGAGACCCATCTCCTAAAAAAAAAGAAAAAAAGAAAAGAAAAAAAGGCACTATAATAGGAGTTAGGAGACTTGAGTTCTAGTCTACAACATAATTAGTGACCTCAGAAAAATCACTTTACATAGATGATCCCTAAATTCCTCAAAGTAAAATCTTCATTGTGTGTCTTCCTGCTCCAGATTTCTATGAATCCTGGCACTGCTGCCAACTAGCTTAGGAAATTCACAGAATGTCTCACAGTCTCAGTTTTCTCATCTGTACCCAAAAAAAAAAAAAAAAAAAACCCCCCCAAAAAAACCCCCAAAAAACCAAAAAACACAAGAACAACAAAAACAACAAAAAAACCTGTTGTGCTGACCCATAGGCACACATGGACTAGCATTTGCAGCAACTAAGAGCTTAAATAACTTTCTGGTCCCTTTGAGTATACGTGAAGAAAGAGGAGCTGCTGCTAATAACCGGAATATGGCTAAACACTGTTTTTATTCTTCTCCAAAAGCATGTATTTCAAGTTTGCTACAGCAGATAATGTGGAAAGAAAAAATGTGAGAAACATGAAAAAAAAAGAGAGAGAGAAGTGTGAAGCATTAGAAGAAACAAATATGAGTTACTGGAAAACAAAGAGATGAACTCTAAAAGAGCACTCAGAGATAAAGTGAAAAGTTTATGTATTTGGAACAGTATACATTAGGCTTATAATCTGAAGCAAATTAATGCAAGCAAAGAATTTAGGGGTTAAGGACTGAAGGGAAAAAAGAAAAGAGAGAAACACTGATTGGGATAAGCACTGGAGACAGGAAACACCATGATTTAGTAATTTAAAGCAAAAATAAAAATTTCCTTTTCCCCCATCTCTTCTACAATACCAGTTTATTCCTTTGCCTAAATTTACACTCACTCTAGGAGCTACTGAGCTTGGCATAATAAACTGATGTCTATAAGAAATCTAAGTTTACTAGAATAAAAGGCCATTAAAAGACAACTTAAAAAAATCCTACTTTAGTCTATATTAAGAATTTCCTTCTCCATAAAAGAGTATTATAGAGACCAAGTCATACTTAGTAGTATGTGCAGCAGAAGAAGGGAGTGGCAGTAGGATAAGATTACATACCAAAAATGATATAATTACTATTATTATCTAAACATTATGATTGTAAATTAACACTGAAGAAAAAGAAATATTTTATTTACAACCCATTTAACAATGATAAAAAGGTATTTACTGTTAAACTAACCAACAATACACAGACTCTTTGTAACCTTAACAAGAATCAGGAAGATTTTAGACTTCTAAGTACCAAATAAAAATGATGCCCTCAAATAATTTAGACTGACTAAACCTCTTTAAAGAGTTATACTCTCAATACTTTCTGAAGGTTCTGTCCTACTGTGTTCTTAGGCTCAGAACATGTGTGAGACCAACGTACCAAACTAGAGTAGGAAAAGAACTTCTCGTATCTCTACACGTGCCTCCTCTGTGAATTCAGATCTTCTTCATTTTCAAACCCCAAAACGGGAGCCACTTTTACTTACTATAGATGAGGTGGGTTGTGCACACTTATGAGCCATTAATATCTGTATTTTTACTTTCATTAATTTAGGCAAAATTTCTCCAACCGATGAAGAAACAGAAATGAAGAAACAGAGCTACAAAAAGATTAGCTTGTATGAAGTCTACTACACACCTACAGTAGTAGAGTTCAGAGGAAAGAAAATTAAGATTTTAATGTATAGCTTCTGTTTATTATAGTAATTACTACTTACCTTAGATAGCAACATCTGAGTTATAACTAATTGTTTTTTATTTTTATTTTTGAGACAGGGTCTGTCACCCAGGTTGGAGTGCTCTGGTGCAATCACAGCTCACTGCAGCCTCAACCTCCTGGGCTCAAGCGATCCTTTCACCTTAGCCTCCCAAGTAGCTGGGACCACAGACACATACTGCCATGCCCAGCCTTGTTTTTATTAAGTACCAATTGGTGCTATGTTAGACAATTAGGTCTAGACAAAATTCCTGGCTGTCTTGGGATTTACATTATGTAGATTTGCTACTTTTTCATTCATTCATTCAACAAACATGAAGTAACTACTATTAATATACATATATATATATAAATATAAACTATGTTAAGTGCTATTTTAAGAGGTTTATTTTATCCAATGTAGAAAAGGGTAGGCAACTTGCAAACTGTTTAGGTTTGCCTATGTGCCAAGTATTGCATTTATACAACCATGAAGGGGGAAAAAATCCTGTAAGTGGGCTGGGCGTGGTGGCTCATGCCTACAATCCCAGCACTTTGGGAGGCCGAGGCGGGGGGATCACCTGAGGTCAGGAGTTTGAAACCAGCCTGACCAACATGGTGAAATCCTGTCTCTACTAAAAATACAAAACAAGCTGGGTGTGGTGGCGCATGCCTCTAATCCCAGCTACTAGGGAGGCTGAGGCAGGAGAATCGCTTAAACCCAGGAGGCGGAGGAGGTTGCAGTGAGCCGAGATCACACCATTGCACTCCAGCCTGGGCAATAACAACAAAACTCTGTCTCAAAAAACAAACAAACAAATCCAGAAAGTGTGTCTTTAACAATTAATGAGTCAAACTCTGAAGGAAAACACCACCCTTGCCTGAATGGAAGAAATCCCTAACCCATTCCATAGTTTACCAGTGAAGGAGTCTCTTACAGAAATAAATTCTTGGGGTTGGGCGTGGTGGCTCAAGCCTGTAATCCCAGCACTTTGGGAGGCCGAGACGGGTGGATCACGAGGTCAGGAGATCGAGACCATCCTGGCTAACATGGTGAAACCCCTTCTCTACTAAAAAATACAAAAAACTAGGCAGGCGAGGTGGCGGGCGCCTGTAGTCCCAGCTACTCGGGAGGCTGAGGAAGGAGAATGGCGTAAACCCGGGAGGTGGAGCTTGCAGTGAGCTGAGATCCGGCCACTGCACTCCAGCCTGGGCACAGAGCGAGACTCTGTCTCAAAAAAAAAAAAAAAAAAAAAAAAGAAATAAATTCTTTTATAAATCCCTTTTAAATTAGCTTAGACAAAGCTTATCATTGACTGGTCTCAAGGAAAATACTATGAAAAATGAAGGCCAATGGGCAGCAAGAATCCTCAAAGTACAGAAAAAAACCTGACTACACATGTTCTGTGATCATCTGGCAAACCATGTAGCTAAGTATACAGCAGGAAAAGAACTTAAAGCTTGGCCCAGCCCAGCGGCTCATGCCTGTAATCCCAGCACTTTGGGAGGCCAAGGCAGGTGGATTACTTGAGGCCAGGAGTTCGAGACCAGTCTGGCCAACATGACAAAACAGTCACTACGGAAAAAAAAAAAAAAACTAGCCAGGCATGGTGGTGCACACCTGTAATCCCAACTACTTATGAGGCTGAGGCACGAGAATTGCTTGACACTGGGAGGCGGAGACTGCAGTGAGCTGAGATCACGCCACTGCCCTCCAGCCTTGGTGACAGAGCGAGACTCTGTCTCAGAAAAATCAGTATCAACAACAACTTACAGTTTAATAGTTCTAATATGCACAATAGGGTTCCCCTCCCCCATGAATGACTGTATCAATACAAATAATGCCTGGAAAAATATGCAAATATTACTATTAAAAAGTAGAAGTTAAATTCTCATGTAAGTGATAACCCTACTGCTCTGTAAACTGCTTTTTAAAATTCAGCAGCTATGAATTTTAATTCAGCATTAGATATGTTTCTATGAGTATGTACAAAACCACTAATTCCTCTTAAGCAAGTATTCTAGTCTATGCATCGACTATAATTTAAACCAGTCCTCTGCAGGTGGATGTTTATGATTGTTGCTGCTTTTCCATAACATATGCAATGTTGTGTTGAACGATCATGTACTTATACCTTTCTTTATACACATGCACAAATATTTCCTTGGGACAAATTCCTAGAAATGAAACTGCCAGAATGGCATGGGCATATTTATTAGTGATGACAAACCACCCTCCATAAAGTTAAAACCATTTTACATTTCCACAAACATTTAGGTTCTTGATAAACATGGTAGAAGGCTAAATTTCCTTAAATAATTTCCTTAAAAGAATTTTTCTGTTTTTTTTTTTTTTTTTTTTTGAGACGGTGTCTTACTCTAACGCCCAGTTGGAATGAAATGGTATGACCATGGCTCACTGCAGCCTCAATCTCTCAGGCTCAAGGGATCCTCCCAGGTCAACCTTCTGAGTAGTTGAGACTACAGGTGCATACCACCACTCCCGGCTAATTTTTAAATTTTTTTGTAGTGACTGGGGTCTCACTATGTTGCCAGCGATGATCTCAAACTTCTGGGCTCTAAGCAGTCCTCCTGCCTGGGTCTCCCAAAGTGCTGGGATTACAGGCGTGAGTACCATGCCCAGTCTTAAAATAACTTCAATTCTCACTTTCCTCATACAGTCTTTTCCATAGAAGATTCTCTACATTCTAAAAGAAAACCCTAGGGCTGGGCACGGTTGCTCACGCCTGTAGTCCCATCACTTTGGGGGGCTGAGGCGGATGGCTCATTCGAGGTCAGGAGTTTGAGACCAGCCTGGTCTACATGGTGAAATCCCGTCTCTATTAAAAACACAAAAATCAGCCAGGCGTGGTGGTGGTCACCTGTAATCCCAGCTACTTGGGAGGCTGAGGCAGGAGAACCGCTTGAAGCCGGGAGGTGGAGGTTGCAGTGAGCCAAGATTACGCCACGGAACTCCAGAAACCCTAAAATGAAAGTTATCTGCAAATTCCCAATGTTTATCTATGTGATTCACTTTTTTTTTTTTTTTTTTTTGAGACGGAGTTTCGCTCTTGTTGCTCAGGTTGGTGTGCGATGGCGTGATCTTGGCTCACTGCAACCTCCGCCTCCCGGGTTCAAGGAATTCTCCTGTCTCAGCCTCCTGAGTAGCTGGGATTACAGGTGTCCACTACCACACCCAGCTAGTTATTGTATTTTTAGTAGACACGGGGTTTCACCATGCTGGCCAGGGTGGTCTCGAACTCCTGAGCTCAGGTGATCTGCCTGCTTCAGCCTACGAGATTCTCTTTTAAGACTACTACTGATTGGATGTCCTGTAAAATTCTTACACACTAAATATTAGATCTTGGTTGCATTTCTACAAATTTGGGCTGGGAGCTTCAAAATAAACCCTAGCTGAAGCAGTATTTCAGAACCAAAGTATTTTCTTATAGTTGTCCTTTGACATAATCTTTAATTCTTTTAATAGACTGCACTAAGCTCTAAATTTCTTTCTGTAATGAAAAAACTTATGCTAGCCATCTGTAATCTAGCTGGCATCTGTAGATGTCTGACTGCAAATGCAAGTAAGCTAGAAGATTTGAGTGCTTTGTTTCAAACAGATAATCAAAACTCTGTTCTAGCAGTTCTGCCTCAGAAGTATAAAATATGATGCTTCATTTTTAATCACCTTTGGAAAGAAACCTAGACATTATAAGAGACTTATCTTAGAACATGTGGGAAAAACTAAAGAAAATAATTTAAAAAAAAGAAAGACTTGGCCGGGCACGGTGGCTCACGCCTGTAATCCCAGCACTTTGGGAGGCCAAGGCAGGCGGATCAGGGGGTCAGGAGATCCAGACCATCCTGGCTAACACAGTGAAACCCCATCTCTACTAAAAATACAAAAAATTAGTCGGGCGTGGTGGGGGGCCCCTGTAGTCCCAGCTACTTGGGAGGCTGAGGCAGGAGAATGGCGTGAACCCAGGAGGCACAGCTTGCAGTGAGCGGAGATCATGCCACTGCACTCCAGCCTGGGCGACAGAGTGAGACTCCATCACAAAAAAAAAAAAAAAAAAAGACTTATCTATACTGATTTACTAGAAGACAGGAGACAAAATACAGACTTCATTTTCACTGTAGGAACAAAATCACTTGGTATACTCCATTTTGACACCCACATGGTCCAAATCCACGCCCTGGCCAAATAAAGGAAAAACCCCTTTTTCTTTTTTTGTTGTGCTGGCACTAGCAACTGACTGAGAGTCTGAGTGAAGAGCTATTCTCCTTTGAAACTTTTGCAGACTTTCAGAAATCCACATCAGTCGCCTCCCTATGATTTCAAGGTAGCATTATGTAATAGCAGTGAACCGGTCTCACTGCCTCTGGGGTGTGAACCCTCCAATCTACTCTACGTTCTTCCATGACATTACCCCTTCTAGAACATAACTTTGGTTACTATCATTCCATTATTTGAAATCTACAAATAATGGTTTCCTTAATGCTTATTGGGCTAGTCCAAACTCCTTTGCCTGAATGGAACAAGAACTTTTTTGTTAATTAGCTACTAACCTGTTTTCTTCTTCTTCAAAACTTTGTTTACACTATTTATGCTTTTTTTATCTTTAAAAAAAAACCACAAAACTTTAAGGTGAAAAACTTAAAATAAATATAAAACCAGAGAAAATCCCATGGTCCCTATCCAGCTTTAATCAACAATCAATTCACGGCCAATCTTAATTTATCTATAATCTCTCTTCCTCCCAGGATTAGTTTACAGCAAAATTCCAAAAATACCAGTTGTGTCTACGACATCTGGTGGGTGGAGCTATCCCTTGTTTATCCTTATAATGAGTATAAGGACACATAAGAGGGGCATGTTTATCATAATGATAGGTCATGGTGACAGGAAATCAAAGGTCATCATTCTTTAGCAAAAGTTCCAAAGAATAAAAAGCTTATGCAATTCAACAATTGCTAGATTTGCTGAGTAATGCTTAGGTTTTACAATTATACACTTACGGTTATTAAAAAAAGTCTTAATCATTGAAACATTTTAAGAAAAAAATCACTGTAAATTATTTTTATGATACAAGTTTGTTGATAAATTTCTTGCATTCTTGGGAATGCAAATTTCTCCTTAGAGCAGAGCTAACTGCTAGTATATACATAACCCACAGTTGTGACATAGCATTCCTGTATTTGCTATATGCCAATATCCAAAAATGAATGACACAGGAGAAACACCCCAAAGCAGGCAGACAGTGAGTGTGATATTCCATAAATCTGTGTACTAAAGATAAGGACTGATTATATCACAAAAGTGATGGCTCACATTTGAGGTAGATGACTAGCTGTTCTTATTTTTAGTGAGCAACCTCTTAGAGTACTTGGAGTCTTAGAGTGCTGACAGACTTAGGGCAAAAAGGCTCACCCACTCTGAGGCACACCTTCCAATGGAAAAACGACTCAATAATAACACTAAGTGTCACAAACCAAAAATATTTTGGGTGCATGTGGAAGATTCCTATTTGAACAACAAAAAAAATTACAAAGAAAGTAGCCAGGCGTGGTGATGCACACCAGCAGTCCCAGCTACTCAGGAGGCTGAAGTGGGAGGATGGCTTCAGCTTGGGAGATGGAGCTTGCAATGAGTTGAGACTGCACTGCTGCACTCCAGCCTAGGCAACAGAACCACAGCCTGTCTAAAAAACAAACAAACAAAAACTTTAACAGCAATGGGGTTAGGCAGGGTGGCTCACACCTGTATCCCAGTGCTTTGGGAGGCTGACTTAGGAGAATTACTTGAGGCCAGGAGTTTGAGGCCACCCTGGGCAACACAATAAGACAGCCAGGAGTGGTGGTGCATACCTGTAGTCCTACTTATTTAGGAGGTTGAGGTGGGAGGATCCCGATCCCTTGAGCCTAACTAAGAGTTGAGACTGCAGTGAGCTATGACTGTGCCACTGCACTCCAGTCTGGGTGACAAGATCCTGTCTCTAAAATTAAAAAAAAAAAAAAAAAAAAGTAACAGCAATGGAAGACAATGACCAACTCAAACAAATACTAATATACGTCTAATAGGTTACTGAGCAAAATAAAATCTTTGAAATGGTGAGCACATTTGTCTTCCTAGAAGCCCATGAGGCCAATGTCTTTGGATCAGCTAGCTAGTGGCTTGTTATGAGATCCAGGACCTTCAACAGTTCCCGTCATCTAAAGCATTAAAAATATTTAACTTATAGATTACAAAAACTTTCTCTGGAAATCTTAATATGAAAAATGTTTTTAAAGCCTTGACACATATGCTCATCTTTGATCCAGTTTCAATAAACATTTCAACTGTATTTGGGCCAAAATGCTCATGTCATCAATTAACTTATAATAAATTAGTCCCAGGAAACTGATAAAATAGTACTTTTTAGTTAGGAATACAACTGGTATAAACTGCTTTAATTCTTATGCAAAATATAATTACAACCATATACCATATTCAAACTTTCCCATTTATGTTACTGTCTCTTTTAATAATGTCTGTTAGTTTTCCTGTCATATCAGTTTGACCCCAAACAAAGCCCAGAATTCTAGCACTAAACAGAGTGAAGCAAAACACAGACTATCTCGGATTTCCATAAATTTGCTATTTTCCTTTTCATTAAAACGTCTATTTATAAACTTATTTTTCCTCAGTAAAATACATCTAAATCCTGAACATTATTGTTTTCGAATACTGTATTTCCTTTTCCAATACTCAGTAACCAATAATAAAAACATTAAAAAAAAAATCCATGCCCCAAATTTTTAACAAATCCATTGTAGACAACCACTAATAACCTAAAAGCAGTGGTTCTCAATCTTTTGGAGAAAAATGCTTGTTTTTTCTTCTAAGTTTAAAAATATTCCATCTGTTGATGAGGAAAATACAGTAAAAAAATATACTACGGAGAATTAGTAATTCTTCTGCACAATATCCTTCTATTTTATGTCCTTAAGGACCATTATCTATTTAGCCAAGACAGGACTAAACGATGCATATCCTGGTAAATACATGGAATGATACTACTAGGGGGAAAAAGGGAAACCAAGATCCCTGCTCTAGAAAGGGCACCCCTTTCGTCTGTTGTGTCAAGCAGCAAACTGTCATTAAGCAGCCTTGTAGAAGCAATGATAGTCTCATACACATCCCTGAATTCTTAAAAACAACATGCACAGACCCACCCCTGCCAAAAAACACACACGACCAACAGCTCTTCAATGAATTAAGAATTTCTTAAGAATCTACTGAGATTCAAGACAGCTTTTCACATTTTGAATTCCAACTCTTCCTACATCTGAATATGAAAGTAAAAAGGAAATCTAGTAGCAACCCATTTGTTCTTGTACCAATATTCAAAAACATCCTAGGCATAACCACTTTGTGATTGTTTTTCTAGAAAATTTCAAACTTAATACTTAGCTATTATTTGAGCACACATACTAATTCCTTAGAAAACTACAGAGATAAAATCTGACATAAAACTTCCAGGTCTCGGCCAGGCGCGGTGGCTCACGCCTGTAATTCCAGCACTTTGGGAGGCCACGGCAGGCAGATGACGAGGTCGAGTTTGAAATCATCCTGGACAAAATGGTGAAACCCCATCTCTACTAAAAATACAAAAATTAGCTGGGTGTGGTGACGGGCGCCTGTAGTCCTAGCTACTAGAGAGGCTGAGGCAGGAGAATCACCTGAATGCAGGAGGCGGAGGTTGCAGTGAGAAGAGATCACGCCACTGCACTCCAGCCTGGGAGACAGAGCCAGACTCTGTCTCAAAAAACAAACAAATAAAAAAATGAAACTCCTAGGTCTCCGCTGTATATTCTTTCCTGAACTGCAGCCAGTCAGGGATAAAGGAAGTCCCAAACTGATTGAAAGGCAAGGTATTATGTTTGGAAGAGGCTAATTAACTTAAGAAAATACACACACACACACACACACACACACACACACACACACACACGCTAGAATTTACAATCACTCCAGCAAGGGATAACATCTGAAAAACATTCATCCTCTTCCTTTATCTGTGTTCCAGATCCAGAAGGCCCATGCAATTCTAGGCAAAGAATCCCAGAGAAAAAAGATCAAAACTACAGATGGGCAGCAATAAAGTCAGGGGGAGAGAGAAAGGCAGATTATATCAGTGGAAGGCTCCTTAAATAAGGTCTGATATTTATAAGATACCTTTCCAGAAATTCAACCATATCATAAAATGTTACCTATTGCATACTGAATACACTATTACATTAATTAATCTATTTGCTTCCTCAATCTTCTGTTCAGGATTGCTCTCCAGAATCTGTATAGACTTCTTTATAATATTAAAATTTCCCTCTTAGTATAAACTCATTATATATCTACGTAGGGTACTCTATTTTTCTGTTGATTGGAAATAGCAGGTGATGATCAGGAGAGGAAATGGGCTCAGAGGGCAAGCAGTACCAACAGGGAAAGACTGAAACATCTGATTATGTTCACTAGTCTGCATTACCAGGACCCATATAGTCAAGTCTACGAATACTTTTATTTTAAAATTTAAAACTTTCTATTATGGGCTGGGCATGGTGGTTCATGTCTGTAATCCCAAAGCTTTGGGAAGCTGAGGCATGAGAATCTCTTGAGGCCAGGAGTTCAAGTCCAGCTGGGCAACATAACAAGATCCTGTTTCAAATAAAGTATGAAAGTAAAATGGTATAAAGAAGTCCATTTATTCATTATCCAGTATCAACAATGACCAACTAATAAGTTGTCTGTTTCATCTATTATCTCCTCTCTATCTAAAGCAAACCCCAGACAACATTTCATTTCATACACAAATATTCTGGCATGTATCTCCAAAAGATAAAGACTTGTTTAAAAAAAAAAATGTGGGCTGGGCATGATGGCTTATGCCTGTAATCCCAGAGCTTTGGGAGGCTGAGGCGTGAGACCACTTGAGGCCAGGAGTTCAATCAAGACCAGCCTGGGCAACACAGTGAGACCCCCACCTGTATGAGCTATTTTTAAAAAAAATTAGCTGGGTGTGGTAGCACATACCTGTAGTCCTAGCTACATTGGAGGCTGAGGTGGGAGGACTGCTTGAGCCCAGTGGTTTAAGGTTAGAATGAACTATGATTGTGCCACTGCACTCTAGCCTGGGCGACAGAGTAGGACCCTATCTCTAAAAAAATAAAAATAAAAATAAAACCCCAAAAACGTGCATTGTAGTTTGATGCTTATTTTTTTTTGGTGGTGGGGGAAGAGGAAAGATAACTTTAGTGTACCATTTTGACCTTTCCTAAAATACTATCTTCTAATCTGAATTCCTTATAGCACTCTATAACCTCACTCTAACCCCAAAGTATTAAAAAACAAAAAACACAAACAACAACAACAACAACAACAAAAAACCTGAACTAATGAACAATCTGGTGTTATGTATATTACTTTGAGGGCACGTAAAGGCAAATGTATCTCAAAATTCTAGAGTTAAACAAAAAAACCACCTGTGACTCTGGTCAGTATACAAATACCCTAAAGCCACATCAAATAATACAATTTCAGGATCCAGTGTTTGTAAAGGACCCTGGATTCTGAAAAGGAGACTTGTTTCCTTAAAACTTTATTAAATTTTTAAATGTGGTTATATTTATATAGTAAGCACTGGTATACTTGTGAAGTCAGAGGCCTCAAATTTTAACTAGATACCAATTATTCCTTTGTTAACAGTTGGTTCTTTTCATATAACCAATGAAGTATTGAAAATCAGGTGTTATTTACAGCATATGAACACTACTAATTCTAAGTAAAGTTCAGACAGACTTTAGAGAACTGATCAAATACTTGTAACAATAACCACTTCCAAAACAAAGGCAGCATTTACTGGATGCTTATGTTGCACCAGCCACTGTTTCTTTAACTACTTTTCATGCATTAGCTCATATAAAGCTTGCATGTTTAGGAGAAAAGTATTATTCCTATTAGGCCAACGAATTAAACTCATCTTGGCCAAAGCCAAAGCAAGAAAAAACCACAGCTAGAATACTCATTCTTAATCACTGTTTCTTCACCTTTGGCATATCTTGATTTAGTATTTTTAAAGACTGTATTAGTTATTAGAAAAGTGACGTATTGCTGAAATATGATAACTTTAAGATACTGTAATTAGGAAGGATAAAATAGATTTAATATTTAACAGGTGCAAGACTTTTAAAGTTTTAATATTTTATTTAAAACACATAAAATCAAATAACTTGGATTTTAAATGACAAAGTTAAAAAATATATGACATCCTTTCTAAATAACACACATTTCAGGTCTAAGGGCAAACCATTCAAGAAATGTTAACTGATGAGCTCTCTACTTCAAGTAACACCAGTGTCCCAAGTGTACCTGAAATTCCCAGACACAAATATGGTCTGGAACTTCAAGAGAGAGAATTTTGGCCAGGCACAGTGGCTCACGCCTGTAATCCCAGCAGTTTGGGAGGCTGAGGTGGGTGGATCACCTGAGGTCAGGGGTTTGAGACCAGCCTGACCAACAAGCAGAAACGCTGTCTCTACTAAAAATACAAAAATTAGCTGGGCATGGTGGCAGGCGCCTGTAGTCCCAGCTACTCAGGAGGCTGTGACAGGAGAATTGCTTCAACCCGGGACACCCAGGTTGCAGTGAGCTGAGATCATGCCACTGCACTCCAGGCTGGGACACACAGCGAGACTCCATCTCAAAAAACAAAAAGAGAATTTTTACTAGAGAAAGAAAGTCTCTTATCTCAAACTGTTTACATTAAGCCAAGAAATTCTGGTTCCAAAAAAAAAAAAAAAAAAAAAAGAACAGAAATTTCCACATTCCTCTTCTACAGTGTGAAAATACTAGTTACTGAAAAATCTAGAAGGAGATAGTTTTAGTAAATGAACTAACCCAAATGCTTCTTGTGCTAAAAGGGGAACTATCGACGAAATATCACTCTGAAAATTTATGATGACTCTGTTGAGTCTAACATATAGGGACAGAGAGAGAACCAGTTGGAAGGCGCTAGGATAGAAGCTCAATTTTTCTGATTATACCCAGCTTTGTAAATTTCACTTACTAACCATTTAACTATTTTACATAATTATAAAACAAAACTTAATCCCTGAAAAATCTGAAAGTAAAATGTAACAAATTAACCTCACTATGTATCAAACTGGTGGCATAACTATAGACAACTATTCTAAGTGGGATTTCAAAATACTGTAATCTGACTGTATACAGTCATGTGCCACACAATGACATTTCAGTCAAGGATGGACCACATATGATAATGATCCCATAAGACTGTAATGGAGCTGCCCTACACAGGTGTACCATTTTTTATCTCTTATATCGTATTTTTGCTTTATCTTTTCCATGTTTAGATACACAAATGCTTGCCACTGTGTTACAACTGCGTATAGTATCCAGTGGTCACATGCTGTACAGATTTGTAGTCTAAGAGCAATGAGCTATACCATGTAGCTTAGGTGTACCATCTAGGTTTATGTTAGTACATTCTAGATGTCCACACAATGATGAAATCACCTGACAACACATTTCTCAGAAAATATCCTCATCAAGTAAGGGATGACTACCACTATCTCTAAAGGGATATACCCTAAGGGCAAAAAGACATGAGAAAACAAAACAAAAAACCACTTTCCAGTAATCATATTGTTCTGTCACTCTAAAACTGTAGTGTGTGTTTTGTGGCACAAAATAAAGATAAATTATATTGGTGTTAGTGAAAACTGAGATTTTGGGCATGGGGAAAGGGAGAAAGATTAGGTTTACATAAACATCATGTAGTACTGAGTTTGAAATGGAGCTTTGCCAATACCAACAACTGATATTTTTAAAAAGAAATAAAACACTTTTAAACTTTGTCCATTGAAAAATCTAGAAACAAGGCCCAATCCAAGAGCAGTGAACACTCCTACCATCCATACTGTGGTTTCTAAGTACCATTTCTCATGAAAAGAACTAAGAGGTTTTTGCCAAAATGGCTGATTCCAGGTTTGGGGCAAAAAATGTACAAAATTATCCTAGAACATCTAGTAATAGTAGGAAGCAAAGAAACAAGTAAGGAAAGCATTAAGAATGAATCAAAAGAATTTAGTAGCCAACAAAGGTAGGACAACCTGAATGTCAAAAATAGCAACTGCCAGAGACTGTAACATATCAAACATATTTAAAACCATGAGTATGCAATAATAATACTTCATTTATGTGTTTAGATGTTGCTAAGTTACCAACCCATTATTCTGAAAATTGATAAATAAGAGGGTAAAAAACCCAAGTGCTTATCTTACCTTCTGTATATAAACTATCTTAGTATAGCCAAATAAAAATGAGGGTGACTATTTCAGACAATAAATGAAGAAGTAATAAAATATCTATTATGAAGTAAATAATGAATATAGGCCGGTGATTCTCAAAAAGTGGTTTGAGAATGCCTGAAGTCCTCTAGATTCTGTCAGAGGGTTATATGAGGTCTTCCATTTTCCAATCAATCATCTGTACGAGGCCAGATTTTCTTCAGTCTTCAACCAAAACAACTTATCACAAGAAATTAAATGCAGGAGTTACGAGAAAGCAGCTGTCTTCTATTAAGTCAGATATTAAAGAGATTTGCAAAAATGTCAAACGACACTTAAAAAATTAGAAATGTAGTTATTTTTATAAAAAATCACATTACTTGTATTAGCAGGCTTTATTATTGTTATTTTAACAATAAATAACTTAAAATTTTTCTCAGTTTTAGTTTCTAATATGGTAAATCTTGACATAATTCACACAAACAAAAGCTCTTCCGGGTCTTCAATTTTTAAGACCACAGAGTTTGATCTAGGCAATGAATAACAGCAGCTGCTTAACATTACATAGACAAGCAGACATTATGTAACTCTTAATGGCAATACACAGTACTATTATAAAATATGCTTGCAATCCATCTAATCACTAATTTACATGAAATACAGGTGGGGGGAGGTTGTTTAATACAGGAATGTGTTAAATGATTATCCAACCTTCAAAATCCAGAGTAGGAACTCTATAAAATAATCAATTTCTTCAACAAGAATCCTACACGGAAAAAACAGAGAGAATCTATAAAGACTCAAACTTATCAATCAATTGCAATGTATGGATCTTATCCTGGTCAAATGGAAACTTTTAAACTAACAGTTTAATAAACTCCAAAGGGAGTCTATTTTTCTATTTTGTAGTATTTGGATTTTTTAATAATAAAAAATTAAAAAATTAATCAAACCCATACCTACCCCTTCCCTTACTACCAACTAATGGGAAAATAAAAAAGACATTCTAAAAACTGCTCATTTGGAAATGGGGGTTCAGAGAGGTCAACAGATAAATTGCAGCACAGGAGACTCCAGAATCAGAAGAGCTCTATCAAGAAAAGCTAGGTTGCTAAGTAGCGACTACAAGTCTCACAATCCTCTGTAATTATGGCGAGTATATAAATTATGGTCCAAATGGAAACATTTTTGAGAGTGAAAGGGGTGCTATTACTAATTATGCTAGGACAGCAGGTATAAACCAGGACTATCCCAAAGAAAGTAAAACATATGGTCACTATCTATAAAAGATTTATTTATTTATTTTGAGACACAGTTTCGCTCTTTTTGCCCAGGCTGGAGTGCAATGGTGCAATCTCAGCTCACTGCAATCTCTGCCACCTGGGTTCAAGAGATTCTCCTGCCTCAGCCTCCTGAGCAGCTGGGATTACAGGCATGCGCCACCATACCTGGCTAATTTTCTATTTTTAGTAGAGATGGGGTTTTTCCTTGTTGGTCAGGCTGGTCTCAAACTCTGGACCTCAGGTGATCTGCCCGCCCTGGCTTCCCAAAGTGCTGGGATTACAGGCATGAGCCACCACACCCAGACAAAAGATTAATTTTAAAATTAATTTTCACAAGAGATATTTGACATAATCCTTTGGGGTAACTATCTGCCATAGAAACATATTCCTAGTATTGAAATGTTTTTTAAAAAATGAGGTGTGCTATAAAAAAAATTGTTTTTCATCTCCCTTGGCTGGCATGGTCATTTCATGAAGTGGGATATGTTTATTTCTCTTGCTGCTCAGTGTACTACTGCAAACTTCCAGCCATTCCTTTTCATACTACTGTTCATGATAAACTGTAAGAGGAAGGTTACACCTACCTAGAGCCTTCCTTCTCTAAAAACACATGTCTTCCCCTGGGACTCCACACATGGCCTAGTAAGAGTGGTATGGCTACAGTAACTTCTTTATTTTTTATTTATTTGAGACACAGTCTTGCTCTGTCTCCCAGGCTGGAATGCAGTGGTGCAATCTTGGCCCACTGCAGCCTCCGCCTCCTAGGGTCAAGCAATTCTTATGCCTAAACCTCCCAAGTAGCTGGGATTACAAGCTCGCACCACCAGGCCCAGCTAATTTTTGTATTTTTAGTAGAGATGGCGTTTCACCATGTTAGTCAGGCTGGTCTCAAACACCTGACCTAAGATGAGCTGCCTGCCTTGGCCTCACAAAGTGCTGAGATTACAAATGTGAGCCGCCAGACCTGGCTGGCTGGCTACAGGAACTTCTGAGATCTATATATGATGTTAGCATAATTTTCACATTTTTGGATTAACAGTAAATATCTGGCTTTAGTACACTTACATAATATGCCACCAATAAGGTGGCTACCTGATTTATATGTGAATATTTTATGCCACTTTGTTTTTAAAGGTTTTTAAATATTGGGTAAACTTTTTCAATAAAAGTAGCCCAAATATTAAAATGTGTAACAATTTGGTATGTAGACCCTATAATATTTAGCTCCATCCTAAAATGTGCATGGACATGTAAACCCACCCTTATTTTGTTCTATTACTAAGTTACGACATTAAAGTTCTATTTGCCACAAATAACACTAAATTTGTCTAGGAAAAAATAACATTTTAAAAAGGACTTCAAAATTTTAGACTTGCTCTTACATTTTCCTCAGATCTATTCTTTTTTAAGGCATTCTACCGAATATATTTCAGAATGTGGGCATAAAGGCATACTTCCATGGGCGTAGTAGTTTGTATCACAGAAACTGGGAAAATAAAAATTAATGCTTTCATACAACATTCTATTGCTACATTCAGCATGTAATCCATCATATTGCTTCAAAGGCCCTTCTCTTCATTCTGTTTTAGGTTAAACTCTTTTGTCTTTAGAACTAAAAGTTTTTTTAAAAATATGCCCTTTAGATTCTACCCCAAATGTTAACATAATAAACACATTTCTTTTTAAAATAACTCTATCTGATTGGGGCTCTTCTCTGTCAATCTGGTTTCTCTTATAAAACAAGTCAACTCTCAACAGCCTACATCAATAAGGAAAAATGTAAAATAAACGCAGAAGTAGTCTGCCAACAGGTCCTTTCAGGTTCTTCCTTCTAAGTAAAACCTTCCTTGGATACCGAGAATACCCAAACAGTTGATTATTAACTGCAGATCATCCTCCTTCACAGAAGCTGTGAAAGTACAAATTGTATGTGTTGTGGCATGTACAGAGGTTGGTGGTAGGAAACAGAATTTTTGAAACATAAGCCAAAGAACGTTAACAGGACACAAAGATGGGGGAGAAAATCCAACAACAAAAACCCCTCTCATACAAAATGACAAACAAGAGGCACAAATGAAAGCAAGGAGATCCACCTGGGCATGTATTAAAATTAACATGTCAACAATATTAAATATGCTAACATGATACTGGAAACCAGATTCAAACCAGATCATAGTATCTAAGAATGATGAAACAATCGTCTTACTATATTCAGCAATGCATATACCTTACTAGATTACTGAGTTTTATTTGAGTCTTCACATTTCAGGAGTGGGGAGGGGAAAATTTCACCATTGAAAGACAATAAAAATAAAAAATAAAATTTCCCCCTTTGTGGGGGTGGTATGGGATAAAAATGGCTTGAAGAACATAAATTATGCAGCTTGAAAAAAGAACTCTGAAACATGAAAAATTTATATTCAAAGAGCTAATTAATTTCACCCCCACTAAGGTAATAGGGTAAACATACATAGAGGTCTAATTTTTTAGCCTTATTTTAGTCATAAATCAGATTTACACAAATCAGTATTTTTCAATACAAACTGCAGATATTATCTACAGAAGACAGTCCACCTTTCTTCAAGCTAATAATACAGTGGCATCTGGTGGTAATAATGACTGTGTGAATGGCCAACGAAAATTAAGTATGCTTAAAACCTTTCTTTCCATAAGGCTGAGAATCTGAAATCGTTTATCAAGAAAGAAAGAAGATACAGAAGTTATAAAATCTCTATCACTAGAGACTTTTAAGAATGTGGCAAATTAGCTTTGTATTTAAGTACATATAAACAAGCCCACAACCTAAGCATAATAAAAATCACATTAGCCCATCCAATTTTCCCCCTTTGTCCTAGTTTCTTTTTGCTGGGAAGAGGCGTTGTGAGATAATAATAGCAGGAAATAAGGTGGAGCAGCTGCACAGGCAAGATGAGGTACAGTGCTTGTGTTTCACCTCCATTCTAGCCCTCTGCTGGCTAAGTCTTAGTGAAAATGAGATTAGCTGTTTGGGGAGCCCTAACAGTTATCAAAACCTTTGGAATCAAAATGTGGTCCCTTACTCTTTCACTTTTGCCAGGAACTTCTTAGGTCCTCTAGCAAGATCCAGGTAATAGGAGCAATGAAGCTACACTGAAGAGATTTCTAATTATCTGGGAAGAGGGAGGATGTAAAGGATGTTTAAAACTGTCTGGTATGGAGACTGGGGCTTGACTACATGGCTTCTATTTTAGTCTCACAAATTTATGGAAATAATCCATGTAAATAAATTATAAAGGGAAGAAATGACTACCCTCAATTTCTGTAGTAATATAAAATATAGCTCACTAGATTTTGTGTTAATGCTGTTGCTATCTTACTGATGAGAAACTTCTAACTAACTGTAATAATAATTAATTACTCAAAATTTATTTTTTAGGTCAAAATACTATATAATTACTGCCAAGACCATGACACATAACAATATAATGTTAAGTAGTAACACATCCAGTTTTCTTTAACAGAGAGAAGTAACACAAAACTTGGTCAGGCTTGCTTAATATTATGTGTATTAAAAGCAGTTTTTTGGTTATTAACTGGTTAAAACATGTCTTTTGCTAATCCATAAATGGAAATTAGCATTCCAGTTCCCTTTATTGTTGTGTGCAGTATAGACAGAAGGGAAAACTTTAAGGCCAGTTTAGTAACATTGCAGTATAGGTGGTACCTCAACCCAAGCAACAGATGTGCTCTTGGAAAACTGTTCAAACCAAATATTTCTAAAAATTAAAGTCTCTTAAAATACATTAAGTATTTTGAAAAACGCTGTCATATATTTCTTCATAAAAGAGAAATTCTATCACAATGCAAATAATTGCCAGCTAATTTGCCTATAAATGAAATTCTTTATTTTTAAAAAAAGAACTGGCACAAAACATTTATTTTAAAAGTAACTAAAAATGTTGTTCAGAACACCGATCCTTTAACATTTTAATGAAAACTTCAACAGGGACCCAAATTTCAAAATATTTCATTATGATTTTGTTTTAAAGGACCAGATAACCGACAGATCTTTTCCAACTCTATGATTCATATTAAGTCTAATAAACTGGATGCAACCATCCCACTTGCATGGGAGCTGAGCATAAATGTATCAAAAGAGGTTGCCTAAACCAAAAGGTTGGGGGGGGAGGGAGGGAGTAATCTCCAGGGAATATCAGGTTCTCCAAGAACTAAGGAAGAGGCTGAAATAAAAAGTAGCCTTTCTTCAGTTAGCATTTTACATGATGGCAACCCAACACATGAAAGCTGTAAGGTGCTCTCCATCTTAATGAAATAAAATTGTAGACAACGACATGCAACTATTTCATAAAGGGAAACAAATTATTCTGCATGTTCAGGTTCAATCCCAACCCAAACACACACATTGTATTACAATGTGTTTTTATTCAGATAGATAAAAAAGATTTATTCTTTTCTATTTCTTAATGAGAATTCAGCTCTAGATCGGGTCTACTAGGGAGGTGACTGGTACTTAGGAGGGTGCAGAGGGTGGGATTTATTTTATTTTAATCTATATGGAGATTTATTTTTTTAAATTTTTCCTTGCTGAGAATGGATCCATACAAGATATTCTGAAACGTATCAAATTTGGGGTTAACAGTATGTGGCTGGCAAAAATTCAATGCTTGAGTGGGAACTAAAAATGATTTCTTTAATTGTATGCCAAACTGAATAATCTCCCAGGGAAAAGAACCTCCTCCTCCTGCCTTTCCTACCTCCTGCCCCTCCCCCACCAACATTGCCTCCCTGCTGTGCAAAGAGCCCTTTGTCCTGCCCCGCACTTATCTAGCTGTTTGGCCATATTGACAGGCCTACTGGAGGCATAATAAGGGAGTCAGTCTGACATAAGCAGCTGGCAATTTGAAACAAAAATCTTCCTTTTCTACTTAGACCAAATCCTGCTGCAGAGGTCTCTGGCTCCTCCCATGATTCCATCTATTTCTCAAACAGAGCAGCAAGAAATTCAGCATTTTTCCCTCCATTAGGTAGCACAAATCAAAAACTTGATTCCCCAGACAGAAATCTATTCTGTATACATTCCTATAGCTACCGCTTTTTGTGATTCATAACATAGGCCAAAAGTGTACACGTAACTAACATGGCTAAGGCAATGCTTCTTATTACTTCAAATTGCCATGAAAGCTCTGGGAATCATTATACCACAAGGAATCCAGAAGAGCACAGAAGAGAAAGCAGCAGCCCAACCAAAGCAACAGACATGAGCATCAGGCAAAACTGGCCTGATATAAAAACTTAGTGTTTTAAAAATACTAAGATATTATTCCAAGAAGCAGAAAATTCCTTTCCCTGTCTTCATATCAAACATACTTAATGTGACCTTACATTAAGTAAGCTATTCCCTCAGGTATTCAGCAAACAAAATCAATATGATGGAATAACCGAGCGAGGCACGATGGGATTACAAATTCCTTGCTCAGTAGGGTACATAGAAAGCAGACTGAGCTTACCTTCATTGTTTGTTTATTATATCCTATAGTTCCCTTCACTAAGTGTTAAAGACTCTGAACGCATTTTGTCCTAGGGTAAGGGAATTCTCCAACGTAATGCTTTCTAAGAGCACCTCCCCTCAGAGTTACTGGGTATCTTATGCACTTCATAATTAAAGATACAATAAAACAGTTTTCCTAAGACTTAACAAAATGTATACAGGTAAGTGAAGGAAACTGTATTCTCTCCATCTTTCATGAACTTCTCAGAATCCCAACCACAAGAGAAATCAATCACTCTACCACATATTTTGGAATTTTTGGCAGTAAGGAATGGTACCAATCCCTGCCCATCATAGGTACATTACACTTATTTTCTAAAGAGTACCTTTGAAAAAACATTTTTAATTACAAATGACTACCAATTATATTACCAAATACACTTTACACATTTTGCACAAAGTTTTATGCCTCAAACAAAACATACTATCTAGAAGTTCCAGTTTTCAAAACTTGAAATACAATTTTTATAAATAAAATTCACTGCTAGACCTAACTTCAAATTAAACTGATGAATCACCAGAGTTCAGCCAAAAATTATTTTTAATATGTTATTTTATTCATGATCCAGTTTCCCTCTGATAAAATGTATTCAATAGTCATTGACTGCTGTTAACTACGGCCTAATTTTTCATAAGTTATTTCAATATGGAAAGGATAAAGCAAAAGTAATGATCTGCAAATTTGTACTTTGCACTTTATTATTTCCCCATTCAAAGGTAAAAATGAAACAGTCATTCTCCCCAGAAAAGCCAGAATAATTTCAGAAAGTCAGTACCTGGACAGAAAACAGTATCAAAAGATATAAAAAAGTTTTCAAGGGTATTACTTAAGTAAATCCTTCTATGAAAAGGCCCTGTATGATCCTCTAGAAAATGATTATATCAAGAGCACAAAAGGTTCCAAACAACAGGAAATTCGAGTGAAAAAGCAATTATTTTATATGGCAACTTAAGCCACATAGTAAAAAACTGCAGACATTTTTATCTTAAACCCTAAGTATGTCAAACAGCCAGTATACATGAAATCATATTTATCTGCTATTGCATCTTATCTATGTGATAGTAATAAGAATTGGAACCTCCTAAAACAGTATCCATTAAAGGTTCTGTTTCACTGGTCTGCTTTTATTACTGGGAAAACAACATGAGCCACATTTGTGAATGACAAAACTCATTTCCATTCTTTTTGGTTCTCTGCCACAAATGCCAGAGTCATACTACAAATTATAGATGTTTATGAGATTTAAGTACATTTACACAAAAATGAACAAATCAAAATTCTGAGGAGAAAAAAGTATAGGATACATTAGTCTTGGGGGAGAAAAACAGCACACATGCATATGTCCAGTATCGCATATAATTGGTGGTGGTGGTTCTCCTTCAAGCTTTTCCACGCTCAGATTGTTTTGCTTAATCAGAGATCATCCTAATGTTCAAGAGTTGTGGGGGAGGGGAGATCACCTAAGGGGCTCAGAGGCCATCTTCTCAGTATCCTGAACTAGACTTATTCGATTTCTGCATATTTCTTCTGGTGTGTCCTACATTTCAGATGGATTACGGCCAAAGACATATATTTGTGATGTCAGAAGGCTATATCCAACAAGTATATAATGAATCAATCTTATAAGTCAAACTCCAAAGAAAATATCTAATCCGGAGAAGTTTATTACTAATACACAAATTAAGAAGAAATATTTATTTAGAAACCACTCCAAAATGGCACCTTTTTTTTAGAGTTTAAGAGTCCAAGCTTAGTAAAATGTTTAGCAAATCATCTATAAGGTAAATACGGTTTAATAGAAAGGAGACACATAACAAAATAATAAGAATTGATTCTATGATTAAAGAGATGGAGGAAAACATGATATGTCAGTTGCAGGAAAAAAATTCCTGTTATTTTCTTCCCATTGTGGTTATCAGAAAGATCCTTAAAATTATTACTTGGGTTTTTTAACTGATTCAAAAATTAAAACTCTAATGGAACTTTTAGTCCTATCCAAGCACAAATATCTAGATAAAAAACAAATATCTGCCAAAAAACAAAAACCAAATCAAACAAAAAAAGTGGATCTTTATGATCCACTTTCCAGATGCCAATACCCATAAATGGGTAGGAGGTTATGAATTGCTAATTCCCATCTCCCCACCAATAAAAAGCAAACCAGCTCAGCAGTGAAAATTCCCAGAAAAGCAAGGTTTCTTCTTAGTCCTGAAGCAGCCATCGCCTAAGTGCTGCTCCCTGCAGCCAGCAGCATTAATGGACGCTGCACTGCTGTCCTTCCCTG
Source organism: Macaca thibetana thibetana (assembly GCF_024542745.1). Lineage (NCBI taxonomy): Eukaryota > Metazoa > Chordata > Mammalia > Primates > Cercopithecidae > Macaca > Macaca thibetana. Next base: position 138,978,957 of record NC_065579.1, on the reverse strand, counting down.
GAGACAGCAGCCAGCACTACTCAAGCTTCTCACGTAGCAACCAGAGCTCCAGAGCCAGCAGCTGCTGCTGCCTTGTATACTCACCCCTGTGATCCAACCCAAAGGAACAACCTTCTCTTTACCCCACCCCCACTCCTTACACACACTTTTTTTTTTTTTTTTGAACCAGTGCTCCATGCCAGAAGGGCTGGAATTATGCTTTTAGAAAGAAACAATCCTAAGGTCACCCTTTTAAACCAAGGCCTTTTATTAGAAAAATCAACATTTACCAAATTCTAAATATCCATTTTAATTAAGCCAGCAGTTTAGAAGTGAAGATTAAGCTTTCGTCTTTTGCAAGCCAATTTCCCAAGCACTCTACAGTCTAATTTAAATTTGCAGCTAGAAACAGAGCCTTGTGTCATGTCCTACCAAAGGGCATAATTCATTTTTCTACACATAATGACAGTCTGAGTAAACCTTAAAGACTCTAATCCCATAACAGGCCAGAATTTTTGGCTACAGAAGAGAACTAATGATCCTGAGAAAACTGGAAGAAATCCAATAGAAAAAAAAAATGCCCTATGTCCTCCATGGAGTCCAGAAACCTCTGCTTATGTGAGTATTCTCTGCTTTAGTCCTAGCTCAGATCCCACACATCTAAAATTACCACTTACAACTTTCTGTGACCTAAAAACAATAATAAAAAAATTAACAACCAAAAAATAATTTCAAATAGGGAGTACACACTCTCCTGAAAAGCTCAGCACACTCCACTCAGCTGGATCCTCCCCAATCACAAGTATAGCTATGTAACATCTGCCCAACAAAGAAATGTAAATATGACCTTGGTCACAAATATGTCATCTAAAAACAACTTGTTTAGTCAAGTCATGAAGGGAATTAGCAGAGAACTTGGGGATTCGTTCAGTACCTATGTGCACGAAGGAAATTGGAGAAATGAACTTAAATATAGACAAAGCCCAGTGGAACCCAGAGGTCTGGGAAAGAAATGAGTTACTGGTGAATACATTGCACAAGTAACATGAGAAAGCAGAAAATGCAGGTCATACACGCACCTCTGAACCAGACCAGCAGAGCTGGCTGCAGCATCCGTATCCGAGAGAAAGACCACTGACGCCCAATAAGTGAGACATGCAAGGGCTCTATAGAATCAATTAGCATAGAAGGGGCTTTCCCAACAGTTAAACTTTCCCTCTCACGCGATTTACCTACTTGAACCAGGGCTCTTTCCTACCCTCCTCTTTACATTCCCGACTTACAAGCAGAGGAAAAGAGAATTGATAAAGGGTAAAATTTTCTGCCTTTGAAGATATTCTCACAAGATCGCTCTCCACGCCCAAGGCAAGTAAAACGACACAATCTGGCTCAACTCCAGGCTCGAACCCTACACATTCAATGAGGCTATCTCAGACACGCTGGGGCACACGCCACGGGGAGCCAGAGAACGTGTGGTGGGGGTGGCGAAGGTAATGCCTTTGGGAAGCAGCCATCTGAGGTGGGAAGCCAGCAAACGAGAGGGAAGGCGTCCAGGAAGATTACGGAGGGGAGATCGCGGCCCCCAGAGCGATCAGAGTTGTCTGTCACAAGGCCGCGAGAACGGGGGTAGGGAGTGGGGGATCGGGGAGAGAAAAAAAGTATGCCTGTGTATTTCGAGCGGAGGGCAGCGAGAGGCCTCTCCTCAAGAGAAAGGTAAACGTAGAGTAGGCAGTTCCCAGGAAAGGGGGTGAAGAGGCGTGGGGGGAGGGGAAGCGTCCTGACCCAGGAAAGACATGAAAAGGGGAGTTGGGTCGCCTAGGTTAGACGGGGCCTCTCTCCCTGGGAAAATGGGGTGCTGCAACGGTGTGTGCGAGGCGGCGAGGGGGATGAGAAGGGGCAGCATCCTCCTGCTAAGAGCTTGGGGAGGGCCAGGCCCACGACCCAAGGAGAGCGAGCGCGGGGAGATGGAGGAGGTGACCCTTCCCACCCCTGGGGCCCGATCGTGAGGTTCGGTCTCTTTTCTGTCGGACCCTTACCTTGTCCCAGGCGCTACCGGGGCCTGGGCCCGGGCTGCGGCGCACGGCACTCCCGGGAGGCGGCAGGACTCGAGTTAGGCCCAACGCGGCGCCACGGCGTTTCCTGGCCGGGAATGGCCCGTACCCGTGAGGTGGGGGTGGGGGGCAGAAAGGCGGAGCGAGCCAAAGGCGGGGAGGGGGGAGGGCCAGGGAAAGAGGGGGGCCGGCACTACAGTGTTGGCGGACTGGCGGGACTGGGGCTGCGTGAGTCTCTGAGCGCAGGCGGGCGGCGGCCGCCCCTCCCCCGGCAGCGGCGGCGGCGGCGGCGGCAGCTCACTCAGCCCGCTGCCCGAGCGGAAACGCCACTGACCGCACGGGGATTCCCAGCGCCGGCGCCAGGGGCACCCGGGACACGCCCCCTCCCGCCGCGCCATTGGCCTCTCCGCCCACCGCCCCGCACCCATTGGCCCACTCGCCGCCAATCAGCGGAAGCCGCCGGGGCCGCCTAGAGAAGAGGCTGTGCTCTGGGGCTCCGGCTCCTCAGAGAGCCTCGGCTAGGTAGGGGAGCGGAACTCTGGTGGAAGGGGAGGTGCGGTGTACTGGGGGGGATGGGTGGCTGGGGTGACCGTCTGGTGGCTTGCGGGGGTTGCCTTTCCCGTGGGAAGTCGGGAACATAATGTTTGTTACCTCGGGAGGGAAAGGGGTGGTTGGATGCAGGCGGGAGGGAGGCCCGCCCTGCGGCAACCGGAGGGGGAGGGAGAAGGGAGCGGAAAATGCTCGAAACCGGACGGAGCCATTGCTCTCGCAGAGGGAGGAGCGCTTCCGGCTTGCCGCTTGTCGCTGATTGGCCATTTCTCCTCCCGCCGTGTGTGAAAACACAAATGGCGTATTCTGGTTGGAGTAAAGCGCCTGTCAGTTACAGAGTCGGGAGTGCGCAGCCGCCTGGTGACGCTCGCGATGCCCCCTGGGTGGGGCGGGTAGGTAGGTGGGGTGGGGTGATGCTGGGTGTGCGGGCGCGGCCGGCCTCCCGCGGCTTGAGGGGAGGGTCAGTGAAATTGGGCTCCGGCGCGGGCGTCCTTCCACCCTCCCCTTCCTTCGGGGGAGTCGGTTTACCCGCCGCCTGCTTGCTTTCGACACTTGATTGGCTGCCGATGCTGTGGGAGCGGGCCTTTGCTACTGGCTCGAGTCTCACATGAGCGAAACCACTGCGCGGGGCGCAGGGGTGGCGGGGGAGGCGGGCGTTGGTACGGTCCTCCCTGAGGCCCAGCGCCGCAGTGTCTGGCCCCGCGCCCCTGCGCAACGTGGCAGGAAGCGCGCGCTGGAAACGGGGGCGGGCTGCCGGCCGAGACTTCTGGATTGCGACGGTGGCGGCTCCGCCCTGGGTTCCCACCGCCTGAAGGGCGAGACAAGCCAGACATGCTACAGGCACTCGTGGGGGTTGGGGAGGAGCAGGGGTCGGTCCGGCTGGTTTGTGGGTGGGAGGCGCATGTTCTCCAAAAACCGGCGCGAGCTGCAATCCTGAGGGAGCTGCGGTGGAGGAGGCGGAGAAAAGGCCGCACCCTTCTGGGCAGGGGGAGGGGAGTGCCGCAATACCTTTATGGGAGTTCTGTGCTGCCTCCCGTCTTGTAAGGACCGCCCTGGGCCTGGAAGAAGCCCTCCCTCCTCTCTCCGCCCGCGTGATCTCGTCATCGCCTCCATGTCGAGTCGCTTCTCGATTATGGGCGGGATTCTTTTGCCTAGGCTTAAGGGGCTAACTTGGTACCTGGGCGTTGCCCTGCAGGGGAGTGAGCAGGTGTAAGATTTGAGGGGCGAGTCCGATTAGTTATCTTCCCACGGACTTGAGTTGGTGTCGAGGTTATTGTAATGAGGGTGGGGTAGGGAAATAGAGCCTAGTCATTCACCTGGGGCTGATTTTATGCAACTAGAGTGCAGATTATCACTACTTATCATTTTTGGAGTATTTTTCTAGAGATAGACGTAGATTAAAGCATGATCACCTAAGTTTTATGCCATTTGAGACCCTTGCTGCACCCCCAAAGTGTAGCATCAGATTAAATCTTAATAGAAAAATTTTAGCCTTTGCTTGAGAAACCAGTGCTTCCCTCCCTCCACCTTCCCCCAGGCTCTCTCCCCCTTTGCATCCGTACCAGGCATCTTAGCAACTCTCACTCATACTTGATCCCATTTTCCATTTGTTGTACTTGCTCATCCAGTATTCAGACATAGCACTAGCTTTCTCCCTCTCTTGATCTTGGGTAGCCTGGTGACTCACGAAACCAGACAGATTGGTTCCACCACAAATTAAGGCTTGAGCTGGGGCCTTACTCTTACCCAGCAGTGCTTTTATTCCTCCCTAGTTCTCGTTCTTTAAGTGTTTACCTGGATTTTCATTTTATCCTTTTTCCTTAGCTGGGATTCTATCCCTGACCCTCTTCACAGTCCAGGTGATCTTGACTACTGCTTTACAGAGAATTGGACCTGAGGTTAGGCAACATCTCCCTTTCTCTTCCTCTAAATACCTTTCGAGGCATCCCTTTATTTCTGTTCTCAACAGTTAGTAACTGAGCTCAGATGCCTGTGTGACAGCTTCCAAATTGCTGTCTCTGTCTTTAGTGTTATATTCTGATCCATCTTACATCTTGTTAGAATGATTGTCCTAAAGGAAGATAGAACGTGAAAATGACAGATGAAACTCCATTACTGGCTTGTACTGTTTACAGCAAGTTGTCTAACCCGCGGGGTGCATGGGACCCAGGACAGCTTTGAATGCAGCCCAAGACAAATTTGTAAACTTTCTTAAAATGTTAGATTTGTTTGCGGGGTGTTTTTGTTTTGTTTTTTGGTGGTGGTGGTGTTTTTTTGTTTCTTTTTTTCTCATCAGCTATCCTGTATGTGTGGCCCAGGGAAGCCAAAAGATTGGACACCCCTGGTTTACAGGATGAATTCTGTCCTCGTGAATGTGATGCATAAGGTCCCCGGATAGACTTACCTCAATTTAACAGCTTTTTCATTTTTCACTATTTTCCACATATTACACGCACAAACATGACCTCTCTCCTGAAGTCACATGGAATGAATTGCAGTTACCCAAATCATAGACATTGTCATGTATCTTTGTGAAGTGGTTCTTTCTGGAATGCTACCCTTGCTGCTTTTAATCCTGCAGATTCAAATGTCATCTCCCCTTTGGTCATGCCTTCCATGGTCTGTTGTTCTATGAGCCAAACTCCCCTATTAAAAAAGGAGTTTTCTCCTGACTCCTGAGCAGTTTGTACTGCGTGGCTCATAGTACTTCTCGGGTTGTTGTCATTGCTGATTTAAACTATCTTAACTATTCTGAGCTTTTTGAAGGAACAGTGTCTTGTGTCTTGTACTCCTGAGCTCCTAGTATACTCTGGTGTCTAGCGAACCCTAAGTAAGTGGACTGAAGCGACATGTAAATGTCTTTATGGTTTGACATTTTATTCATCTTGAGCATTGGAAAAGTGGCTGGCATGACTGAAGAACTGAATTTTATCTAATTTAAATTGCAACTGTGGACAATGTAGCTGTAGCCCCAGACTTATTCTGTGGATTACAGAATACATGGACATTGATTGTTTCTTTGTATTGAGCAATAAGGAAATAAAAGCTGAAGCTCTCTGGCCTATTAAATTTTATTTAACTACTTGTTTTGTTTTATTTTTTTATATATTTAGCTGAAAGCTAAGTCCAACAAACCATTTTTAAAGATGTGCCTGCCTTGGACAACAGTGAAAGCAAGTGTTAATGAGTTTGGATTTCAAAAAAAAATGCATAATGAATTTTAGGGAGGTGAGATTCCATTAAACTGTTACAGGAGCTACATAGTTAAATATATCAGAACTTAAATGAAGAATAGGTCTGTATGATATAAATGCATCCAGCCTAAATTTCTGTCCTACAAGTTTTTACTTCTTGGAAACACTTGATTGGAGGAGCTCTAAGCATCATATCTTGAGTTACAGAAAACAATCACAAAGTAAGTTTTATCTGAGGAATTATAATACCAACATTTTAACACCAAATGCTTTTTATATGCTAATATAGTATCTTATACATTTTAATTATTATTTTTTTTTTTTTTTTTTTTGAGATGGAGTCTTAGTGCCACCCAGTCTGGATTGCAGTGGTGTAATCATGGTTTACGCAGCCTTAACTTCCTGGGCTCAAGTGATCCTCCTGCCTCAGCCGCCTGAGTAGCTGGGACTACAGGCATATGCTTCCATGCCCAGCTAATTTTTTTGTGTTTTTTTGTAGAGATGGCGTTTTGCTGTGCTGTGCAGGTTAGAACTCCTGGGCTCAAGTGATCTTCCTGCCTAAGCTTCCCAAAGTCCTGGGATTACAGGCGTGAGCCACCGCCCTGGGCCATTAAATATACTTTTAAAAATACATTTAAAAAATACATTTTAAAGTTTCTCTTTAGAAAATAAGACCCTTAGGTCAGCGGTCTTCAAACCACCTGTGTGCTGAGAGTTCTCTTAATGCAGATTCTCAGACCACCCAAAAATTCTGAATTCTTTTGGGGAAGGTGGAACCCCATAGAACAGGCAGTATAATTCAGTATCTTTTCAAGTTGATTTGCTGACTCGGATATGCCTATTTACCTGCCAAAAATGATTACAATTTCAGAGAAACTCTTCTCAATTGTACAGTATGTGTCCCTCAATTTTTCCTCAATGAACTGTTTTTTCCTCCTGAAAAACAACAATGGGAATTTTGAGAGGCAAGAGGAATAGTAATATTTTTGGAAACTTGCAGGTCAGGTTTTCCTTTTAAAAGGAATGTTGAAATACATTTTTTTGAACAAGAGAAGTTCACCTTATTTGTGTTTCTCCTGCTTAATTGCAATCCTTAAGGAAAGTGATTTGTTTTTCAGTGCCTAAGCACAGAGCTGGGAGCTCAATAAATGTTAGTTTTGTTGGTTTATGTGTGAAATTGATTCTTCAGTAATAGTTAAGCTCACAAAACATATAAACAAGGCTACTTTTTGGGAGAGACTTCAGGGTCACATTTAACCTGTGTCTCCTAATATTCTATTCATAGAGGAAACTGATGCCTCGTGGTCTCTGAAAACATCTATCCCACCATTCAGTTCTTTGGGTTTCCTGTATTAACCATTGCAGTTATCCTTTTCCTGTGCTTTACTTCCTTGGGCTTTTTGTTTAAATTAACCAGCTACCTATCTCCTTTTCAAGTAGTTACATACTACTTCTTACCCTTGTAAGACAGATTTATTAAGTATATTACACACTTGTACTTGCATGAGAAAGCTGGTGAAAGTTTAGTGAGGGCTAGTGTGTGTGTGTTAGATTTGCAAAATTTAAACTAGATAGGTTACTTCCATATATTTTTTGTGAATGGAGGTTTGGCATAATTATATAATTCTGGTTTGCAACACTCTAGTTTGACTATTAGGTTAATTGTAGAGCACCTTGTTAGGTCACAAATCCAGAAGTCTGGTACTGGACTTGCAGGTTGCTTTCTTAGTGGCATATTAGTTTATATTAGAGGACATACTTCTCAAGAAGACTTCTTATCCGTGACTCTCTCTTCTTGAGATTGGATAATATATTGGATTATTAAAGTGTTAGTACTGAATCAAATAGTTTTATCTAGACTAGGGTTAATCCTGATGAATTGTTTCTGCTTCTGTTATGCAGTGTATCTTCTTGGTGACAAAGACTTTCTGCCTCTGATTTTTATCTTAGTCATGGTTACATTTAATAATCCTGCTTTCCAGCTTTTTTCCTAGAGATCAGTCATCAGTGACCTTTTGTTTGTCCTGATACTTTGTCACCTTTTGTTTTCTGGTTTTGGGGTTTTCTTTTTTTTCTTTTTTAAACGTATGTAAAATTGACTTTTCCTGCTGACAATAGTAACATAGTTTCAGATCATGTTTATAGAATGGTTATTTTATCACCTAACTAGTCTCATCTCTGGTGTATGGATTCTGGTAAACTCAGTCAACAGTCTTCATAGCCTTTTCTATTTTTACTGACCTTGATTTAAAATCTAATCTCAGACCTTCAGGTACTGCTTACAAATAATGTAATAATGAGGTGGTACTAATAACAAATAATGGGGCCGGGCGCGGTGGCTCACGCCTGTAATCCCAGCACTTTGGGAGGCCGAGGCGGGCGGATCACAAGGTCAGGAGATCGAGACCACGGTGAAACCCCGTCTCTACTAAAAATACAAAAAATTAGCCGGGCGCGGTTGTGGGCGCCTGTAGTCCCAGCTACTCGGGAGGCTGAGGCAGGAGAATGGCGTGAACCCGGGAGGCGGAGCTTGCAGTGAGCCGAGATCGCGCCACTGCACTCCAGCCTGGGCGACAGAGCGAGACTCAGTCTCAAAAAAAAAAAAAAAAAAGGAAAAGAAAAAAAAAGTTATACTGTGGGTAAAATGCTGTCATGCTATCAAACAGCGTCACATGCTACAGAGAAGTCTTGTGAAAGGAAGTCAGTGTGGCAGACTTCATTGTCTTTTAAGAAATTGCCACAGCTATCCCAATTTTCAACCACCGCCACCACCCTGATGAGTCAGTAGCCATCATTAACATTGATGCAAGACCCTCCACCAGCAAAAAGATTGTTAGCATTTTTTTGGCAGTGACGTATATCAATTACACATAATGCTACTGTACACTTTTAATATAGACTATGGTATAGTGTAAGCATAACTATATGCACTGGGGAACCAACCAATTCATGAGATTCGCTTTATTGCAGTGCTCTGGAATTTAGCCTGCAGTGTTTCTGAGGTATACCTGTGTATTTAGTACGTTCCTTATATATACAACCCCATTTTACAGAGTAGGAAACTAAGGCTTAGAGTTTGAGCAATTTTCCCATAGATACACCAATAAATTGAGGGCTACAGAGACCACTTAATTGGTTCTCTTAACAGTAGTCTAGACACGAGGTAATGAGATTTGGCTTAGGAGTGACAATGGTAAGGAAGTTAAAGGATTCAGGAACCAAATATCAGTTATTGAGAAGAGAGAATGGTCTCAAAACATCACTTCTCAAGGAAGCCGTCTTGATACCCTCACCCCTACTACACTGTATCCTCCATCTGAATGTTTCAAGAACTCTTCTCACAATTGTAAATAATAATTGTATAATTTTGTTTTTTTCCTACTTTAGGTTGCTCCTTGCGGGCAGGACAGTTCTTATGGCTTTATCCGTTGCCTAAGCACAGAGAGGTCTGCGAGATCAAAACTATTGTCATGATAGCAAGATGCCTGCCTTTTTCATTTATTCTGACAGTGTACAGAGGCTGCATGATGTGTGATGACATCCTCATTGATGTTAATGAATGGTGCTGTACTTGAAATTTCTAAGGTGTTGTTAGGTTTAGGTATGTATACTTGTTTTTAGAAATTGTTTTTTTCCCCTTTTCCCATTTTTAGAAATCAACTCACTTTTTAGGTTATGCCTTCAGTAATCTTTGCAACCTCAATATTCTACAATTGTTATTTTAAAATACTGTAGTTTTCTTTGTGCCTAAGCATAAACATAAGTACATTTTGTTGTTTGTTTTGTTTGCAATAGTGGTTTAAATATTTTCCCAGAATATCCAAATTTAAAAATTTTACAACTTTAGAATAACTTTATTCTAAAATATTTATATTTTTCTCATTTAAGAAGGGATCGATGGCTTAAAAAGACTGCTTCTCATTTACTTATCGGCTATACCATCTGTATACTAATAAAAAACAAGATTGATTTGGAAGGACTGACTCAAACTAATGAAAATATGAAACCTGTCATTCTACTTTGGAGATACTTACCTTATCATGTCTGCAGTAGAATAATTTAGTTCTTTTGTCTTTTTTTGGAGATGAGGTCTTGCTGTGTTGCCCAGGCTGTTCACAGGTACCATCATAGTCTACAGCCTGAAACTCCTGGGTTCAAGCGATATTCCTGCCTCAGCCTCCTGAATAGCTGGAGCTATAGGCATGTACCACCAAATCTGGGCTTTAAAAAATTTTTTTTACATAATTTTTTTTGAGACAGGGTCTTGCCATGTTGGGCTAGTCTTCAACTCCTAGCCCTGAGTGATCCTGCCTCCCAAAATGTCGAGTTGTTAAGCGTGAGCCGCCATACCCGGCCAAAAATTTTTTTAGAGATGGGAATGGAATGATTCTGAATAGTGTTGGTGCCACCTATGTTGTGGCATCATTTTGAAACTAATCATTCAGAGTGTTGTTTTTTTTTTTTGGTAAGGTATTATTTTTTAATGCAGGTATGCCACTACTATAAAAAAAAAAAAGTTTTAAAGCTAGAAATGAAAACACTACTTAAGTATCTGTTACTTTGTTATACTCTAGAAACATACACAATAGCTGAGAAACTTTAAAAATCTCACATTGCTGAATGTCTCTGCTGGCTGAAGTGTAAGTAAAAGATCACAGTAGTGCCACTGTTGAGTGGTACAGCAACTTGTCATTAAAGATGTGTGTGCAGACATGAATTCTGAGTTAATATCTCATCTGTAGAAGTATACATTTGTCCCTTGCCTTGGGATTGGTTTCAGGACACCACTCCCCCACCCTTGCTGGCCATTCACCGAGGACACCAAAACCCAAGGATGTTGAAGTCCCTTATATAAAATGGCGCTGTATCTCCATACAACTTACACACATCCTCCCATATACTTTAAATCATTTCCAGATTTTAGATACTTTCATACAATGTGAATGCTATGTAAATAGTTGTTACATTGTGTATTTATATTTGTACTATTGTATTAAATATTCTCAGATATTTTCAAATATTTCAAGTTTGGTTGAATCTGCAGATGCAGAACCTGAGGATATGGAGGGCTGACTGTGCTTATACCTTATAAATGGATGTGTGCGTGAACGTGCCTGGACTTGTTACTTGGCTTGTATTTGCCAGGCATCAGCATCAACTAAAGATACTCTTACGTGAAAGCTTGGCAACAAACACATGTCCTGAAATAATGCAAGTGTAGAATAACTTTTTTAAATCTCACGGTTTATCCTAAACTATATGTTGACATTTGTAAAAGTGGTGATAAGACAACAGTAGGTAAAAGTAAAACTTCAGGCACCTTGGCACAAACTGAGGCAGTGGCATCAAACTATAAGTTATTCTTCACTGCCATGCATTTGTGGTGGGAACCCCCACAAAAGAAAACCAGTTTCACTCAAGAATGTCCTTGTGAAAGCAGTGACATTTTGTTAAATCTAAACCCTTGAGTACGTAACTTTTTGAAATGGTTGTTTCAAGAAAAAGCACTCACCAAAGCTGAATTACCTATTATTTCCTTGGAGCCTAACAACTGACAGCAATTGTTTTCAATGATAAAATCCAAACACTGAGTCAAAATCAGAATTTTGGGAAAACTTGTGTCTAATATCAGGAACTTGTTGACAGCTTCCCAATACTTCATGAGACAGTGATACTGAATATGGTTTTTTTTTTTTTTTTGAGACAGTCTTGCTCTGTTACCCAGACTGGAACGCAGTGGCATGATCTTGGCTCACTGCAACCTCTTCCTCCTGGGTTCAAGCAATTCTGCCTCAGCCTCCTGCATAACTGGGACTACAGGCGCGTACCACCATGCCTGGCTACTAATTTTTGTATTTTTAGTAGAGATGGAGTTTCACCATGTGGTCTTGAACTTCTGACCTCAGTTGATCCACCTTGGGTGTGTTCAAGACACACACCAGGGTGGTCTTGAACTTCTGACCTCAGTTGATCCACCTTGGCCTCCCAAAGTGCTGGAATTACAGGTTTAAGCCACCATGCCCCGCCAATGACATTTTAGGTAGTGTACAATAAAATGGGCCAATATTTGGGAGAGTTACATAACTTAGTGAACTATATTTTCCTAATGAATAATACATGAGATTATAGAAAACTGCAAGTAACATTGTAACCAATTGAATGCAAAAGAAACAAAAATCTAGTTGTCTTCTATTTAAGTCAGACATTTAGGGAAACCGAATTGCCAAAATGTAAAACAATGCACCTATTTCAAAAAATATATACTAAAAATGTTTTAATGCATTTGTTGCTATAATATTTAAATATTTTACTAATATGGTAAAATACTAGTAAAGTGATTTGGGGCCCTCAATCTTTAAGAATGTGAAGGGATTTTCTGAGGCCACAAAGTTTAAGAAATGGCTACTCTAGCATAACACACAAAATAAATATTCACGTACCTGTTGAATGACTTCATCGAGTTACAGTGAATCCCGGTATTAAACCTGTATGGCTGGGATAATGGGCATGCTATGACAGGAAGCCGATTTCCTTAACTTCACCACTGTAACTCATTAACAAACATGTTAGCCTGAGACAAAAGTATTAAGGGGCGACAGGAAAGCCTTTCATAATGTGATACTTTTTTTCACATTATTCAACGTGTTTTAAAATTTGGTATACAGGTCTGTCTATGGTGTTTCTTCTGAACTTTTGCCAGAGTAGAATGGTTTGTGTTTTTCCTCATAGATTTACTCCTCACTAAACTTCATGACATCTAACATGAACTTGTAAAGGCTATGCTTGAAAGTAAGGTTATCTTTTTTCTATGCCTAGGTTATTATTATTATTATTTTTTAGACGGAGTCTCACTCTGTCGCCCAGGCTGGAGTGCAGTGGCTGGATCTCAGATCACTGAAAGTTCCGTCTCCCAGGTTTACGCCATTCTCCTGCCTCAGCCTCAGCCTCGTGGGTAGCTGTGACTACAGGCGCCCGCCACCTCACCTGGCTAGTTTTTTGTATTTTTTAGTAGAGACGGGGTTTCATCGTGTTAGCCAGGATGGTCTCGATCTCCTGACCTTGTGATCCACCCACCTCGGCCTCCCAAAGTGCTGGGATTACAGGCTTGAGCCCCCGCGCCCGGCCTTCTATGCCTAGGTTATTAATGAATATGAAGCACTTACAAGCTTTAATGTGCTTGAGGTTCCAAAGACCTTTCCAAATCTTCCCATTTTCAGTCTTCAACTTAACATTTTGGTCTTTGCATTGGAGACCTGAGTCCTATCTGACATTGGGCCTACTGGGCAGAATTTCCTAAACTGCCATTTTAAAAGAAATAAGGGTAACCAAATGTTCCCCTTAAAAGCACTCTGGTACACTCTAGTATTGGGAGATAACTATCTTCCCCTAATTAGATTTATAAAATCTTTCTCAATGTTTACATTTTTTCCCCTCAAATATATTGACTTTTTCATTCCCAATAACAATGTCTGGTCTGTAACTCAGTCATTCCATGTTCAGATTACAGATTCCTTTCCCCGTCTTTTCACATTCTTTTAGTCCAGGGAGACCCACTTTGAAGGTTAAAACCCAAGGTCACATAATGAATAGGTGGCAATGTCACATAAAACTCAACTCTAGGCCTTATGAATCCTGCTAATAGCCCATTGCCTATTCTAGTCACCAGATTGAAAAACAATATACTAGGGAAGAAGATGGCAAACTATTGCCCACCACATATTTGCATCAGTCTTGTCAAATTTGTATTGTAGTATTTAATAGGATTAAAGCTATGATGAATCAAGTAAAAAATTACTTCCTTAAAAACTAAGCTAGTAGGCAAAAATATTCGTTTGTTCAACAAATACCCACTCTGGCAGATACAGTACCCCGCACTTAGTGGGGAAAAAAAAAGACATCGTGGTGAAAACAGACATGGTCCTTGAATTTCCTGGTTCTGTGGGTTGCTTAATTTGAGGTTTAAATGGTTTCTTCCATCAGGTGAAAAGTTTTGTGTTCGGCCCATAAATAAAGCAGCTGGGAATTCTCATAGTGGCAAAATGGCCAGTCTAGGATATAAAATCTTCAGAAACATCTTATTTCCCATTTATTATGAAGCGTGGGGTAGGAGATCAGAGAAACCAGATGAAGATTGCTGGCTGTGCTGCTAATGTGAACTCTTCTTTCGAAGGTATTGTGTCCTTTTATTCTCAATGGAGACATCAAAAAGTATTAAGAGGAGTACTATTACAATATTAATAGGATACTGAAAATCTATCCTGAATGCATGCAGCCAGAGGCTCCAAATAATACTATGATGAGTTCCACAAAAAACCTCAACTACTCTTTGTTCCAGGGAAGCACCATTTTCCACAAAACTCTCAAGAAGGACTTGTTGGAACTGGAAAAGCAATTAAATGTGAATAGTGATCCAGGAGAAAGTAACAAACTCACGTAACTCCCAAAAGTTTTCCAAAGATAACATCAGCTTTTTTCTCTTGGCCTTTTAAGAAACTAGCCAACAAATACTCTGACAGGCTTGTGTTTGGTTTTGAAAACACACCTTAGTGTACTGAAAGAAAAACAATTTCTTTTAATTTGGTTTGTTGGTCCCATACCCCATCTATCAATGTATGTGCTATTTACAAATAGAAATGTTCTATACTAACAGTATTTTTGCAGTACCTTTTGATAATTCCTAGACCTCTATTTTTGTTCTATGTGTTAATCTGAGTAACAGATGGATATTTTAATATTTAAGGCAGATGGTAAACTCTCCTTTAGGTCTTGTGAGATTTTGTCTTACAGGCTGAACACCATTCACAAAATGTAATGCTTCATTCCTTCAGATTGAGGTAAAGAACTTGAGCAACTGGATTAGCAAAGCTGCAAAGACAATGAAATGTGGCCTAAGATATAATTATGTTCTCTGCCTTTCCTTTGGGCCAGAGTAGCTTTGCACTTGACACAATGGAAAATAGGCTATAAAGCCTGAAAATAAAATGTTCTAAACTCCAATCTCAGAGCACTTTAGTAGGCTTTTCACTAGGCACCTTGAAAGTATTTTCAACAAAATACTAATTAAGCTACCACTTCACAAGAGCTTCAAGGAAAAGCTCTTTCTTATAAAATTTTTTTTTTTTTTTTTTTGAGACGGAGTTTCACTCTTGTTGCACAGGCTGGAGTGCAATGGTGTGATCTCGGCTCACCGCAACCTCCACCTCCCGGGTTCAAGTGATTCTCTAGCCTCAGCCTCCTGAGTAGCTGGGATTACAGGCACCCACCACCACACCCGACAAAATTTTTGTATTTCTAGAAGAGGCGTGGTTTCACCATGTTCGCCAGGCTGGCCTCTGGACCTCAGGTGATCTGCACACTTCAGTCTCCCAAACTGCTGGAATTACAGTCGTGAGCCACTGTGCCTGGTCTCATAAAACTTTTAAATTCCATCACATTACATTCACACCTTTTGCTAACCAGGATGAAGAGCCTTAAACAGGTTTAAAGAGTGCAGACTGCACTTTTGTTAATACTATTTTTCTCTGCAAGTTCTTTATGCTAACATTTCCAGTGGTGGGAAGTACAAGTACTATTAGTCATCTTCATTCTTTGTATTACCAAAGAGTTCCTTTTTCTCCATCTTGTTCTGAAGGATAAACAAAAGCTTGAGGTGTACGTATCAGTACATAAACTGCAGCACGAAGACCACCAACGTTCACCCAGACCGTATCCACCTTTCGCCATACATGTCGCATTCCAGATAATGCCTGTGTACACACAAAAACCAGAGCAATTAGGTTGACAATCTACTTTTACACCAACCAGGATTCTTAGCTGCCTGATAAGAAACCTCAGGGAAAGAGAAAACAAATCTTATCCAAACAAACATCCCCAAATCTACTCAAAAAGATCCCAAAGTTGCCAGAGGCTGCGATTTTGAGCTAATGTGTATAGCACCTTGGTAAAGCATTTTGTGTCTTGAGTAAGTAGTACAGCTCGGCCCGTGGTAGGTGTGCAGACACGGCTCATCTCCCGTAGGCAAGCTGGATAAAGGTTCCAGTTTCTCTTCTTGGATCCCATCCTATAATAGAAGGACTAGTGAGTCAAATACTGTTGCAAAAGATACAAAATAGAAGGAGTATATGAAACAAAACAGTTTCATGCATCCTGAGGCATGAAAAACAGCTGTAGTTTTAGAAACCAGACCTTTGCCATTACATGTCAATGAAATAAGCTGAGTTAGTAAATTGCTTAGAATTCTGAATCAAAAAGAATTTTTTTGGACAACTATGTTATATAACTTGCCCTCTTAGTGAGTTTAATAAGCAGTCAAACTATATGAACCAAACAAGTGATTAGAAATCATTTAGGCTGGGTGTTTTGGTGGCTCATGCCTGTAATCCCAGCAGTTCGGGAGGCTGAGGCGGGCGGATCACCTGAGGTCAGGAGTTTGAGACCAGCCTGGCCAACATGGTGAAACCCCATCTTAACTAAAAATACAAAAATTAGCTGGGCATGATGGCACGTGCCCGTAATCCAAGCTACTCAGGAGGGTGAGGCAGGAGAATTGCTTGAACCCGGGAGGCAGAGGTTGCTGTGAGCCGAGATCATGCCACTGCACTCCAGCCTGGGCAACAGAACGGGGCTCTGTCTCAAAAAAAGAAAAAAAAGAAAAATCATTTATGCTGAGAAACAGAATCAGAACCAAGTCTTCCACCACCTTTTTGTGTAAAATATATAATTCAAGAATGGGCTAAAAAGTGAATTATAGGTAATTTAAAAATGAACCTCCTATGATGGTCAGGATTCAAAATGTAGTTAATACATTCCTGAGAGTTCACAGAAGAAACATAATGGGTGAATCCATCATGTTGTTCAGTGAAAAACAGCTCTGCTAAGTCTGCTAAAATTCAAGATTTTTTTCCTGACAGAATAAACACAAGGAAAATAATGACATACTTAGAAGTCTTGCAGATAGTAGTATAACAAGTGAAAGTAAAATTCATTTAAAAAAAAACCAACCATTTCTCACCTTTTTCCAAATGGCAAATCTGTTACAATAATATCCACAGAACCAGTTCTTAATGGCAGATTACAGATATCCCACTGAACAGCATCTATGGGCAAGCCCCAGGATGGTTTGCTGTGGGGACAAAGGAAAGGTGCTTCAACATATTGTGAAGCATAAAATCGTTACAACAATTTTTGTTTCTGAAAAGAGACTGCTACAGCAAGATATAAAATGCTAAGAATATCAGTGATAATATCAACCTATTCAAAATTTAAGAAGTGGCACAAAGGTAAAAAATAGAAGGTCAGGCTGGGCATGGTGCTCGTACCTATAATCAGCACTTTCAGGGGCTGAGGTGGGAAGATCACTGGAGTGCAGGAATTTGAGACTAGCTGCGCAACACTGTGAGACCTTGTCTCTAAAAAAATTTTTTTTTTAAAGTTAGCAAGGCATGATGGCACACACCTATAGTCCCAGCTACTCAGGAGGCTGAGGTGGGAGGATCACTTGAGCCCAGGAGTTGAAAGATGAAGTGAGCTAGGATTGTGTCACTGTACTCCAGCCTGGGTGACAGAGCAAGACCCCGTCTCAGAAAAAAAGAAAACAAACTGAAAACATGATTGTAATGCAGAGAACTGCAAAAGACAACTTTAAAAACAATGCCGAAGCAGTAAATTACATAACCGATGATATAAAAATTAAGTTGCTGATAAAACATACACTGGAAAAATCAAGCACACTAAAGAAAAGATTATGGGGCGACGTATCTGAAGAATAAAGTTTGTAAAACTAGTAATAACAGGAGACCTAAAAGAAAAACAGATATGTAAAATTGGTAAATATATAGGTAATTGTTTTAAGATGAAAAACCAAAAGGAAATATATGTACCATGCTATATAAAACAAGACTAAGAAAAAAGTTAAGATAAAAAATATAGATGACAGAAGACAGAATGAATAATAAAAAATACAAAGGATTTAAATCCTCCCCATTAAGGCAAAGTAACTGGTTTAAGAAACAAAATAATGCACAGGCTAAGAACTGAAGGTAAGTCAAAGGCTATCAGCAGAAATTAAGGATTTAATTGACATTTAATGAAGAATTTAAGAAAAAAATGCAATAAAGGCAATCACTACATAATTTTTTAAAGTACATATAAAATATGTATTACAACCACATACGAATAACTGCACAAAACAAAGCGTAAGGCAAAAAATATTAAAAACCAAAGTAAAATGAATAGAAAGTACTGTACAGGTTGAGGCCAGGCACGGTGGCTCACGCCTGTAATCCCAGCACTTTGGGAGGCCATGGCGGGCAGATCATGAGGTCAGGAGATCGAGACCATCATGGCTAACAGGATGAAACAGGGTGAAAACCCGTCTCTACTAAAAATACGAAAAAAAAATTAGCTGGGCATGGTAGTGGGTGCCTGTAGTCCCAGCTACTCTGGAGCGCTGAGGCAGGAGAATGGCGTGAAGCCGGGAGGCGCAGCGCTCGGTCTCCAAAAAAAAAAAAAAAAAAGTACAGGTTGAATAGACAAAAAGTGTAGATACAAACAAGATAAAATATTCAGAAGCTAGAAAAGAAAGTTTGTTTAAATGTTTATCAGTTTTAATTAAAAAAAAGACTGGCCATATACTAGGCTCATAAAAAAAATAATAAACATGAAAGAACCATTCAAAATTAATTCATCACAATAAAATAAATCAGTATTTAAGAAAATTGAAACCTTCCAACTAGCCTTAATATATGTAAAAGGATTGAATGTTGATCCATAGACCAGCAGCATCAGCATTGTCCCAGAGTTTCCTGGAAAATGCAGACTCTTAGATCCCATCCCAAACTACTGAATCAAAATCTGTGTTAACAGTACTCCCAGGTGATTCACATGTACATTAATGTTTGAAAAGCACTGTCCTAAAAAATTAGATCAGAGAGACAATGAAATATATAACCAATGACTTAGTAATAAAACAGAGGAGAGGCTATATAAACTGCAGTATTTCTGTACGATGGAATTTATGTAGTGACTTTAAAAGACTATGGTCCAGGTGTGGTGACTCGTGTCTCTAACCCCAGCATTTTGGAAGGCTGAAGCGGGAGGATCTCTTGAGGCCAGGAGTTCTACACCAGCCTGGACAAAACAGCAAGACCCCCATCTCTATGAAGAATTTTAAAAATTAGCTGGGTATGGTGGCACATGCCTGTATTCCTAGCTACTAGGGAGGCCGAGGCAGGAGGACTGCTTGAGCCCAGTAGGTTGAGGCTACAGTGAGCCATGATCATGCCACTGCACTCCAGCCTGAGTGACAAAATGAGACCCTGTCCCCAAAGCAAAAAAGAAGCCTATGTAAAAATACAGTGTTTAAAATTTTGTGAAATTAAAATGAATCTATATTCTTCCAGTATGTGGGGGAAAAGACATATGAATAAGACAGAAATGAAAAATTGCATATGGTGGGGAAATTATAGCTAAAATAATGTTTTAAAAATATAATTATTTTCAATAAACTTTAAAAATGTAAATGGAGTCTCAGTGTATTCATTTTCGTAACAATGATGTCACAATGCACTGGGAGTTTTAATTCATAAAGTCAATATAAAAAATGATTCTCTAACACTAAAAGATGCTAAGAAATCTTTTAAATTTTTACCCTTCTTTAATTTGGCTCTTGGTCAATAAAGATGCAATGTTATTTGCTGCTCTATTCACAGCCAGTGGATTATTATCACCAGCAATATGGAAACAGTCAGTCCATTCAGTAGCCCCCTAAAAGGTAAGAGTATATGTTAAAACAAAAGTAGCAAACTGCAAAATGTGATTATTTAAATTGTCAAGAAACAAAGAGAATCCAGTGCTTCTCTAGAATGGCAAAACATTGCACGTTGTCAACTGTGCTATTTCCCTGGCTGAAAATGCCCTCTTATTCTTTCTCTGCTTGCTGAACTACTACCCATCTCGTAAGACCCAGCTCAAAACTCATGCCCTTTCGACACCAACCTTAACTCTCCAAGCAGTCTTATGTGCCGCTCCCAAAAGCACTTTGTATGTAGGTACCTCTGCCACTGCACTTGTTCCACTGTTAATTATTTCTTCCCCTTTGCGCTTCCCAACTAACCTGGGAGCTCTCTGAGGTCAGGTCTAGTATTTTCTTCAGTTCCTCATCCAGCAGCGTCTGGCACACTAAATAAATTCTAAGTAAATGCGGTTTGAAAATATTAACCAAATTAAACTGATCAAACCTATACTCTTTTGTGGTTGTGGGAGTTTACATAATCTGATATATTTGAGAACTGCAAAATAAAATGCTATTTCCAGCTGGGCATGGTGGTTCACACCTGAAATCCCAGTACTTTGGGAAGCTGAAGCAGGAGGATTTCTTGAGCCCAGGAGTTTGAGACCAGCCTGGGAACATGGCGAAACCCCATCTCTACAAAAACACAAAAATCAGCTGGGCGTGGTGGTGTGCACCTGAGTCTCAGCTACTCGAGAGGCTGAGGTGGGAGGATGGCTTAAGCCAGGGAGGCAGAGGTTGCAGGGAGCTGAGATCACACCACTGCACTCCAGCCTAGCTGACAGAGCAAGACCCTAGGTCAAAAAAAAAAAATAATAAAATGCAATTTCCTTTGTATGATAGGCTTTTGAATGGTAACCACCATATCACTGGAAGGATTTTGTAATTTTAAATGAAAAACCTGTTAGCAGAACATAAATACCAAGTTGTCACATATCATTTGTGGAATGAGGTGACATGTGACCTTAGGCCTGAACAATGTTCTATGCAGATTAACAGAAGGTTTCTAACATGAAAGCTGGGAAAAGTCTGCCTCTGCTTAGGGGTGAGTAGCAAACACCTTTGTGTTCCTTTGTGAACAGTAACATACTTCTCATCCATGAGTACAGTGCTTCATAAGTTTTTCTTTTGCCCAGACACTTGAGGGTGATGACATACTTCTGTCTACAATCCTACGATGACTTCAAACAAAAGGGAAGTTGAAGTATCCCAGAAGTTTGGGTGGGTGGGGATGTAGAGGGGACCTAGAGTTTGAGGAAGCCTCTCAGTGATTCTGATTCCCCAAAATATTTTTTTTCCTCCTAAACCTATTTGGATTTTCAGCATTGGAAAGAATTGGGTTTTACAGTGTAACACTTCTAAATTAAAAAAAAAAAAAAGTATTCTAGATCAAGTATTTTATACTTTGGTGAATAAATCTTTATATATACCTTGTCAATTTCTTCATAATTTTATTCATTTTGATCACATATCAGCTTAGGTTTTTCTACACTGACATCTGCATGTCTACTCTTACATGGAAATGGCTCAAACTTCATGTTTTAATTTTTTTGGCCTTTATTTTCACCCGGAGCTCTGTTGTGTATTTCTTGACATGCAGTGACTTTACCTGCTATCTCATACACATATCATGATTTCACACTAGAAAACAACACTCTGCTTTGTTCCCAGAATCCTTCTTGGTCACAAGAAGGATTGGGTTTTTACTGTGCAGTCTCTTTAAGCCACAGTAATTTCTCTAGCTCTCACAGAACACAGTCATCATGTAGACTTCTACGATTTCACTCTTGGATTTTAACTCCCAGAACACAGATAACATTTTCTAATTACAGTTTGGATTATTTCTCCCCTGGTGGTCTTGCTTTGGACTTGCTCATCTGTCTAGTTTCTACCCAGTCATATAATCTGCGGTGTCTCCCTGCAGTTTATTCAAATTGGCTTTCAGTATACTATATGGAAGAACTACTATGTTTCATACAAACTTCAGTGACTTTACCGGGAGCTCCCTCTTCTAAATTGTTTAAGAACATATAGATGATACTGATTATTCAGGGGACTCTACTGTGAAATATTCTCCATTTAGAAAATGCCTTTCCATTTCTTGCTTTGCTTTATACAGTTGTTATAAGTCCTCTCAATATCACAGTAATTTTGAAAATTAGTTAAGAGCATTTGGTATTAAGCTTGTCAGACTTCCTAAAAAATCCAAGTAATATTCATAAGTTTCCCCTTTTTACAACTATACTTATTCCCTCTAGGAACTTAAGTGGATTACAAAGAAGAAAATTGCCTTCCTCAAGTTTATGCTTATGCCTTCAATTATCTTTTCCCATTCAAGTCTACCAGTTTGTCTGTTACACAAAGAGGACTCATCAGCAGTTTGTAATTCTCAGCTTCCTCTGTAATCCAGTGAATTGATGTCACTAACAATGTATCTAGTCTAGTGGCAAATGGCTCTCTGAAATAAGTAGTTACATTCTTTACAAAAAAGTTCCAACTTTTCTATTGTTAATTGTTTTAAAACTCTTGGGTCCACTGATCCAACCATGGAGATTTCATTATGTCTAATTTGCCCACTGGGTCTTGAATATTCTGGATGTATCACTCTTATCTAAAAGCTAAAGAAATATGATTACCTCTATTGGTATTGCCCCAGTTCCACACATCGGATCAACTATTATATCATAAGGTAGAGGATCACAGAGCCTAGAGAAAAGAAAACAGCCTATGTGAAGACTCACCCAAAAGCTGAGGCTTCTATACTGATGATTCCTGAAGCTGTAAGATTGAGGACCTATCACACTAGCCTGAAGGAACACCAATCTACACATTTTAAAAATCAACTTATGGCTGGGCATGGTGACTCACGCCTGTAATCCCAGCACTTTGGGAGGCTGAGATAGGCGGATCACTTGAGGTCAGGAATTCAAGACAAGCCTGGCCAACATGGCGAAACCTGTCTCCACTAAAAATACAAAAAATTAGCTGGGTGTGGTGGCGGGTGCCTGTAATCCCAGCTAGTAGGGAGGCTGAGACTTGCTTGAACCCAGAAGGTAGGGATTGCAGTGAGCCAAGATCATGTAAGATCCAGCCTGGGTGACAATGCAAGACTTCGTCTCAAAAAAAAAAAAGATAATAAATAAATAAATAATAAATTTTTAATGATATGTTGACTGTATATTCTATTACTCGGGAAAAAAAATCATTACATATAACTAAATCCCATTTCACTCTCAGATGAAATTTGGTTTGCAGACATCTTAAAGTACACACATGTACACACAAAGACACACCACACACATGCATACTTTTAGACAACAGTGTTATTTTCAATAGAAACCTGTATTACATTAAAAAGACTCAAAAATGTCTCAACTCAAACATGCATCAATATAAGGATACTGGCAATGAGACATTCAGTATTCCTTTCCTTTTGAATTTAAAGATAATAATCTTGATATAAAAAAATTGCTCTGTGGGAGTAGGTAATAAAAAAAAGGAAAAAAATGCTTTACTTTGAGCACTTAGTATTTGCTGGGCAAGGACTTAAGCTCTTTCCATGCATTATCTCACGGAATCCTCAGTAATGACCCTGTTAGATAATTATCATTATTCTCATTTTAAAGGTAAGCTGATGCAAGGAAACATGAAGTTACCTGCCCAGGGACACAAAACCAGTAGGTAACAGATTCAAGATTAGAGGCATTACTGTTAATGGCTTAAGTGTTATCCTCTTTATGAAGCATCCCACCCTGAAACAGGTCAGTAGGTTTCTTCCCTTCTCTTGTTCTCATCTTTTCATGTGCTGGTGTGGGACTTATCACATATATGATAACTGTTTATCTCCCTCATAAGACAGATTCTTGGGGTTAATAGTGGGTTCTTATTGTAACATTGGTCCTGCTCTATGTCCTTGTTCCTACTCCTCAACACATGGCAACAGAATCCTTGGCAACCCTCTTAAGGGGGTAAGCACCCTGTACTCCAAGCCATTCCTGATGATCGGGGTGAATAACTGACCAAAACAATGTCAATCAGATTCTCTCTTCCAGGAATTTGGAACAAAGAGCTAAAAGCCCTACGCAAGGTGGGTTGGTCGTTTGGAATTGGAAATACATAAATTTAGATGAGAAAGCATGTAGATGAGAAGCGACAAGAGTCCACAGGCTCTAAGGGGAGATAAAAATGGCTGCCCACGTTTCTGGCGGTTTTCCAAGATGTGGTTCCTACCCTTCTTGAGAACCAACATTCAGTTTTTCTGTAGAATCCCCAAGATTTCTCTTTCTTTCCAAAAAACCCTCCCTGGCACAATCATCACTTTTTTTATCCTAAACTTGTTTACTTAGGTTTTTAATATTTGCACGCAAAATAATACCCTCTGTCTATCCCTGGTTTCTACCATATGCCTGGCAGTAGATAATGCATATTTGTTAAATTAATGAAGACTAGAAAATTTTCCTTTATCAAATGGGCCCAATTTTCTATTATTGTCATTGAATTAATATGTTAGGAAGATAAAAGATTGGAACAAAAGGAATACAGTCAGGTGCTGCATAACAATCTTCCAATCAATGGTGGACCAAATATATGAATGCAGTAATTATAACACCATATTTTTACCCTACCCTTTGTATGTTTAGATACACAAATACTTACCACTACATTACAAATGACTACAATATTCAGTACAACAACATGCTGTACAGGTTTGTAGCCCAGAAGCAATAGGAGATACCACATAGCCCAGGTGTGTAGTAGGCTACACCATCTAGATTTGTATAAGTACACTCCATGAGGTTCACACAATGATGAAATTGCACGATGACACATTTTTCAGAATGCATCCCTGTTGTTAAGTGATGCATGACTGGACTTAAAACTACCAGGACATACCAGGCACTGTATATAATAGGTATTTTGCATATGCTTCAGCATGTAATCCTCACTAATAATCCTTTAAGTCTCATATCAAATTCATTTTGCCATCTGGAAAACAGAAGCTTAGAGAAAATAAACATTTTCAAGTGGTGAAAAGCAGCACCCAATAAAAGAGAGAAGGGCAAAGGAGAAGGAAAGATAGGTCTTGCACTCTGAAAAGTGAAAAATTCTAGGATGATTCCTGGGTTGCTGTGAGTATAAAGCTTAAAAATATAAGTAAAGGCTCTTTCTGTTCATTTACACTTTACACAAATACAAATATCTGCTTTCATCTTTTTCACTGCACAGAAATGAAACAGCAAAATTTGCTCTATCTCCCAACACACATATCCTTGCTAAACAGAAATGTGGTAACTGCATTCAAGAGGTAGGTGAAAACTATCACTCTCATTTTAAAATCAAGAAAACTGGGTGCGGTGGCTCACACCTGTAATCCCAGCACTTTGGGAGGCAGAGGCGGGTGGATCACCCGAGGTCAGGTATTTGAGACGAGCCTCGCCAACATGGTGAAATGTTGTCTCTATTAAAAAATACAAAAATTATCTGGGCGTGGTGGCAGGCGCCCATAATCCTAGCTACTTGGCTGAGACAGGAGAAATACTTGAAGCCGGGAGGCAGAGGTTATAGTGAGTCGAGATCTCACCACTGCACTCCAGCCTGGGCGACAGAGTGAGACTTTGTCTCAAAAAATGAAATAAAGAAAACTGAAAAGAAATAAAGAAAACTGAGCCACCTATTAAGCAGCATTTTCAGATCACAAGGAGTCAATATTGGATAGAAGGGAAAGAAATAGATCATTAGCTTTCCTTTCTATTCTTTATCCACTACATTCCAACACAGTACCTCAAACACACATACACACAAATCAGTATTTTGGAAGGGAACATTCAAACCAAGGTGCCACTTTAAGCTGGACGGCAAACTCATTTTCTTACCTGAGCATCCCATAGGCAAGAGTTGATCTAAGAGTTGTAGGTCCAAAATGTGTTATATTTCTTCGGTGGAGACTCTCTTCAGTCAATGCAATGCCCACAATGACTTCGTTATCATGGATGTTCAAAAGAACCTATAGTAAAGTGGAACAAGACAAAATAGTTTTAGGATTGTTCAAACTGCACTTTGTAGTAAGACTTTTCTGACCTGGGCCGGTCCCCTACTCCTGGGGAGGTCACCATATTGATGCCAAACTTAGTGCGAACACCTGATCAGCATAGCACACCACAGCCCAGAACTGTCTAAAAATTTAAGACATTTAAAAAATACATATTAAAAAACCTCTAAGCCTTCAAAATATGTTTGTGTTATAAAAATTGGGGTGACATCTGGTGGTTGTAGCCAATAAATATAGTGAATTAAAAGAAAATAATAGATGTTAAAATGAATGACAAAAAGTATATACTATATGACTTCATTTATATGAAGTACAAAAATTGGCAAAACTAATTTTTGGTGGTAGCAGATTAGTGATTGCCTTGAGTGGGTACTGACTGGCAAAGGGCAAGGGGAGCCCCTGAGGTACTGGAAATACTTTGTATCTTTATCTGGATGCTAGTTACACATCGTATATATAAGTAAAAACTTACTGAAGTGTACACTTAAGATTTGTGTACTTAATGCAAAGTATATCTCAACAAAAAAGTTTTAAAAATTGGTAAAGTCTCAAATAAAAAGTCTTATTACACTGAGTGCGGTGGCACATGCCCGTAGCTCCAGCTACTCGGGAGGCTGAGGTGGGAGGACAGCTTGAGCCTGGGAGGTCAAGGCTTCAGTGAGCCATGATTGCACCACTGCACTCCAGTCTGGGTGATACAGCGAGACCCTGTCTCAAAAGTGAACTAAACTAAAATGTTACCCAATCTTTCACCGAAAGATTTCCTGGGCTTAACCACAGCAGAAGCACAGCTGACACTCATAGCACTTCCTAATGCGAAGCACTATTCTACACATTTACATACATGGCCTCGTCTCATATTCACATCCCCTAAGCTAGGTATTATTCCCCTTATAAAAGAGGATATTGAGGCACAAAGACAGCTCCTCTGAAATTCCTTTTTTTTTTTGAGACAGGGTTTGTCTCTGTCGCCCAGGATGGAGTGCAGTGGCACAATCACAGCTCACTGTGGCCTGGACTTCCTAGGCTCAGGCAATCCTCTTACTTCAGCCTCCCAAGTACCTGGGACTACAGGCATATGTCATCATACTCAGCTATTTTTTTTTTTTTTTTTTGTAGAGACAAGGTCTCCCTATGTCGCCTAGGCTGGTCTTGAACTCCGGGCCTCAAGCAATCCTCCAATCTCGATCTCCCAAAGTGCTGGGATTACAGGTATGTGTCACCACACCCAGCCTCCTCTGGGATTTATTTAACCCAATGTGGCACGGCTCCAGAAACTGTCCTCTGAATCACCTTGCTAACTTTTAGACATCACTGTTCTAGTTAACCTATTCATTTTCTTTTTTAAAAAATTTCTTTTATTTTTAGTAGAGACAGGGTCTCCCTGTTTTGCCCAGGCTGGTCTCGAATTCTTAGGCTCAAGCGATCTGCCTGCCGCGGCCTCCCAAAGTACTGGAATTACAGGTGTGAGCCACCTATTCATTTTCATGGCAGTATATGAGGAAAAAAAGGAATGGGGAATTAGACTACTGATTTGACATGAACAAAAAAGTCAGAATCAGTGACTTGCCCCAGATTCAAGTGTACCAAAAGCAACAGAAATTGGCTCTTTGGTAAATACATCAGCTGCTATAGACGTTTTAAGCTGTCAGAGTCTTAACGACTCTAGTTCCTATGGCTCACATGTCAATCACCTAGGTAAAAGAGGATTAAGACCAAGGAAAGTAAACATACTAAAATGAGGTACCTGGCTTTGGAAATCTAGCAGAATTTAAGAAAGAGGAGAGCTGACTCTACGACGAGTATTAGCAAAGATGTCCTGATTTGAGAAGGTCAGGGTTTGTTTAAAAAACGCACTTTTCTTTTTTTTTTTTTGGGAGATGGAGTCTTGCTTTGTCACCCAGGCTGGAGTGCAGTGTCATGATCTCGGCTCACTGCAACCTCCACCTCCCTGGTTCAAGTGATTCTCCTGCCTCAGCCTCCCCAGTAGCTGGGATCACAGGAGCGTGCCATCACACCGGGCCAATTTTTGTATTTTTAGTAGAGACCAGGTTTCACCATGTTGGCCATGCTGGTCTCGAATTCCTGACCTCAAGTGATCCACCTGCCTCAGCCTCCCAAAGTGCTAGGATTACAGGCATGAGCCACTGCGCCCAGCCTTATTTTATTTTTTCAGTAGCAAAGCTCTGCAACCAAGACACACAAAAACAAAGTAACTATTTTAATTCTGGTTGAATTTTATAATATGAAAGTCCACATAATACAGTAAAAGAGTACTCTATTAGAAATCAGGCCAGGTGTGGTGGCTCATGCCTGTAATCCTGGCACTTTGGGAGACCAAGACAGGCAGATCACTACAGGAGTTCGAGACCAGCCTAGCCAACATGGTGAAACCCCATGTCTACTAAAAAATACAAAAATTAACCAGGTGTGGTGGCATGTGCCTGTAGCCCCAGTTACTTGGGAGGCTGAGCACAAGAATCACTTGAACCAGGAAGGTAGAGGCTGCAGTAGGCTGAGATCATACCACTGCACTCCAGCCTGGGTGACAGAGCAAGACTCTGTCTCGAAAAAGAAAAAGAAAACAGACAACTCAACCTTGATAGCTTCCATCTGCGGAGCACTTAGTGTATGCAAGGTATTGCACCAAATATTTTAAATGTACCTTATTTAACCTTCAGGATAACTTTAAAGGTACATACTATTATTGGCTCCATTTGAAACAGAGACTCAGAGACTATCTAGTCCAAAGTTACACAGTTGTGGAGTCAAAATTTGGATCTAAATCTGTCTCCAAAGACTATGCTCTTCTTAACCACACCCTACTATTTCAATTTAATTGTGCATAACACTGGGTTAGTCTGAAAATTCTACAAATCTGTGACAGCACTCTTCAATCACCACAGTCAGAGCCTATACCTACCTCCACATCAAAGTTGGTCATATCAGCCTTCCACTTAAAATAATCTTGAACAGCACCCCCAAAATCTCTTGCAGCCTCATTTGAGGTAAAGCAATGTTTCTCTCCTGCCCTGTTGCATGTGACTCTAAACTTTAGCACTTGAGGCTCAGTTTCTTCTTTTGAGCTTTCATCAGTCTCATCTTTGGAAGATGCCAAATCATCACCTACTAATGTTGACACCTCCTCTTTGATGGCTGGATTTTCATAATAATCTAAGATATGAGAATCTAAAGCATGGCTAGTGAACTCTTTTTTAACATTTCTCTGATTGATTTTGACTTCTTGTCCATTATTAATCTTCTCTTTACTTAAATTCTGATTTATCTTTTTGCGCTTTGCTTTTTTCTTTTTAAAACTGGCATTAATTTTCCACACTTTTAAGGGGTTTGACCATGGGAGTTTTCCAGCCAAGTCTTCAAAATCCTTTAGAACGTCTTCCTGTAAAGGACAGAGAAAGAAATTCGTTCATTTTCCACCACTATAATCAAACAAATAAATCTCTACTTTGCTTACAGACAGTTAGTATCCATGGGGAACACTGGTTCTAGGACCCCCAAAGACACCAAAACCCAAAGATGCTTAAAAGTCCCTCATATCAAATGGTATAGTGTCTGCATATGACCTACACACATCCTCTCAAGAGTACCTTAAATCATCTCTATATTACCTATGATACCTGATACAATGTAAATGCTACGGAAATAGTTTTTATACTGTATTGTTTGGGAAATAATGATAAGAAGAAAAGTGTGGGCTGCATATGGTAGCTCACGCCTGTAATCCCAGCACTTTAGGAGGCTGAAGCAGGTGGATTACTTGAACTCAGGAGTTTGAGACCAGACTGGGCAACATGGCAAAACTCTGTCTCTACAAAAAAAATACAAAAATTAGCTGGGCATGGTGGCACGTGCCTGTAGTCCCAGCTACAAAGGAAGCTGAGATGGGAGGCCTGCTTGAGCCTGGGAGGTGAAGGCTCCAATGAGCTATGATCACGCCACTGCACTCCAGCTTAGACAACAGAGCAAGATCCTGTCTCAAAAAATAAACCTTTTACAAAAAAGAATGAACACTGACTACAATACTCTTAAGGAAAGAAAGCTTAACTCCAAATTTTATGCCCAAACTATCAGCCAAATATAAAGGTGAAAGACAAACATTTCTGAACTCATGCCATTCAACAGATACAAATTTTAACAAAAGGACAAATAGTGTGCTATAATCTATTTAATTATATCACTAAAATGAAAAAATGTAGGGATTGTGACTATAAAGCAGAAGGTAAATGTTACAAACTGGCATGTAAATGGGCATACTGATACCCTCGTCTCTTATACCCAGAAGTCCAAGGATAGAAGTTAAAGCTGATAAATAAAATGTAAGTGTATTTAAAGGTTTAAGGGTGAACACTAAGAAAAATAACTGAAAAATAAAGGAAAAAAAGTATAAATATGCCAATTTCATCATTGCTCTTAGCAGGGATTCAAAAAATACTGCGTATATATGATAGATAAGGTAGATAATATCAAATTGTAGTTATAAAGGTAACAGCTAGAACACACACACACAAACCTTCCAAACTATTAGAAAACACAGGCACATGAAAAAAGTAAACAAGACATAATGTAGAGATTTTTCAAATTAAGAAAAAGCAAAAAGTATAAGCATGACAAAACTAAGACTACACAGTTGTCATTATCAATAAATATCAGTGGGATAAACACGAAGATGACACTCAGTTTGAGTATGTACAAGAATTTACATAGTGTTTTTGTTGCACCACTGTAACAGCAAAAGAATGTGAAAAACCCTCATGCCCTAAAATGGGACTGGTTAAATTACAATACAGCCAAACAATGGAGTATACACAGCCAACTCCAGCAATGATACTGCCAGGATCTCCAGCATATAGGTTGAGCATTCCTAATCTCAAAGTCCAAAATCCAAAACCTAAAACTTTTTTGAAGTGCCAACATGATGCCACACAGGTAGCGGAGATAATGACACCTTTGCTTTCTGATGGTTCAGTGTACACAAACTTTGTTTCATGTATAAATTATTTTAAAAATCATATAAAATTACCCTCAAGCTATATGCATAACATATATATGAAACAAATGAATCTTGTGTTTATAAATAGGTTCCATCCTCAGAGTATTTCTTTTTTTTTTTCTTGAGACGGAGTCTTGCTCTGTCACTCAGGCTAGGGTGCAGTGGAGCGATCTCGGCTCACTGCAACCTCTGCCTCCCAGGTTCAAGCGATTCTCCTACCTCAGCCTCCTGAGTAGCTGGAATTACAGGAGCCCGCCACTGCTAATTTTTTGTATTTTTAGTAGAGACAGTGTTTCACCAACTTGGCCAGGCTGGTCTCAAACTCCTGACCTCGTGATCCACCTGCCTTGGCTTCCCAAAGTGCTGGGATTACAGGCGTGAGCCACCGCACCCAGACCAGAGTATTTCAAAAAACAAACAAACAAAAATCCAAAACATTTCTGGTCCCAAGTATTTCAGATAAGGGATACTCAACTCATATATGGAAAAAAAAAGCATAGCACAGAAAAGTATGTACGCTATGCTTTCATTTGTGTAAATAAAATACATTTATTAGTAAAATATCTCCAGAAGAACACCCAACAAATTGGTGATAGTTGTTGCCTCCAGGGAGGGAGCTGCATAGCATGGGGATACAGGAACAAAGACTTACTTTTCACTCTATATCCTTTCAGTCTTTACAAGTTTGCTCCAAATACATGTATTAACTAGTTTTAAAAAATCTATATAAATCAGATTTGTTCACACTTTTAAAAAGGCAGACGGAGGCCGGGCGCAGTGGCTCACACCTGTAATCCTAGCACTTTGATAGGCCAAGACGGGTGGATCATGAGGTCAGGAATTCAAGACCAGCCTGGCCAAGATGCTGAAACCCCATCTCTACTAAAAAAACCCAAAAAATTAGCCCGGTGTGGTGGCAGGCACCCATAGTCCCAGCTACTCGGGAGGCTGAGGCAGGAGAATGGCGTGAACCCGGGAGGTGGAGGCTGCAGTGAGCCGAGATCACACCACTGCACTCCAGCCTGGGCGACAGAGCAAGACTCCGTCTCAAAAAAAAAAAAAAAAAAAAAAAATTAGCTGGGTGTGGCAGCATACACCTGTAGTCCCAGATACTCAGGAGGCTGAGGCAGGAGAATCACTTGAACCTGGGTGGCAGAGGTTGCAGTGAGCCAAGATCATGCCACTGCACTCCAGCCTAGGCAACAGAGCAAGACTCCATCCCAAAAAAAAAAAAAAAAAAAAAAAAAATGCGGGGATGGAGGTGGGGAATGGGGGTCAGGTGCAATGGCTCACACCTGTAATCCCAGCACTTTGGGAGGCTTAAGTGGAAGGATTACTGGAGCCCAGAAGTTTGAGACCAGCCTGGGCAACACAGTGAGACCCCATTTCAATACATTTTTTTTTTTTGAGACAGAGTCTCGCTCTGTCACCCGGGCTAGAGTGCAGTGGCTCAGTCTCTGCTCACTACAAGCTCTGCCTCCCCAGGTTCACGCCATTCTCCTGCCTCAGCCTCCCGAGTAGCTGGGACTACAGGCGCCCGTCACCGCGCCCGGCTCATTTTTTGTATTTTTAGTAGAGACGGGGTTTCACCGTGTTAGCCAGGATGGTCTCGATCTCCTGACCTCGTGATCCGCCCACCTCGGCCTCCCAAAGTGCTGGGATTACAGGTGTGAGCCACCACGCCCGGCCCCACTCTCAATATTTTTTAAAAGATGGGGGTGGGGGCTAATAAATTCATGATTATCAACTGAATACTTAAAAATAACAGAACTCATTAGAATGATTTAAGCTTTTCTAAAAGTTAGATTTTTGTTAATAAAATTTTTATCTATTTTCAGTCTGACTTCTTTTAGGTCTGGTCTTGTTTTCTTCTAGGCTGTGGTTTCATACAACTTTGGTTTTTGAATAACGTTTTGGAAATCAACATGTTTGCCAATAAATAAAAGTTAGACAATTAGGCGGCATATCACAGTTGTTTTTAAAAAGATTACTTCTCAGATAGGTAAAACCGATAGAAAAATGTTTTTAAGCAGTGAACTCTAGAAACCTAACCAAAAAGCAGTGTGGAAAAAACCTAAAGCCTTGCTGCAATCTATTTTCAACCTTCAGCTTAGGCAGCAGCTGAATATTTAGGATTCAGATGCTAAATACATATTGGAGACAAAGCTGTTGTCCTAACAACTGAAGGAGTATTTAGATATCACTTTGGCTTTATTTCAAAAAATGAAGAAACAGAAGAAAGCAGAGCAAAAGCAGGATGGCGAGGAAGTGTTATCTGTAGAAGACACAAATTGTCACTTGTTCTTTGGTTCATGTTCTGGAAGCAATTCTGTTTTGGAACTAAATATATGTAAAAGCAAAGCAAATCTAAGGTTTATATCTTTTATAAATAAAATAGTGTGTTTTCTTTCTTATAAACTTTAATGATTTTCAATACTAATTTTTAAAAAACATCTTTTGGGATAGACTGTCAGCAAAACTCTAGATTTATTGTAAAAGCCTCCCAGTATTCTCTATTACAAAGACTACAGTAATGCTCAATTTTCACAGACTGTGAAATGTTTGCGATAGCTCACCTTTATTTGTTTGAATTGGTAATCTTGAAATTCCTGAACCACCACAAATAAGTTGTCAACTGATCTAAGACAATGAACCTGGGTGAAAAAAAAGAAACACACTTCTGAGAAAGCTTTTGAACAGCACAAGCTATCAACAATTAAGTATTTAAAAAATCAGGAATGGTAGTTTTAAAGCAGCTACTAACTATATTTTATATTTTTAAAATGTTCCATCTCCCTAGTTTCTCATCTCTTTGGTTACCAATCAGCTTTCCCCTAGAGAAAGGGAAAAAGGGCACATGGAAAGAGAGAAGCATGAAGTGTTTTGTGGGAAACATGTCTTTCGTGGGAGAAGAGAAAGGTCAAGTCACTCAAGTGGGCTCTATCATATTTCCTCGATGGCTTTCTATGGTACACTGTATGCTGCAATGGTTAAAAGTAGCGGATTTGAGCTCCAGTTCTGTGATTACTAGCTGAGTGACCCTGAGGAAATTATTTATGTGTCCTAAGCCTAATGATTAATGAGGATAATAATAGTGTCTATCTTCACAACACTGCTGAGGGTATTGGCTAAAATACTGGATGGAAAACATCTGCTTACCAATTCATCCCACAGATATTTTTTGGGTACCTACTATATGCCAGACACTAAGAGCTTGGGATATATTGGTGGAAAAAAAACAGACAACAATCCTTGCCCTCTTGCTGCTTACGTGGTAATGAGATATATCTTAGCTTTATTATAGTGAGATTGCAGTTTTCTGACCTTCACTTTTTACCTTGAGTGAGTTCTAATTACTTCTGAGCAAGAATTTTTGATGCAGGTTAAAAGGCAAATCTCTTTTATGTTTCATCACCAAAGGTTAAACATCTGCTAGATGCTGAAGTAAATAAAAACTGAGATACTTAGAGAATTTCTTAAGTTGAACAGTACTCTTTCTGGTGAATTCAATCCTCAAGAAATACTAGATCACCTCTAAAAATGTAGCAATCCTACTACAGGTTGAGCATCCCAAATCTAAAAATCTGAAACTTTTTGAGCCCCAACACAATGCTCAAAGGAAATGCTCAGTGCAGCATTTCGGATTTTCAGATTAGAAATGCTCAACTGGCAGGCTGGGCGCGGTGGCTCAAGCCTGTATTCCCAGCACTTTGGGAGGCCGAGGCGGTTGGACCATGAGGTCAGGAGTTCGAGACCAGCCTGGTCAGGATGGTGAAACCCCGTTTCTACTAAATATACAAAAATTAGCTGGATGTGCTGGCAGGCGCCTGTAGTCCCAGCTACTCGGGAGAATCGCTTGAACCTGGGAGGTGGAGGATGCAGTGAGCCGAGATTGCGCCACTGCACTCCAGCCTGGTGACAGAGCAAGACTCTGTCTCAAAAAAAAAAAAAAAAAAAAAAATGCTAAAGTGGCAAGTATAATGCAAATATTCCAAAACTCCCCCCGCCCTCCTCCAAAAATCTGAAACACTTCTGGTCCTAAGGGATACTGAAACTACAGTCAAAATTACAAATCAGTACTCAATAGAAAATGCACTAACTTTAAAATCTCCTGATTTGGGGCAGAGCAATGAAAATCAGAAAGGATTCCAGAAGGGTCTGTAAAATGAAAAGTAACCATAAAACGATCAACTTAGAAAACTATTTTAAATATTGCTTCATTCAAACCTGTGCCAGACTTTCCACTGAAATGACAAAATATATCTTGCCACGGTCTCTGCTGATTTTGCATGATGACCCAAGTTTCTCTCTCACTTCATCTGCAGCTGTTTGCTCAAAGCCAGTAGGTACAGTGGCTCCAATAGTGACTAGAAGCTCAGATTCACTTCTGAGGTCACTTTCCGTCACTTGTACAGAGCTCTGGTTCTCATGAAGGTTCACATCTAGGAGTTGGTTAGTGGCTTCTTCAATGTCACACATGTTGGCTGTGCTTCCAAGATCCCTAACGCTGTCTCTTTAAAAGCAGTACTGTCCTTTAAAAGAGAAAGAAATAAAGCCCAAATATTGTCATCTCATATTTCAGTTATAATTAAAAACATGGGCTCTGAAGGGCAGGAAGAAGAAGGCAACACACCTGATAAATAGTCACCAAAGTAAAAAGGGTTGAATAAACATGGGCACAGAGCGCAGGTTGTAAAACGTGATGTTATTATTAAACAAGCAATACAGATACATGGGAGAAAAAGAGGCAAGAAGTATTTCCATAGCATGCAACGTTTGCTTTGGGGTAACCCATGTTGACAAAAGCCATTTCATAACTACAATAGAAACTGCAGATTACACTCAAATACATTTCTGCATCTAGATGTTAAGAACATGGTTAGTTAAGAATATAGGGCCTGGCTGGGTGTGGTGGCTCACACCTGTAATCCTAGCACTCTGGGAGCCCGAGGCGGGAGGATTGCCTGAGGTCAGGAGTTTCAGACCAGCCTGGCCAACATGGTAAAACCCTGTCTCTACTAAAAATACAAACATTAGCCAGGTGTGGTGGTGGGAGCCTGTAATCCCAGCTACTTGGGAGGCTGAGGGACGAGAACTGCTTGAACCTGGGAGGTGGAGATTGCAGCGAACCGAGATCATGCCACTGCACTCTGACCTGGGTGATAGAACAAGACTCTGTCTCAAAAAAATAAATAAAATAAATAATAATAAAAATATGTGGCTTTTGGAGTTTCAGATAGATACAGGTTTGAATTTTTGCCTCCACCATCATAGGTTGAATGGCAAATTAATTCTCCCAAGCCTCCAAATTTAATTAAGTAATTAGTAATACCTCTTTCCTAGAGTTGTTAGGAGACAGGCGAGAATTAACTAATACCTCTTTCCTAGAGTTGTTAGGAGACAAGTGAGAGTAGTACACGGCCAGGCCAATAAGTAAAACTTATTAATAGGCTATCTTCTTCCCTCCTGTGAAGTAGACAGCACTTCATGCATTTTAAAATGATTAACTGGGCTGGGCACACTGGCTCGTGCCCGTAATCCCAGCACTTTGGGGAGCTAAGGCGAGTAGATGGGTTGAGGTCGAGACCAATCTGCGTAATATGGCAAAACCTCATCTCTACCAAAAATACAAAAAATAGCTGGGCGTGGTGGTGGGCACTTGTAGTCCCAGCTACTTGGGAGGCTGAGGTGGGAGGACTGCACTCCAGCCTGGGCGACACTGTGAGGCCCTGTCTCAAAAAAGAAAAGAAAAAATTAAAAATGGTTAACGGAACACTTGCTATCTAATGATTACAAACATTCAAATGCCTACTACCTGCCAGACTCTGGGATCCACAGATGGGCATCAGGACAGAAATCTTGGAAGTAACCTGAAATAGTAAAACAAACTTCCTATGCATAAGCTTTTGTGTGTGCTTGGGGCGGGGGCCGGGGGAAGTATTAGAGAGGTGGAGGGTCCATAACTTACACCAGGTTTTGAAAGGGTTTGTGACCCAAAATAAGTGAGTACATAACACCTATACTGTCCTTGTGCTGTGCCAGCGATACAAGACAGCGTTTAATACAACGTCAGTTCCCGCCGTTAAGAAAGTGACAGTCACTGTGAATACAATCTCCATCTTCTAAAAAAGGCTGCTGAGGTCAGCTAAAGGGCGCGTTCCGCACAAGGTCAGAGAGCCAATGAGAGGCGCAGAATGGAAGAAAACTCACGTCTCCCAATTCCCACCCACAGGGCCCTGGGAATCCTAGGAAGCAGGTAAAGGCCTGGGAGACGGAGCAAGATGGGCTCCGCCACGAGACCGGGCTGAAGTCCGGCCCGGCGCCGGCCTCGGCTGCAAAAGGAAGGCCGCCCCTCTCTCCCCAAGCGGAAACACCAGAGGAACCACACTCGGCCGTTCCCGTCAGTTACCGGCCGCCAGCGAAGACTCTTTCAGCTCCCGCACTCCATTGGCCTCTCGCGGTCAGCCCACGCCGCCGGAAGCCGCCCCCGGAAACGGAAGTCAGGCTGCGGGTCACGGTGGCTCCGCACTAGCGGCCGGTGCCCGCACAAGGTAGCGGGGGGGCGGGAAAGGAGCATGCGCTGGAATCTCTGTGCTCTTGGTTTTGAGGATCGTCAGCAAGCCGAAAGTGGACTGTCAGGGGCCTAGTGCCCTATCATGGTATTTGCTAACGTTTAGAGAGTGCTTCCCCTTGCCGAGCACTGGGTAAGCGCTTTACATGCGTCATCTCATTTGGAACAAGTCTCTTTTGTTCCAGCACCTATGAAGTGGCAGTGGCTGATTTCTGTTTTAAAGCTGGAGAAACTGAGTCTCTCTAGCTTAAATATCTTTCCCAAAATGTCATGCCACCAGTTCCTGATTTCTGTATTGCCATCACTATTTTAGCACTGTTTACTTAATATTTTCCTTTAGTTAAAAAAAAAAAGAAATAGTGGGGCTCACTATGTTGCCTAAGCTGGTCTCGAACAGCTGGGCTCAAGTGATTCTTCTATCTAGCCCTCCAGAAGTGCTGGTATTACAGGCATGAGCCACTGTGCCCAATCAGACGAACTTTATTTTTCATAAAGTGTTGAACCTGGCCGGGCACAGTGGCTCACGCCTGTAATCCCAGCACTTTGGGAGGCTGAGGCGGGTGGATCACTTGAGGTCAGGAGTTTGAGGCCAGCTCGGCCAACATGGTGAAACCCTGTCTCTACTAAAAATACAAAAATTAGCTGGATGTGGTGGTCTGCACTTGTAGTCCCAGCTACTTGGGAAGATGAAGCAGAATTGCTTGAACCCGGGAGGCGGAGGTTGCAGGGAGCCAAGATTCTGCCACTGCACTCCAGTCTGGGAGCAAGACATCATCTCAAAAAAAAAAAAAAAAAAAAAAAAAAAAAAAGGGTTGAACCTGCATGGTAGCCATTTTGACAGACTGGGAAGCCTAGCTTCCAGCCAGAAGCCAAAAATAGAAAAACAGACACTTCCAGGGTTGGAAGAATAAGACAGGGATTTATGCTAATTACAGTGGCCAAATATACATGTTAAATATACTGTAGGAGGGGTCATGAATATTTATGAAAGGAGCAACTTGGGGATGTGCAGTTGAACTTTATGACTCTCTATGGATCCTATGTTTAAAAAATGGTGGCCTTAGCATTATCCAAGGGTGGCGTTTTCTACCCCTTGACTTCAAAAGGTGAAGCAGGGACATGAAAACCCTCACTGCACGTCCCGTGTAGACTGGCCAGAACCACTCCCTGGATAGTCGGTGGTCTCTTACCAGGAAGGAATGCTGGTCGGTTGTTCTGTTGAAACTGCAAATGGGAGGGTCAGCATCAAGCTGGTGGAGTGAGTCTTTCAAAAGGGCTGGTTTCTGTTTAACCTTTAGGAAAGAAAATCTAATGGCGATTATAGAGGGAGGGGTTATAAAGAGGTGTGTCCAACTTCCCATCCTGTCATGAGTAGTAACTCAGCTTCCAAGTTTTTTCTAGGGTCTTCTTGGCCAAGAGAGGGCCTGTTCAGTCAGTTAGGGGGCATAGAATTTTATTTTTCTCAGTTGATAAAAGTTAACTTACTGTAAAAAGAAACTTAACAACCCAACAACAAAAAGTAAACCGAATTTAAAAACAAAACAAAACCAAAGAGAACACAATTTATAAATGTGCAAAGGGGCTGGGAGTGGTGGCTCATGCCTGTAGTCCCAGCACTTTGGGAGACTGAGGTTAGTGGATCACTTGAGCTCAGGAGTTTGAGACTAGCCCTGGCAACATGGCAAAACTCTGTCGCTACAAAAAAATAGCAAAAATTAGCTAGGCATGGTGGCACTCACCTGTAGTCCCAGCTACTCGGGAGGCTGAGACAGGAGAATAGCTTGAGCTGGTGAGGTTGAGGCTGTAATGAGTTATGGTCACACCACTGCACTCCAGCCCAGGTGACAGAATGAGACCTTGTCTCAAAAATAAAATAAAAAATATGTAAAGGGCTTGAATAGATATTTCTCCAAAGGTAGACAAATGGCCAATAAGCACATGAAAAGATGCTGAACATCAGTAGTCACTAGGGAATTGCAAATTAATCACAATGGGATACTCATCAAAATGCCTAAAAGTGAAAACCAAAAAATCAACAGTTCCAAGTTCAAATGAGTATGTGGGGCAATGAAACACTTATACATTGCTGATGAAAATGCAAAATGATATATCCCCTGGTATGGTTTAGCTCTGTGTCCCCACCCAAATTTCATCTTGAATTATACTCCCATAATTCCCACGTGTTGTGGGAGGGACCCAGTGGGAGATAATTGAATCACAGGGGTGGTTCCCTGCATACTGTTCTTGTGGTAGTGAATAAGTCTCACAAGATCTGATGGTTTGATAAGGGGTTTCCACTTTTGCTTCTCTCATTCTCTCTCTTGCCGTTGCCATATAAGAAGTGCCTTTCACCTTCCACCATGATTGTGAGGCCTTCCTAGCCACATGGAACTGTAAGTCCATTAAACCTCTTTTGTTTTGCAGATTGCCCAGTCTTGGGTATGTCTCTATCAGCAGTGTGAAAATGGACTAATACACATCCATTGGAAAACAATTTAGCCTTTCCTCAAAAAATTAAACATAGAACATATTACTCACTAATTCCACTACAGATAATTTCCAACTTAGGATGGTTTGACTTACACTTTTTTGACTTTACAATGGGCTTATGGGTTATAATGCATTTTTAACTTATAATATTTTCTATGTATGGTGAGTTTATTGGGATATAATCCCACTGTAAGTCAAGGAAAATCTGTAATAGCTTTATACCCAAGAAGATTGAAAACAGGTGTTCAAACAAAAACTTGTACACAAACTGGTCATGCTGGCTCATGCCTGTAATTCCAGCAATTTGGGAGGCAGAGGTGGGAAGATCGCTTGAGCCCAAGAGTTCGAGAACAGCCTGGACAACATAGGGAGACCTGTGTCTATAAAAAATTTAGAAAGTAGCTGGGTGTGGTGGCACTCACTTGTGGTACCAGGTACTCAAGAGGCTGACATGGGAGGATTGCTTGGGCCCAGGAGTTCGAGTCTGCAGTGAACTATGATTGCACCACTATACTCCAACCTGGGCGACAGAGTTCCCATCTCTAAACAACAAAAACAACAACTTGTACACAACTGTGCCTAGCAGCCTTATTGATTTAGCCAAAAAGTGGAAACAACCCAAATGTTCATCAGCTAGTGAGCAGATAAACAAGTGTGTTGTATCTATACAGTAGAATATTATTTGATCATAAAAAGGAATGGAGTACTGTGATATTATGATACATTCGTTTTCATCCACAGTTCCTAGCTCATAACTTTCCTAGCCCATTTTACAGTAAACAGAATCTCTTTCTCTGACCTTCTCTTGTCGTCCTTTCACCTGCCTACTTGGCAAGACTCTAATCTGATTGTGGTCATAAGGCACCCATTCCAGAGAGGGCCCTACCCCGTACCCTGGAGGAAGGAATGTTGCACAGAGAGGCCAAGAGGCATCTGAATAGACAGACCTTGCTGGGTTTAGAGCATACATTTTTTGTTCAATCAGTTTTTGATGTGGTTGTCCATGCTTTAATCATGAGCAACCAATGAAGTCTTCATGAAAGGCCAGAAGGAGCACGAGGAATTTCATCCCAAAATATGGCTCCCTGGTATAATGAGGATTTTGAGTTCAAAACCCTTAGGGATCAAGTTGGAAGATACTTTTTCCCTATCTACATAAAGATAGGATGGACCCTGCAAGGAGAACAGTTGCTCCCCTCCTTGTCTCATTATCCATTATAGGAAAGAAGACCGAGAGTGTACCTGAATGGACCCTTTTATAAGATCATGACTGTCCCTGAGGATCATTTAAGTTCCAAAGAGAACTATTAACGAATTAATTTCTGTTCCCCATCCAATCATTCTCCCTAGTAACCATTTATTGCCCCTAAATAGAATTTATATCCCCCACCATAATCTGTTTTGCCAGGATCCAAGTCCATGTTATTTCTGTAACCTCAAGATGGTATGTAGGCTTCTGAACCCCATTGGGATGTTGGGCAGTCACTCTGTGATTCTCCCTGTGTACATGGTTTAATAAATTTATATACCTCTTCTTTTATTAATCTGCCTTATTGTGAGTAGGTTTTTCAGTGAACCTTGGCCCTCTGATGGATATCCTTTCCCCTTTCCCTTACCCTATGCATCTCTTCATCTGTATCCTTAGTAATATTCTTTGTGATAAACCAGAAAATGTAAGTGTTACACTAGATTCTGTGAGCCGCTTCAGCAAATCAATTGAACCCAAAGAGGGGGTCATGGAAACCCCAACTTAAAGCCTGTTGTTCAGAAGTTCTGGAGACCCAAACTTGCAACTGGTATCTGAGGTGGGGGCAGTTAACCTATAGGGATCTGACATTATGTCTAGGTAGATAGTGTTGAAATTGGAGAACACACAGCTGGTGTCTGCTGCAGAATTGATTGCTTGCCTGCTGGCTGATGAGGAGAAATCCCCACATATTTTGGGGTCCCAGAAGTCTTCTGTGTTGATGACTTTGTGTTGGTGTGAGAGCAGAGGAGAAGCATGGTTTGAGAGTTTTACCAAAGTACAGATATATTCTACAATATGGATGGACTTTTGAAACCTTATGCTGATATGCCAGACACAAAAGACCATATGTTACACAGGCATATGTGATTTTATTCATATGAAATATTCAGAATAGGTAATATATAGAGACAGAAAGCAGGTTAATGGTTGCTTAGGGCTGGGGGAAATATGAGGATTGGCAAGTGATAGCTAAAGGGGATAGAGTTTCTTATGGAAGTCATGAGAATGTTCTGGAATTAGGTAGTAAAGATGGTCACACATTGTTATGAATATACTAAGAAACACTGAATTTTACAGTTTAAAATATTTCAAAGTTTGAGACCAGCCT
This sequence comes from Macaca thibetana thibetana, assembly GCF_024542745.1. Taxonomy (NCBI): domain Eukaryota; kingdom Metazoa; phylum Chordata; class Mammalia; order Primates; family Cercopithecidae; genus Macaca; species Macaca thibetana. Next base: position 138,936,917 of record NC_065579.1, on the reverse strand, counting down.
GGCCAACGTGGTGAAAGCCCGTCTCTACTAAAAATACAAAAACTAGCTGGGTGTGGTGGCATGCACCTCTAATCCCAGCTACTCGAGTGCCTGAGGCAGGAGAATCGTTTGAACTTGGGAAGCAGAGGTTGCAGTGAGCCGGGATTGTGCCACTGCACTCCAGTCTGGGAGACAGAGTGAGACTCCATCTCAAAAAAAAAAAAAAAATTTCAAATGGAGAATTTTGTGTTATGTGAAGTTTTACAAAGGGAAAAGGAAACTTTGGTCTTATGGGTAACTCATCATTTCCCTCTTAAACTTACTGGGAGACTTAAAAGAGATTAACACATTACCAGGCAAATAATTAAAATAAGCAGTATCCTTAAGAGTAAATACAATGAAAACAAAACAAAGTTATTAAATTCTGGTCAGACACTGTTCCTTGCACAGGCTCTAATGTAAGGCCCATTTTATACTCTTTTTTTTTTTTTCTTTTACATACTCCTCAGAAGAGTAACATTCTCTATTCTTTAAGGATAAATTATCAAGCCAGGTATGGTGGTGTGTGCCTGTAATCCCAACTAATTGGGAGGCAGAAGTGGGAGGATCACTTGAGCCTAGGAGTTTAAGACCATCAGATACATGCTACAATATGGATGGACTTTTGAAATATTATGCTAAGACACCAGACACGAAAGACCACATACATACCTACATGATTTTATTTACATGAAATATCCAGAATAGGCAAATATATAGAGACAGAAAGCATAGTGAAATCCCATTATCAATAAAAAAAATATGTATGTATATTTTGAGATGAAGTCTTACTCTGTTGCCCAGGCTGGAGTGCAGTGGTGCGATCTCAGCTCACTGCAACCTCTGGCTCCCAGGCTCAAGTGACTCTCCCACCTCAGCCTCTGGCTCACATCACCATGCTTGGCTAATTTTTGTATTTTTAGTACAGATGGGGTTTTGCCATGTTGCCTAGGCTGGTCTTGAACTCCTGAGCTCAAGTGATCTGCCTGCCTTGGCCTTGTAAAGTACTGGGATTCCAGGCATGAGCCACTGCACCCACCTCCCAAAATAAAATAATATAAATAAATATAAATTACAGATGTTAGAGACAAACTAGCAATAATGAGATTTTCTTGACATAATGAGAGAGATTAAATCATGAAAAAGAAAATATTCTCTTGAGCTGATTCAGTGTTATTTAATGCCTATCTTTGTACTATCTAAAATCATGTCCCAGCCTGGGCACAGTGGCTCATGCCTGTAATCCCAGCACTTTAGGAGGCCGAGGCAGGTGGGTTGCTTGAGCTCAGGAGTTTGAGACCAACCTGGGCAACATGGCAAGACATCATCTCTACAAAAAATACAAAAATTAACTGGCCATGGTAGTGCATATCTGCAGTCCCAGCTACTTGGGTGGTTGAGGTGGGAGGATTGCTTGAGCCTGGGAGGTGGAGGTTGCAGTGAGCCAAGATCGTGCCATGGTATTCCAGCCTGGGTGACAGTGAGATTCTGTCTCAAAATAAATAAATAAATAAAATAAAAATAAATAAATAAATAAATAATTTATGTCCCTTAAACAGGTCTCACAGTTCAGGAAATAATCGCTCTAGCACGTGTTGTTCACCAGTAGTATGTTACTGTGGTTTGAATGTGTCCCACCAAAGTTCATGTGTTTGAAACTTAATCCCCAATGGAACAGTGTTGAGAAGTGGGATCTTTAAGTGGTGATTAGGTCATGAGGGCTCTGCCTAGATGGATGAATTAATGCTGTTATCATGGAAGTAGGTTAATTATTGCAGGAGTGGGATCCAGATAAAAGGATGAGTTTCGCTCCCTTCTCCCTCTCATGTGTGTTCTCTTTCCCTTCTGCTTTCTGCCATGGGGTGACATAGCAAGAAGGCCGTCACCAGATGCCAGCACCTTGACATTGGACTTTCCAGCCTCCAGAAGTGGGAGAAATAAATGTCTTTATAAATTACCTGTATTCTAATGGAAGAAACAGATAATACAGAAAATATATACATCACATTTCTGTGGTAATAAGCATTATGGAGAAAAACTAAGCAAGGTGGTTGGTAGAGAGTGCTGGAGAGGTGAAGGAATATGCCTATTGTATGTCAGGTGGTCAGGTAAAGCCTCTTTGATAAGGTGACAAAGTAGACCCTGAATGAAACAACAGAGCAAACTATTTAGGTAGCCAGGAGGGGAGCATTCCAGGCAGAAGGCCGCAGCATACTCAACAGGGCCTAGGAATAGCCAGGTGGCCAGTGAGGCTGCAGAGGAGTGAGCAGGATAGAGGTAGAAGAGAGATGGGATGAGTGCAACATACAAGTCAGTGTTTCACAAATTATCACCATGCCTTACCAAAACAAACAAACAAACAATCACACTGGCTGCTGCCTGGACAATGTTAGGGAGCAGGAATGGAAGCAGTTACTAGGCGATTTCATTGGTCCAAGTGAGAGATGACGGTAGTTCAAACTAGGATATTAGGGGTGGGTGTGGTGAGAACTGTCAAATTCTGGGGTTATTTTGAAGGATGTGCCATCATTGCTGATGCATTAGATTTGGGTTTGAAAAGAAAGGAGAGGAAGTTTGAGGGTCAGACCTAGCAGATTTGCTGATTTAGAAAAACCATGTCCTGCTGACAGATGCAGGCCAAGAACAAGGCTAAACTGTCACAAAGGAAGTACAAGTGGACACATGTGCTCTTTATGGTTCTGGTTTATTATGAAGAAAAATGGTATGTTAGTTTATATCAGAAAGAACTGGATGACTTCCTTGGAAAATACTGAGTAAAGTGGATCTTGCTAGAGAATGCCAGTTTGAGACAGGTAACATCACATGTGGAAATCGGAGCCTCTCATTTCTTTCTAACTGAAAGTAGTGATTATATTAAACTAAAGAGTAAACAAGCAAATGATTAAGTGTGATGATTCATATTAGATACAGTGACACAAATAAAGAACTCAGGTGGTTGTTCCCATGAACCTAGATATCTGTTTTACCTTAATATCTTCCTATCCTTGCCTATTCTTTTTTTTTTGGAGACAGAGTCTCTCTCTGTCACCCAGGTTGGGGTGCAGTGGCGCAATCTCGGCTCACTGCAACCTCTGCCTCCTGGGTTCACTCCATTCTCCTGCCTCAGCCTCCTGAGTAGCTGGGACTATAGGCACCCGCCACCACGCCTGACTAATTTTTGTATTTTTAGTAGAGACGGGGTTTCACTGTGTTAGCCAGGATGGTCTCGATCTTCTGACTTCGTGATCCGCCCGCCTCGGCCTCCCAAAGTGCTGGGATTACAGGCATGAGCCACCGCTCCCGGCCTCTTTGCCTATTCTTTAGGTCAAAGTAAAACAAGCTCCAGATAGTACAACCACTCTCCTGCAGAGAGAGGCAAGGACCATTAGCCACTTCTGCTTTTTGTTTCTATAGTGATTACCTTCATGGCTCCAAAAGACATGTTTGTAGTGCCATTTCTTGCTTTTTCAATTTTTGCTATTATCTGTGGACTCTACTATGGTACTTGAAATTCAGCCTATTAACATAACCACCGTCCTGTCTTCCCCTTCCTTCTCCTGCCATTATAGCTACAACCCAATGTAGTTTGTTCCTCTACATTAAATTTACCTTTATAAGTGTAAGGGATATGTTAGTATTAAACATCTTTTTGTTCTGTCAGCTATATACAGCATCTCTTGACCCCCCCACACTGTGAGACGAGGGTTTCATTAGCACTCCTGGCCTTTACCTCTCTTCTCTTCCTTGTACTCCCCAATCTATTTTGTTAAAAGAAGATCCCACTTGGCCAGTTGGATTCCTGTGGGGATGTAATTGAAAGAAGGATGCCCCTACACCTGCTTTTCATTCAGTACGCTACTGAAATTCCATCTCCCTCAAGAAAACCTTTTGGGACCTCATTGGGAAATAAGAGATGTATCTATTAATATAATCTTAATGAAATAATAGCCTAGGAGTCCATGAACCTTTAACCCGGAGGACCTTTGTCCTGTCAGGTGTTAACAACTAAAGGGAAATACAATCAGCTTTGGCTGTGCCCTAAGCAAGCAGAGGCTTATTTACTTTTCCCGTGCCCTTTTAAGCCAAAGGCTATAAAACCGCTTTAGTAACGTAACCCCTGTGAGAACTTGCTGGAGGACTTAGTGCCATCAAGTAAATTTTCAAGAGAATGTATATGAAATTTATTCTTCTCCTTGAATTTCATATTGATAAGTAAGTTGATTTAAAAGCAGCTCATTCGTTTGGAAAGGAACTGTATCCTTGTAACTGAGATTACTGGAAGAAGGTCATGAGCTGGGGAATGCGGCACTCCTGCCACCTAGTGGTTACTCCTGCAGAAACACTGCTCTTGCAAAGCACGGAAAACACAAATTAAGTTAGTATAGGAGTCAAATACAGCGAATATCTTGAATCTGGAAAACTTTCATTCCCTCCTCCCTTTGTGAAATCAGAGGAAAGAGAAGAGCACTGACAAGGGAGAATGTTGTAGGTAAACGTGGATAGCCACCAGGTCTCCTGCACAAAGGGGCAGCTGCAGGAAGCAGAAAGCACAACAAATGAGCAAAGAAAGGGACAGGATCCCTCAGCAGTGGCCACTGCAGCAGCAACACAGGGCCAATTTGGGAGGCAGAATCAGCAGCAAGATCACCAGGGATTATGATGATAAAGCCACATAGTCTCAGCATCAGCAACAGCCCTAGAGACTGTGGCCTTGGGACTGTAGTACTGCTTGATTTAGGGTAAACCAATCAGGACACTCAGGGAACAACAGAAATCAACATTTCCAGAGCACGTACTCAGTTGAGGCAGAGTTTTACGTGTATGTCACATAATAGTCTATGGGGCTAGATATTTTTATTAGCTGTGTTATACAGGTGATGAAATTGAGGCTAACTAACTGGACTAAAGTCACAGAGTTGATGAGACTTAGGGCCAAGATTCAAATGCACACCAAGGTGGCCTGACACCAGCTGCAGAGCTCTTAACTACAGACATGCATTGCTCAAAGAAGGGGATATGTTCTGAGAAATGTGCTATTAGGTGATTTTGTCATTGTGTGAACATCATAGGGTGTACTTAACACAAACCTAGACTGTATAGCCAACTACACACTGTTAACAAAAGACCATGAGGCCGGGTATGGTGGCTTATGCCTGTAATCCCAGCAGTTTGGGAGGCTGAGGTGGGTGGGTCACCTGAGGTCAGAAGTTTGAGACCAGCCTGGTCAACATGGTGAAACCCCATCTCTACTAAAAGTACAAAAATTAGCCAGGTGTAGTGGTGCACGCCTGTAATCCCAGCAACTCAGGAGGCTGAGGCAGGAGAATCACTTGAAGCTGGGAGGTGGAGGCAGCAGTGAGCTGAGATTGTGCCACCGCACTTCAGCCTGGGCAACAGAGTGAGACTCTATCTCAAAATAAATAAATAAATAAATAAGGCCATGACAACTGTGGAGAAAAAAGGGAGGGTTTTATTTTCTGTAAAAAACAATCTGCAGATTGGGGAAATGCAGCCCCAGGTGTAAAACAGTGGACTCCAAGCAGGGCGGAAAGTTAGAGATTATCAAGGCAAAAACTGCAGGGCAGGGGAGGATAATCAGGGGAGTCAGGAACAGAGTCTCAATTAGATGGCCTTAAAGTCCCAAATGTCAGTTGGCAGGAGGTGGTCTTTTGGTGGTCAACTGGGAAATTCCCAGCTGCCGTTGTTTCCAGGAACTCTTCTTTGACTTGGTTGCAGAAAAACAGGTTTTGCAACATTCTCTAAGGACATGAAGAGCTTGACTACTCCCTCACCCTTCCATGGCCCCTTGGGTCTGTTTTTACTTTTGAGCCACAGGGAGTCCATTCTGTCTGTTAACTGGGGTATAATTTGACAACACGTAGGCTGTTTGATACAGCCTGTTGCTCCTAGGCTACAAACCTGACAGTATGTTACTGTAGTGGATACTGTAGGCAATTGTAACACAATGGTAAGTATATGTGTATCTAAACATAGAAAAGGTACAGGAAAAATAGAGTATTATAATCCTATGGGACCACTTTTGTATATGCGGTCCATGCATTCACTAAAACTTTGTTACGCAGCATGTGACTGTACTAGGCTCTTCTTCTTCCCTCAGGGAGGAGGGAATGTGGAGTTCAATCCCTTTAGCTCTACTGACCTTCATGTTGAGGGATGCTTGTGAATTGGAACTCTAAGGTGATTAAGCTTGATCCTAGATCTTCCACCAACTCGCAAAAGGATATTTAGCCTTTCAGGAACATTTTCCTTGACTGGAAAATAGGGATAAAATGGTAACTATCCCATAAATTGCTGGGAAGTTTCACTGAGATAAGGTAAAGTTTCTGGCACATGGCAAATGAAGTAGATTGCCTACAGAGGTTTTTCAACAATTCTTCTCATGGTTGCAAGTACCATTATTGCTTTCTACAAGAGGTGGAATCTAGGCGGGGTTTATGATTTGCTTTGACCTCCTAGAATGTGGCAGATGTGTCATTGGCTAATTCCAAGTCTAGGTTGCAAGAGCTTTCTTTTTTCCTCTCTTGGACTGCTCTTGCCTCTATGTAAAGAAGCCCAGCCTAGACTCTTGCATGTTGAAAGACCGCATGGAAAAAGAGGCATGAGGGAGCTAGCATCCCAGCAGAGCCCACCATCTGACTACAGTCACATGAGCAAGCCTGGGTGAGCCCAGAACTCACCTGCCAACCCCCAGGATGACAAGAAATAATAAATCATTGTGGTAAACTACTAAGTTTTGGGATAGTTTGTTATGTAGCAAATAGTAAGTTCTCAGTTAATGGTATCTATTAATATTACAGTTGGTGCTGGTGAGAAATTCTGCCAGCTAGCTGGCTCATAATTTCTTAGACCACAGATTTTTTTTTCCCTTTTACCAGAATAGCTGGAAGAAACAGAGTTACATGTGCAAATGAACACTGCTTATTACAAATGTGTCCGATCTCTTTATTAAAACAGAAAGACTATTCAGAAAGTCTATTCAGAAAGACTTTGTTAGCACCTCAAATTACCATCTACATTTGAAATAATGTGGAAGCCTATTTCTTCAAAGGTATTTACAACTCAGACTTTTCACTAAATCCATTGTACTGGGACCTTCCTAGCCATTATGTTGAAGAGTTTGAGGCATGGACAGGGACTTATCCATTTCATCTAGCATCTCAAAGCCCTGAAGATGATACTTTAACCTTCTCCTTTGCATTCCCCTCCCTAAATCCTCTTTTTCTGTCCATACATATCCTTTCCCTCTCTCCTTGCCTTTCCTATCTCTTTTCCTTGTTGTGATGATTAAATAAGACCTTCCCTACTGAAATGTAAGCTCCAAGAAGGAGATTTTCATCTGTTTTGTTCTCTACAAAATATTCTTTGCTTAGAAAAGTGCCTGGCACACACAAGATGTGCAATGAATATGTGTTGACTGAATTTAATTATGCACATAAAGCTCTTAGGACAGTGTCTGACATAGAGTAGATGGCACTCAATAAATATAACCTATGGCAACTGAGTGCTGTAATAAATGAAATTATTCACATTTATCTTTCTTTCATTTTTTCTTTTGCACATGACTCCTTTATTATACAGATCAGGAAAAAGGATTTAGTACTGTTATGCTCAAATGAACACTGGACCCGTGTGTCAGGGCCAAGCAACTAGAACATGATTCAGAAATCAGTCAGAGAAAGATACACTTGGACAGGACCAAGAGGCATTTCACTGTCACGAAACACGGCTGGGGAGGGATTCCAATACACATAGTAGGAAGCACTTCTAACCCTCAGAGGTCAAGGAGCTTATCCCATATTGGTGTGAGGAATGGCTTATTTTCTGATGACCACATATAGGACTATTTCAGCTGCCACGAGAAATCCCAGAAGGGTTATTGTTTTGTATTATTTATATATACTATACCTTTTTAAAAAAATAAAAGTAAATGTAACACATAAACTAAATTCAGGATTGATCCTAACCTTCTAGCCAGCTTCTCTGGGGTCAGGGAAGAAACAGTTGTCACATCACCATGCAGGTTACATTCATCTTCCACTGGAATGACTGGAGCCCCCAGGCAGTGGCTTAACTACCTAAGAGCACAGGACTAGCTCCTGGGGGCAGACAGGCTGTCTTGCTTCATTGGTCATGGCTTAGCATGGTTCCTCCCCACAAGTCCTTAGTAAACAAAGCACTTGTAAAAACCCAGGTCACTACCTTTAGACTCTCTTGGAACAGAGGAGCTTTTCCACAGCTTGGGCTGAGAACCCGTGCCCTAGAAGTGCTGTTCTGACTAGATTGTATGAAGGGAGTGGGTGCAGGAGACAAAATGGCTAAAATGAAAATGGGAGCCACTGGTCCCCATCTGCAATTACAGCTCAAGATGCCTACAGATGTGGTCAGTGTGACATGTGCAGGAGGGAGGGGCAGAGCGATGCGATGGGCAGGGAGGGTGCCCCTGGGGACAGTAGCCTGCCTGCTGGCCTTTACTTCTTGGCCTTGCCCTGGTCAGCCACAGCTTCCATGGCTTTATGCATGGTCTCTTCATTACCCAGGAACTGCAGGCGCTTGATGGGCTTCAAGTTCTTGTCCAATTCATAGACAATGGAAATACCAGTGGGCAGGTTCAGCTCCATGATAGCCTCTTCAGAGAGGCCCTCCAGATGCTTGACAATGCCCTGGGGGCTGTTGGCATGGGCTGCAATTGGTACCTGTTTCCCCTCCTTGATTTGGGGAACTATTTCTTCATACCAAAAGCGCAGAGCCCTGGCAATAGTGTCCTTCAGACTTTCACAGGAGGGTAGCTGATCTTCAGTGAGGTCTGCAAACCTGTGATTCTTACTGATGTTGTAGAAAGGATGGTTGGGCTCCATCAGAGGTGGTGGGACATCATAGGAGTGCCTCCAGATCTTCATCTGGGCCTCACCATACTTTGCAGCAGTTCCTGCTTTATTGAGATCGGTCAGACACCCATAGTGCCGCTCATTGAGGCACCAATTCTCACTACTGGCAGCCACGTCTGATCAATGACATCTAGCACTGTCCAGAGGGTCTGGATCACTCTCTTCTGCACTGAGGTGAAGCAGATGTCAAACTCAGCCGGCTTCTCACAGCGCCTGCCTGTTGCACTTCACCTCCTCATGGCCCGCTGGGCTCAGGTCGGTGTTGTACCAGCCGCTGAAGTGGTTTTCCAGATTCCATACACTCTCGTGTGCTGGATCAGCACCAATTTGTAGGCAGCCTTGGCAGCAGGCTGGGGATGCGACACTGATGGGGGTTTGCGGATTCTGGAGGCACATTTGTCTTTTTAAATGTTTGATTACTTTTAGTCTTTCTCCCTTTTCTTTCCACTCTTCTTTTCACTCTTTGTCCCTTTCTTCTTTTATCTCTTCCTTAGTCATTGCATATTCTCTGCTACCCTTACTGTGGTGTGCAAGGGACCCTCATAGATGTCATTTCACCTACCAGAGAATGTGCGGAGAAAAGGTTTTGGAGCTTTGTCTTGGATGTGAAACCCCGTCTCTACTAAAAAATACAAAAAACTAGCCGGGCGAGGTGGCGGGCGCCTGTAGTCCCAGCTACTCGGGAGGCTGAGGCAGGAGAATGGCGGGAACCCGGGAGGCGGAGCTTGCAGTGAGCTGAGATCCGGCCACAGCACTCCAGCCTGGGCGACAGAGCGAGACTCCGTCTCAAAAAAAAAAAAAAAAAAAAAAAAAAAAAAAAAGAAATGTAACCATTTGTGATTCATAGCTGACTTAGTACTGCACATAAAATTCTACTGTTGCGGTGAACCCAATTTTGGTGCTACCGAATAATGAGGAGCTTAGATGATTGAAAATGGCAAGCTCATTAGGTTGTAGCCTAACAAATGCCTGGTGGTACATGTGTGTGAGTGTGTGGGTGTTTCTAGTGCCTGTTGGTGAGTAACCATGCTACTCTTGGCAGTAGAAATGTGAGCAAAATCAAGTAGTACTGATTTAGCCAATTTTCTCTTCTCTTCCTCCATAAGGGAATGGAAATGTACTACTCAGTAGATCAGTTCTTTCTCAGGCTGGTAACATTACAGAATCCCTGCTGAAATGCAAGCTGGGCTGGTGGAAATCAGATTTCCACATCCTTTTATAAGCTTTGTTTGTCAAGGTAAATCCCATACATTTTAAAAGCGTGACTTCCTAGGGCTGGATGGGAAAATAAGAAGCTTTGAACCTATCACCAGAATCAATTGTACAGATGTCTTCATTTCCTTGGATAGTAACTCTCATAGGAAGATCTGTCTCCTCTTTTCTGCTAGTCTTTCATGTTCTAATCAAGAGTATGAATCTGCAGGTCAGTGGCTGAGTAGCTTGGGCTGAGCACAGAATAGTGTTTTTGTAGTTCTCACCAGCCTTGTTTATTCTTAGATTAGGCTCATTGGTAGCTCAGACCTCGTAGTCCTGCTGATATTTAGCAGAGTCCTGCATATATTCTTCTGTAATGTAAGACTAATGTTTCAAAAACTGAGAGTTGGCCCTGTCTCTACAAATTAAAAAAATTATTACTTAAAAAATTATACATAGATGTATGCCTGCTCACCAGCCAGGCACGGTGGTGCATGCCTGTGGTCCCAGCAACTTTGGAGGCTAAATCTGAAAAATTGAGGCTGCAGTGAGCCGTGATCATGCCACTGCACTCCTGCCTGGGCAGCAGAGCAATACCCTGTCTCAAAAACAAAGAAACAAGAAAAGCAACAGAGTTGGGAGGAGAGTGAGTCTTTGAGCCTCCCTGTCATCTTTCCTCAAAATGCTTTTAGTTGGCTGGGCACAGTGGCTCATGCCTATAATCCCAGCACTTTGGGAGGCCAAGGCAGGCAGATCACCTGAGGTAAGGAGTTCGAGACTAGCCTGGCCAACATGGTGAAACCCTGCCTCTACTAAAAATACAAAAATTAGCCGGGTGTGGTGGCAGGCGCCTGTAATCCCAGCTACTTGGGAGGCTGAGGCAGGAGAATCGCTTGAACCCAGGAGGCGGAGGTTGCAGTAAACCGAGATTGCGCCACTACACTCCAGCCTAGGGTAGAAGAGCGAGACTTCGTCTCAAAAAAAAAAAAAAAAAAAAAAAAAAGAAAAAAATTGCTTTTAGTTGCTCTATTCTTATTCCTCCCTTCAAGCATCTGATCATCTTATAGTCAGTAACTTACCAGCTCTCCTTATGAGTTAGCCAATGTAGGAAATCTAGGAAGCAAACCTAGGCTTGGGGTGGGGAGATTTGGAGGCATCTAGACCATCAGTTCTTGAACATGCTCATTTAATTGGGTCAAAAGACCCCCAAGATATACCTACCCGAAATTCACTTCTGGTGGGGGAATAATTTGGTGAAATAAAAAATGAAAGAGGAACAAAATAACAACCCAAAGTGGCAACATCATAGCATGTTTAATGAACAAAATGATTAAAAATAGAAAAACAAGCCCGGCATGCTGGCAAGTGCCTATAGTCCAAGTACTTGGGAGGCTGAGATGGAGGATCACTTGAGCCCAGTAGTTCAAGGGTGCAGTGAGCTATGATTTCACCACTGCACTCCAGCCTGGGTGACAGAGCAAGACCCAATCTCTAAAAAATATAAAAATTAAAAAAATTTAAAAATAGGAAAGCATTACATTTTAACATACTAAAAAAAAAAAAAAAAAAAAGCTTGAATATCGTGGGAATTCCAGCAACCTGTGTTTTCACATGTGCAGCAAGAAATTTGCCTCGTTGCCAAACTTTCTGTGAAGAGCAAAATTTTCAATTTTTGGCACTACTGCGCTTTTTTTGTGAATATAAAATTTTAATTACCATTAATAATGAACAAAGGAAGCTATTAAGGACTTAGTCATATGTAAAAACGAAAGTCCTTGGGCTGGCATTTGCTGTAAGAATTAAAGAACTTGGCCGGGCGCGGTGGCTCAAGCCTGTAATCCCAGCACTTTGGGAGGCCGAGACGGGCGGATCACGAGGTCAGGAGATCGAGACCATCCTGGCTAACACGGTGAAACCCCGTCTCTACTAAAAAATACAAAAAACTAGCCGGGCGTGGTGGCGGCGCCTGTAGTCCCAGCTACTCGGGAGGCTGAGGCAGGAGAATGGCGTGAACCCGGGAGGCGGAGCTTGCAGTGAGCTGAGATCGGGCCACCGCACTCCAGCCTGGGCGGCAGAGCAAGACTCCGTCTCAAAAAAAAAAAAAAAAAAAAAAAAAAAAAAAAAAAACTAGCTGGGCGAGGTGGCGGGCGCCTGTATTCCCAGCTACTCGGGAGGCTGAGGCAGGAGAATGGCGTAAAAACCCAGGAGGCGGAGCTTGCAGTGAGCTGAGATCCGGCCACTGCACTCCAGCCCGGGCAACACAGCGAGACTCCATCTCAAAAAAAAAAAAAAAAAAAAAAAAAAAAAAGAATTAAAGAACTTGGATTTTAAAATCTCTTCTTGGTTCATCCAGAAGACTAATGGGCCATACTGTGCTTGGAGGCACTATGGCCTAGATGGCTATGACAGTCTTGTTTCAGGGCCTTCTCTGCTCTTCTGTTCTCTCTCTCTCTCTCTCTTTTTTTTTTTTTTTTGAGATGGAGTCTTGCTCTGTCACCCAGGCTGGAGTGCAGTGGCGCAATCTTGGCTTACTGCAACCTCCATTTCCTGTGTTCAGGATTCTCCTGCCTCAGCCTCCCAAGTAGCTGGGATTACAGGTGCCTACCACCACACCCGGCTAATTTTTTTGTATTTTTAGTAGAGACAGGGTTTCACCTTGTTGGCCAGGCTGGTTTTAAACTCCTGGACTCAAGTGATCCACCTTCCTCGGCCTCCCAAAGTGCTAGGATTACAAGCATGAGCCACCGCACCTGGCCTCTTTTTTTTTTTTTTTTTTGAAATGGGGTCTTGCTCTGTCACCCAGGCTGGAGTGCAGTGGCACATTTATGACTCATTGTAGCCTTGACTTCCTGGTGGGCTCAAGCAATCCCATCACCTCAGCCTCCAGAGTAGCTGGGACTACTGCCCCTGGCTATTTATTTTTATTTTTGCAGGGACAGGTGTTTCCCTATTTTGTCCAGGCTTGTCTCGAACTCCTGGCCTCAAGCAATCTTCCTGCCTGGGCCTCCTGAATTGCTGGGATTACATGCATGAGCCATCATGCCTGGCCTGCTTTTCTGTCCTTGAACCTGCGACTGTTCTCCGAGTCTTTGAGTCACAATCTGGCTTGTAAATTAAAATGATCATTCTACTGGTAGAAGTATTGGATAAGACCTTTCTGGGAGAGTATTTGGCAACAGGTTTAGAGTCAAGTATGTATCCTCATTGGCTTGGCAATTTCAGTCCTAAATAAAAAATTATGAATGTGCACAAAGATGTATATACAGGCCGGGCGTGGTGGCTCAAGCCTGTAATCCCAGCACTTTGGGAGGCCGAGACGGGCGGATCACGAGGTCAGGAGATCGAGACCATCCTGGCTAACACAGTGAAACCCCGTCTCTACTAAAAAGTACAAAAAACTAGCCGGGCGAGGTGGCGGGCGCCTGTAGTCCCAGCTACTCGGGAGGCTGAGACAGGAGAATGGCGTAAACCCGGGAGGCGGAGCTTGCAGTGAGCCGAGATCGCGCCACTGCACTCCAGCCTGGGTGACAGAGCCAGACTCCGTCTCAAAAAAAAAAAAAAAGATGTATATACAATTTTTTCTTTTTGTTTTTGAGATGGAGTCTCGCTCTGTCACCAGGCTGGAGTGCAGTGGTACGATCTCAGCTCACTGCAACATCTGCCTCCCAGGTTCAAGCGATTCTCCTGCCTCAGCCTCCTGAGTAGCTGGGACTACAGGCACGTGCCACCACACCCGGCTAATCTTTGTATATTTAGTAGAGACAGGGTTTTTCACCATTTTGGCCAGGATGGTCTCGATCTCCTGACCTCGTGATCCACCTGCCTAGGCCTCCTAAAGTGCTGGGATTACAGGCATGAACTACCACACCTGGCCAATTTTTTTTTAATATTAGGAAATATAGAAAGGTAGTAGGGGATTGGTTAAACAAATGATGCTATTTCCATTGGATAAAATCTCCTGTTTTCTTTCTTTCTTTCTTTCCTTCTTTCTCTTTCTTTCTTTCTTTCTTTCTTTCTTTCTTTCTTTCTTTCTTTCTTTCTTTCTTTCTCTCTCTCTCTCTTTCTTTCTTTCTCTCTCTCTTTCTTTCTTTTCTTTTCTTTTTCTTTCTTTCTTTCTTTCTTTTTCCTTCCTTCCTTCTCTTTCTTTCTTTCTTTTCTTTCCCTCCCTCCCTCCCTCCTTTCTTTCTCTCTTTCTCTCTCTTTTCTCCCTTCCTTCCTTCCTTCCTTCCTTCTTCTTTTCTTTTCTTTTCTCTTTTCTTTTCTTTCTTTCTTTTCTCCTTTGTTTTTGTTTTTGAGACAGAGTCTCACTCTGTTACCTAGGCTGGAGTGCAGTGATGTGATCTCAGTTCACTGCAACCTCCGCCTCCTGGGTTCAAGCGATTCCCCTGCCTCAGCCTCCTGAGTAACTGGGGAGTACAGGCACCTGCCATCATGCCTGACTAATTTTTGTATTGTTTTTATTTTTATTTTTTTTGAGAAGGAGTCTCACTCTGTTGCCCAAGCTAGAGTCCAGTGGCATAATCTCAGCTCATTGCAACCTCTGCCTCCTGGGTTCAAGTGATTCCCCTGCCTCAGCCTCTTGAGTATCTGGAATTACAGGCACCCGCCACAACACCTGGCTAATATTTGTATTTTTAGTAGAGATGGGTTTTCACCATGTTGACCAGGCTGGTCTTGAACTCCTGACCTCAGGTGATCTGCCCGCCTCGGCCTCCCAAAGTTCTGGGATTATGAGGCGTGAGTCACCGTGCCCAGCCAATTTTCGTATTTTTAGTAGAGATCGGCTTTCACCATGTTGGCCAGGCTGGTCTCCAACTCCTGACCTCAGGTGATCTGCCTGTCTTGGCCTCCCAAAGTGCTGGGATTACAGGTGTGAGCCACCGTGCCAGGCTGTTTTCATTATACAGATGATAATGAGACTTACTGATACAGAAAAATTGTTCCCAAGGCTAATTTTTAATTGTAATTTTTAAAAGTAGGGCAGGTTGTATGTGGTGGTTCATGCCTGTAATCCCAGAACTTTAGGCAGATTAGAAGTTTGAGGCCAGCCTGGGCAATGGGACAAAATTTTTTGTCCCTACAAAAAATACAAAAAGGAGCTGGGCATGGTACTGTGCACCTGTAGTCTTAGCTCCTCAGGAGGCTGAGGTCAGAGGATGGCTTGAGACTGGGAGGTCAAGGCTGCAGTGAGCCATTATTATGTCTCCACACTCTAGCCTGGGTGGCAGAGAAAGACCCTGTCTCAAAAAATAAAAAAAAGGTAGAGCATTTAAGGGTATGCATAGTATAATCTTTTGTATATAAAGATGTCTGCCTATTCATAGAAAATGGCTAGAAGTATATATAATACAATGCTACTAGTAATTGTCTTTTTGTACTATTAAGAATTTTTCTGAAATGTCTACAATAAACATATATGACTTCTGTAAAAAAGAAAAAAGTATTTACAAATACTTGAAACAGGAAAGATTACTTTGGCAGCATTTATAAGAATGAATGAGAGAGACTGGATGAGAGATTGTTGTAGTGGTTCAGGAAAATGGCAATGTAAGTAAGAACCAAGGTCATGGTGTGGATGGAGAAGGAAAAGCTGACTGAAGACATATTCAGCAGTCCTATGAGAACTGTAAACACATACCACACCTTCAAGTCAGTAATAAAATTGGTCTTTCAAAAGAGCCAGCATGATTTTTCCATATCCTTAAAGTATCTTCAAATATGCGTTTGAAGAAGCTCAGGGTTTTGGCTTTCTAGCTTGTTTAGCTACATTAATGGACATACAGTTGAGCAAAAAGGAGAATATGAGAAAAGGATCAGACTGTGGAAGAAGATAAAAAATTCAATTTTGCATGTGTGCAGTTTGAAGGGCTTATGGGAGATGTACTAAGAGCTGAGTAGAGGATGCCGGGGCACAAGGAGTCCACTGAGAAGACTGAAGAGGCGTAGTGTGCCCGAACAGCCCAGAATGGGCTAGTCTGGGTTGAAAGCCTGGCAAGAATGACCAGTTGGACAAGTTTGAGGTTGCTTTCATTTCAGCTTGCTGTGAAACCTGCAAGTAATCAGCACAACAGGCACAGGAAATGAGAATAATAAAAGCGAATGAGTACACTCTGGAGGTTCTTCTGCCTCATCATGGAGTCGTAACCAAAGTTCAAGGGTCAGTGCAGCCTTTCTCAAGTCTGATCTTCAATTCATTGTTTTTCAGGTGGGGAAAGCCCTCAAGAGTCTAAGTTAAGGCACTGAAGGCCACTTTATTCCTTGCTGTGCCATAGGCACATGTTCCTGTGTTTTCTTTTCTTACTGCCTCTTCACTGGCGTCAGGGCCTCCTATGGTATATCAAGATGGTCAGAGAGACCAGAGGAAGAAGTCAAAGGAAGAGAGAATATCAGGGAAGAAATTGTCAACAATAGCAGCTGCCAGAGAAGTCAAGAAATATAAGTACTGAAAAGTTCCTGTGACATTTGGCAAGGTACAGGCTATTTGCAGCCATATGTGTAGAGTACCACCAAGCTCAGATTCCCATGAAAGTCATTTTCATTCTCATGAAATAAAATCAAAGTGATTTTTTGCTTTCCTTTTTTTTTTTTTTTTTTTGAGATGGAGTCTTGCTTTGTCTCTCAGGCTGGAGTACAATGGCGCAATCTCAGCTCACTGCAATCTCTGCCTCCCAGGTTCAAGCGATTCTTCTGCCTCAGCCTCCTGATTAGCTGGGACTATAGGCATGCGCCACCATGCCCAGGTAATTTTTGTATTTTTAGTAGAGATGGGATTTTGCCGTGTTGGCCAGACTGGTCTCCAACTCCTGACCTCAGGTGATTCACCCGCCTCGGCCTCTTGAAGTGCTGGGATTATAGGTGTGAGCCATCACCCCTGGCCTGATTTTTAGCTTTCCTATTTGACTTTTAATTGAAACTTCAGCAAAAATTACTGTTGTCAGCAAAGTGTTAGTAAAGCCTGTATCTAGATTCTCTAGCAGTTTGGGATAAGATGATTCTATGAGTTGGTGATCTGTAGAGTGTTAGGAGAATGCCGGTAGCACAAATGTCTCTTGGCCTTACCTACTGGTGAAGACAAATGTGACATTTACAGCCATGCTTCAATCCTTGTCTACCAGAAAGCCTAGTCAGTCTAGAAATCAGTGGCCCTGGCCTGGTGCGGTGGCTCACACCTGTAATCTCAACACTTTGGGAGGCCGAGGTGGGTGGATTGCTTGAGGTCAGGAGTTCACGACCAGCCTGGCCAACATGGTGAAACCCCATCTCTATAACGCAAACAAACAAACGTAGCAATCAGTGGCCCAAGTTGTTGACCAAGTTGTCTGCCAGCCTTCTTTGGGTGCTGACCTGCACCCTTCTCAGGTAGGGACCACAGCATAGCCTGTGTTGCTGCTGACCTCTTCTCCCAACACTTTCCCCCCAGAATACCAATCTCCAGTATTCTTCCACAGCTGTAAGCAGCTGGAAAACATTTTCCTTCTCCTGGGTATTTATTTCAGGGGAGGCTCCTATAGCTGAGCTCTTGAGCCCTAGGGACACATTCTCTTCTTCATGCTTTAAGCTCCTCTTTCCCAGAGCAAAGGAGCACTTGAGTGTGGAGGGTAGGGAAGAAAATCCTACTGAATTGGGGGATAATCAGGCAACTGTTCTGGGAACCTTCAGCGTCCACATTGTGCTGCCCTCTCTAGCCCACTGCTATGGACTGAAATGTGTTTCCCTCCCCTCTTCAAATTCATATGCTGAAGCCCTAACCTGCTATGTGACTCTATCTGGAGAAAGGGTGTTTAGGAAGTAATTAGGGTTATATGAGGTATTAAGGGTGGTGTCCTAATCACACAGGACTCTGGTTTTATAAGAAGAGGAAGATTCCCATTCTCTCTCTCTGTCTCAATCTGCTATGTGAGCACACTTTCTGCAAGCCAGGAAGAAGGCCCTCACCAAAACCCAACCGTACTGCCTCCCTGATCTTGGACTTCTAGCCTCTGGAATTGTGAGAAAATAAATTTCTGTTGCTTAAGCTACTTAGTCTATGGCATTTCGTTATAGCAGCCAGGATGCCAGACTCCTTCATTCATGGTGATTTTCTTTTAGTGGACCTATTGTCTCTTCTAATAGTCCAGGCTAGGCTTTTTTTTAAAGGAACTGCCAGTCCATCATACAGGGTTGTATATCTCAATTGTGGGCAGAGTCCAACATCTCTTCCACAGGGCTCTTGTGCACATCAAGAAATGGGACTGGGTACTCATTGTTTCTAGATCTTCCCAGCAAGTGAAAAAACTACTGGATGTTGGTTTTCCCAGAGCATATTATGGACTTCTGGGATGACTCAGGTCTGTCAGGGTCATCTCTGACTCATGGAATCCTCAGTTACCCTTCTATAGCTGAACAAGAGAAACACATTAAAGGAGGGCATGTGAGTCTCTAGCACAATTATAATTACTGGGGTTTATAAAGCCAGGTGAATGTCAGAGTTAATAATGCTTAGACTTTTCTGGAAGGGATGAGGCAGCTCCATTCTAATAGTCTATTGGACCAGCTTCATTTGGGGCCTTAAACCAAAGTAATACAAATATCTGTATCTTTTTACATCTGTCACTGTTTATTATTTGGTTTTCCATCTGGCCTGCTCTGAAGCAGGAGGGGAAGAGAGCACAGAGGGAAATCATGAGCTCTTTGGAGGAATAGTGCCAGATATTAAATCTATAAACAAAATAGATTGAACTGGAAAGAATGAGTCAGAGACAAAGGAAGCGGTAAAACCAGTGAATATCACCCTAGAAAATATCACCTGAAAGTGCTGGCAGCATCTTCCTGGTGTATTTGTGATTGTCCCTGTGGTGGATGCCTTTAAATCCGATCAGCACAATTTGGTGCCTGAACTGCTTGTGCTTCACAGCTCTCTGTTGGGGTCCCTTTTCACTATTTCCTCCTGTCTAGCCCTTATATCCATTTATATAATGCAAGCTGATGACCCATGGTGAGATTTTTCTTTCCTCTGGTGATAAAGATCCTGTTACTCCAGGTTCCTGTTTCAGCAGAGCATGAAGAGAGTTATGCCGATTGATTGAGACCAAGCTGGAGTGAAATAAGGATTTTACTTGAGGGTCCATTAGTCTTCCTGCATCATGCC
This sequence comes from Macaca thibetana thibetana, assembly GCF_024542745.1. Lineage (NCBI taxonomy): Eukaryota > Metazoa > Chordata > Mammalia > Primates > Cercopithecidae > Macaca > Macaca thibetana. Next base: position 138,917,672 of record NC_065579.1, on the reverse strand, counting down.
CCAGAGAGTCCTGAAAACTGGTGGTTATCCAAGTGCCTTGCCTTCTTGGGGTTAGCTTGTTTAGAGGTTGCAAACTGGCAGCCCCTAGGTTATATGTATTTTATTTGGCCCACCCAGGATTTGAAATTAGTTGTCAACATTTAAATATAGGGATATTTCCTGCTTCTCTTTTGAAAACTGGGAGAACACTTAATCTGCATCCGCTTCTGGAAACAATCAGCCGATGCTGACTGGGTCTCTACCCTTTAATGAAGTCATGAGCTCTCCATATCACTTTGCCACAGTCACATATCACATTGCCACTGCTGCACATATTTATGTTGGCCACCATAGGCACTTGATTTTGTGTCCTCTGATCTGTAGGAAAGAAAGGAACTAGTGTTTATTGAGTGCCTTTTTTGAATGAACCACTGTACCTTGTAATTTGCATACATTACTTCATTTGATTTTTAAAAAAAACCCAGTAATATTTAAGCTCCCTGCCTTTAGGGACCATGCCTGTTTCTTTTGCCACTGTGAGAGTGCCCAAGACTTGGTATAGTTGTAAGTGGGAGCTGAAAAGTATTTGCTGAATGAATGCGTGCATGAATGCATAAACAAATGAATAAAGAATTTTTATCGTATTTTTGTAGGTGAGAAAACCAAGGCCCAGGGCAGTTAAGTAACCTGTTCAGAATCGTATGGCCCATAGGGCTGACAGGGTTCAAATATGGGACTGTGCAACTCCAGAGGTCCAGTGTGGAGGAGAAGGGGAAAGACCATGGGTCATTTTAGGGCTAAGTACACAGAAGACTCTTTGTAAGTCCTTGCAGAATTGATTGACAGTGTGCAAACATATTTTCATAAGTACAAGCTTCCAGAATAGTGCATGATTTTTAGCTTATGAAATTTGTCTAAAACCTACTGTGTATGGATACCTTCAGCTTTGGGATTATATAATATTGAGACTCTGCAGGAGAGGGTACGTGCCAATGGTTTGGCATGTAATAAGGAGAGCAGAATATTTCTGTCTCTAGTTGACTTGTGTTCCGTAAATGTGGTAACATTCCAAAGTTAATTTTCTTTGTATATCTAAGGAACTCCTTCCAGGGCTTATTTTTGTAAACTCCCTGCTGATGGTGCATGGTTACCACTATAGAGCGCAGAGCTGCGTTCAGGAATGACTATAATTAAAAGTGCTTCTTTGTGGGAACCGGAGGCTGATCGAGGAAGCGTGCCCCTGAAAATGAAGCCACTTGCAAAGAGAAGGGATTGGTCTGGCTGAGGGAAATGGGGAAGAGAGTAAGAATTTAATCTTATGACTTAGTTTCCATCCCAGTGCTGGTGATTTCCAAATTGGTCTATAATTTTGACGTCTTTCACACAAGCCTCATAATTCCAAAAATGACTAGGTATTTCTTACAGACCTCTTTCTACCATGATTCTAAACCCAACATATCAATAACTGAACACATCACATTTTGCCCCTGAATCAGCCTTTCCTTTGGTGGCTATTTAGTCTTTCACCTACCAATCTCCAAACTTTGGAGTTTTCTACTACTATTTTTTATTTGGAATCTAAATATGCACACACTTTTCCATAAAATGGATCATCATCTTCCTTTTCTGCCCCATTCCCACCCAAGTGCAAGCCTCTATCACTTCAGACCTGGATTGCTAAAGTAGCTTCCTAGCGGGGCTCTCAGCTTCTAGGCTCTTTCCGCTTTAATATCCCCGCACACTACTTCCAATTTATCTTACTCAAATCCTGTTTTCATGTCCCTTTCAACATTCCAAATCCATATTATCTTCTAGCAGCTTAGAGTAGCTTTTCCCAAAGTATGTTATGTGAAACTTTAGTTCCATGGTAGATTAATAGGTGTTAAGTAAAAACTGGCATTGTGATCAAATGCCAGAATTGACAAAGTTATAAACCATTTCTTTCCTGCAGGATGATTCATAACTTTGATGTGTTAATATGCCTTAGTATGCAGTATTTTCCAAGACATGAATTTTCACAGAGCCTGTTTTGGTGGAGTATTTAATTGGCCTAGGTCTTCATAAACTACATTTTGTGTCTTAGTCTATTTTGGGTTGCTGTAACCACAAACTGGGTAACTTGTAAACAATTGAAATTTATTTGACTCATGGTTCTTGAGGCTGGAAAGTCCAAGAGCATGGCACTGGCATCTGGTGAGGGCCTTCCTGTTGCATTATCCCATGGCAGAAGGGGGAATGGTAAGCAAGCATGCAAGACACAGAGAGAAAATTGGGCCAAACTTATCCTTTTTATTGGGAACCCAATCCAGTAATAACAGTATTAATGTATTCATGAGGGATTCTTTAATCACCTGTTTATCATCCTACATCTTAATCTCATCAAATTAAGATAGCATACCAAGATACAAATGCCTGGTTGAAATGGATCAAATATTCCATCTGCAGGTTAAACAAAAGCAATTGTTATGCTTGTGTACATGGCAGGCCAGAGGCCTAGATTGTCCCCTTTCCACTAAGGAGGTCCTCCAGTCGATGAGGCGTGGGCTGCATGGTAGCTCTTTTCCAGGATTCTACAGCCTGGAATAATAAGTCATGCCAAGCTCTCTCTGCTATATCCCAAAGTCCGGCACCCTGTGGGTCAGCCCCAGAGGGCCGTCCAGCCTCCATCTCCCAACACTAAGTTCACTTCGTGTCTCTCACAACAGGGAGGAAACTTAGCATTCCTTGGAGACCTGAAGGGATGCGATGAGCTTAAGAATTTTCAAAAGCGGGCCGGGCGCGGTGGCTCACGCCTGTAATCCCAGCACTTTGGGAGGCCGAGGCGGGCGGATCACGAGGTCAGGAGATCGAGACCATCCTGGCTAACACTGTGAAACCCCGTCTCTACTAAAAATGCAAAAAATTAGCCGGGCGAGGCGGCAGGCGCCTGTAGTCCCAGCTACTCGGGAGGCTGAGGCAGGAGAATGGCGTGAACCCGGGAGGCGGAGCTTGCAGTGAGCCGAGATAGCGCCACTGCACTCCAGCCTGGGCGACTAAGCGAGACTCTGTCTCAAAAAAAAAAAAAAAAAAAAAAAAAAAAGAATTTTCAAAAGCTTATCAATCAGTCAGCCCTGTTCATCCCTGAGTGGATGTGTGGTATATTGTGGTGGACCTTTACTGGGCACTCTGCTGAATAACTGGAGTGGCACTTGTGCTTTAGTCCATTTGGCTATCCCTTTCACCCTGGCATTTCATCAACCAGAGGGAAAAAAAATAAGACATCGTAAAGCGAGAGAAGCCCCTTAAAGGTCTTTCAACTCTCACATCTATTTAGATGCAATTGGAGCCCTGCAAGGAATACCAGATCAATTTAAAGCTTGAAATCAAATAGTTATAGGATTTAAATCTATATTTTGGTGGGTGACAGTTAATAAAAATGTAGATTAGATAAATCACATCTATTACAACCAACAGCAACGAGCTTTTCATGAGTTAAAAGAAAAACTCATGTTGGCCCCAGCCCTGAAGCTACCTGACCTGACAAAACTCTTTACACTCTATGTGTCAGAAAGAGAAAAAAATGGCAGTTGGAGTTTTAACCCAGACTGTAGGGCCCTGGCCAAGGCCAGTGGCCTATCTCTCAAAACAACTAGATGGGGTTCCAAAGGCTGGCCCCCATGTCTAAGGGCCCTAGCAGCAACAGCCCTGTTAGCACAAGCAGCAGATAAACTAACCCTTAGGCAAAACCTGAATATAAAGGCCCCCCATGCTGTGGTAACTTTAATGACTACCAGAAGACATCATTGGTTAACAAATGTTAGACTAAGCAAGTACCAAAGCTTGCTATGTGAAAATCCCCACATATCCATTGAAGTTTGCAATGCCCTAAACCCCACCACCTTGCTCCTGGTATCAGAGAGCCCAGTTGAACATAACTGTGTAGAGGTGTTGGACTCAGTTTATTCTAGCAGGCCCAGCCTCCTAGACCATCCTTAAACATCAGTAGACTTTGAGCGGTATGTGGATGGGAGCAGCTTTGCCAACCCCTGCAAAGTGACTCTGAAGAAGACGACAAGCCCTAGTCACACCCGGAAGCTGACTGGTCCACGCACGGCCGAAGCATGAGGAAACTCATCACGGGACTCATTTTCCTTAAAATTTGGAGTTTTACAGTAAGGACTTCAACTGACCTTCCTCAGACTAAGGACTGTTCCCAGTATATACATCAAGTCACTGAAGTAGGACAAAAGATTGCTACAGTCCTATTATTTTATGGTTATTATAAGCGTACCAGGACTCTGAAAGAAACTTGTTTGTTTAATACTATTCTATCCAAGGTATGTAGCCCAGTCTCTAAATGTTATGTGTGTGGAAGAACTGTAATAGGAGATCAGTGGCCATAAGAAGCCTGAGAATTAGTGCCTACAGACCCAGTTCCTGATGAATTCCTGGCCCTAAAGAATCACCCTGATCATTTCTAGGTTCTAAAAGTCTCAATTATTGGACAATATTATATTCTGGAACAGTTTAAACATTATCTGTTTAAAAGGAAAGAATTCACTCATTCTGTAGGATGACTTAGTTGGCTAGGGCAAAAACGGTATAATGGTACCACAAAAACAGTTACATGGTGGAGTTCAAACCATACAGATAAAAATCCATTCAGTAAATTTCCAAAGTTGCAGACTGTTTGGGCCCATGCAGAATCCCACCCGGACTGGATGGCCTCCACTGGGCTATACTGGATATGTAGACATAGAGCCTATGCTAAGCTGCCTGACCAGTGGACAGGTAGTTGTGTTATTTGCACTATTAAACCATCTGTCTTCCTACTGGTCATAAAAACAGGTGAACTCCTGGGCTTCCCTGTCTGTGCTTCCCATGAAAATCAAAACGTAGCCATAGGTAATTAAAAAGATGATGAATGGCCTCCTAAAAAATCATACAATATTATAGGCCTGCCACTTAGGTACAAGATGGCTCATGGGGATACTGGACCCCCATTTACATGCTCAACTGAATCACACAGTTGCAAGCTGTTTTAGAAATCACTAATAAAACCGGTCAAGCCTTGACTATCCTGGCCCGGCAAGAAACTCAGATAAGAAATGCTATCTATCAAAATAGATTGGCTCTCGACTACTTGCTAGCAGCTGAAAGAGAGGTCTATAATAAATTTAACTTTACTAATTACTGTTTACACATAGATAATCAAAGGCAAGTAGTTAAAGACATAGTTAGAAATATGACAAAACTGGCACATGTGCCTGTACAAGTGTAGCACGGATTCCACCCTGAAGCCATGTTTAGAAGGTGGTTCCCAGCACTAGGAGGATTTAAAACTCTTATAATAGCAGTTATAATAGTAATAGAAACCTGCTTACTGCTCCCTTGTTTGCTACCTGTACTTCTTCAAATGATAAAAAGCCTCATCACTACCTCAGTTCACCAGAATGCGTCAACACAAGTGTACTATATGAATCACTATCAGTCTATTGCACAAAAAGACATAAGTATCGAAAATAAGAGTGAGAACTCCCACTAAATAAAAAAGTGAGAATCTCAAAGGGGGGAAATGAGGGAAGAGAGAGAGAGCGACCCTCTCATATTGTTTTATATTGTTTTATGCTCAGAAAAGGAAAGAGAAGCAAAACTAAAGGCAGGTAGCCCGGTGCCTAGGAACCAGACCCGAAACCAGGCCTGGGACTGCCTGACCTAAGCCTGGTAGTTAAAATTCGACCCCTAACCTAGCAACTGATGTTACCTATAGATTCCAGACATTGTATGGAAAGACATTGTGAGACCTCCCATTCTGTTCTGTTTCACTGTGACCACCAGTGCTTGCAACTGCTGTCATGTACCCCCTGGCTTGCTCAATCGATCACGACCCTCTCACGTGGACCCCTTAGAGTCGTGAGCCCTTAAAAGGGACAGAAGTTGAGCACCTGAAGAGCTCAGATTTTAAGATGCTAGCCTGCCGATGCTCCCAGCTGATTAAAGCCATTCCCTTCACTATCTCGGTGTCTGAGGGGTTTTGTCCGCGGCTTGTCCTGCTACACTAGTACAACACATATCACACTATATTATATTTTTCATGTGTCTCTCTACTGCCTCAGCCCTTGGGTGCTCTAGTTTCAGGAATCATGGATTTCCTGTTTATAGGACCTGGCTGAATAAATGATAATTGAATATAATTGAAATTGAATTACACAGTTGCAAGGTACATTCAATCACATTCTTATTTAAATTTTTTTAAAAAACTTTATTTTGAAATAATTATAGATTCACAGGAAGTTGCAAAAACAAAATAAATCAACATTCACACACACATTCTAGTTTGAGTCTTACGGGAATCATCCTGTGAAGTATTAGTGTTGGTATCATGTTAAATGGTATTAATATTAATATTAAAATATGAGGAAACAGAGGCTCAGTATCCTGAGAATTTCTTTGCAATTGGTGATGCTAAAGGGATGTTTGTGAGGTGATTGCTATTCCTTGCATTTCTTTACAATTTCTGCCATGTTTTCTTCTTGAAGGCAGAGCCCAAGTTTTATCCCAGTATGAGGCATAGCAGGTGGGAGATACTCAGTAATTGTTGATTTGAATTTAATTTTCACTTATATATGTTAGAAGTTATGTTGAGTACCACTCTAGGGGAATGTTTAAAATTGCTTATGATTAAGTCTACCAAATGTACCCTCATTCTTTTATCACAGATTGGATGCTTACAGAGAGAAAGAGAGGGAGAGAGAGTGGGAGAAAGTAAGAAAGGGAGAGAGAGAAATCTTTGAGAAAAGAAAGACATGGGAAATTGCTAGGTAACCCAACCCTGTCTGAAGAGAGAATTGTTTCTTTGTGCCACCACTGGAGAAATGCAGGACTGTTATGTGAGGAGCAGTTTTGCTTTTTGTGTATCAGGTAAGGCAGAAAGGAGAGGAGTAGGGTTCAAGACAAGGAGGAATTAGAAGGGGCCAAGTGATTGAAATCAAAAAAGGGAACAGACCAAGAAATATGAGAAATCTAGAGGAAGGAAAGGTTGAGAGGGTGTAATGTTGATAGCATTTAAAAGGGAGTAGGGAATGCAAAGTGACCTGCTGTGAAGGAGCCCTAAGATACCATCTGAATTCTTTTTCCTGTGAGATACTTTCTCTTGAAAAGAATTCTCAGCATCCAACCCTAAACACCACTACAGTATTTTTTGGGTGTAGTTGCTTTTAACAAGTCACATAGCTTTATACCAGGGAGTCTGATGGCTTTATCATTGTTTGCATTCTTCCTTTCCAAGGGTAATAACAAGCTTTAAAAAGTAGACTACAATTTCAATTTAATAATTTGATTAATCTTTGATAATATTCTAGTTTTTATAAAACTAAAATATGCTAAGTCATTCTGTCAAGAAGCTAGGGTAATTTTTTCCCCTGCCATCGTGGTTGTGAATGTTGGTAAGGAATTACACCTATATGCAAGAAACATCTCTTGGTATAGTGGGTTCCATATCATGTTTTAAGCTAATATGATTTTCTAGTGTGGAGCCACTTGAGTCTGAATAAAAATGACAGCTACGGGAACAAATTGTCGTATTCTCCTTGCAGCAAGTTCCATTTGCTCACGAATCTGTTATTATTGAAGAAGCGTTTAGTTGTAGGTAAATGACCCTTGCCTTCTGTCTTTAATTGAAACTCAGCCTGCCACAGTTAATATGTTTCATGAGTCAGTAAAGCTTGGAAGAAAATCCTAATGTGTTTTTAAAAGCAAAGGAAAAAAATTAATTGGTTTCAGCACACATTTTTCTATGCAAACAGTTCCTTGCTTTTATATAGAAAAAACTCTCTTGACATTCTTTTTTTTGCATAATTTTCTGCACTGTCTCATCAGTATCTGTTCAGTTGCACATAGTTGTGTTTTGAGAAGAAGAAACCTTTGGTCTATTTGGAAGGGAGTATGAGAACTATAATCACTCTCTAACCGTGGAATTTGGGCTTGATCTGTGCACTAGGAGAGGAGATACAAGATAACCTCACTGAAGCTGGGTGCAGTGGCTCATGCCTGCAATCCCAGCACTTTGGAAGGCCAAGGCAGGTGGATCACTTGAGGTTAGGAGTTCAAGATCAGCTTGGCCAACATGGTGAAACCCTGTCACTACTAAAAATACAAAAATTAGTTAGGTGTGGTGGTGCACACCTGTAGTCCCAGCTACTCGGGAGGCTGAGGCACGAGAATTGTTTGAACCTGGGAGGCGAGTTTGCAGTGAGCCAGGATGGCACCACTGCACTCCAGCCTGTGTGACAGAGTGAGACTCCATCTCAAAATAATAATAGTAATAACCTCAATGAAAAGGCTTGTATCACATTGAATAACTTTAATATTTCTTCATAGCATTGGCCCAGCATAGGCACCTCAATGACTTGAGATCTTCTTTCATTTTGTAAATTCAAGTTGTATCAATTAGCTATTGCTCTATAACAAATAATCCCACAACTTAGTGGCTTAATTAACAACAGTGTATTACTTTTCACTGTATATATATTTTTTTGAGATGGAGTCTTGCTCTGTCACCCAGCTAGAGTGCAGTGGTGCGATGTCAGCTCACTGCAACCTCCGCCGCCTGGGTTCAAGCGATTCTCCTGCCTCAGCCTCCCAAGTAGCTGGGATTACAGGCGCCCACCACTGCACCCGGCTAATTTTTGTATTTTTAGTAGAGACGGGGTTTCACCATCTTGGCCTCAGGTGATCCACCTGCCTCAGCCTCCCAAAGTGCTGGGATTACAGACGTGAGCCACCATGCCTGGCTACTTTTCACTATTTTATGGGGTTTCTGGGTAGTTTTTCTGCTAATTTTGTCTGGGCTCAATTATATAGGTTCATTCATTTGGAAGGTTGTTGGCTAGGGGCTGGGTTCGTTTGGTATAACAGGAATGTCTAGGCCTCTCTCCATGTGGTATTTCATTTTGGGCTTGTTCACACCATGGTGGTCTTGGGCAGGGGTTCTGAGAATATGAGAGTGAAATCTGCAAGTCCTCTGCAACTTATGCAATGTCATTTCTGCCATGTTCTGTCAGTCAAAGCAAGTCTGGAGGCCAACTCAGATTTGAGGAATGGGGAATATACCTCTTGAAAGAAGGAGCTCCAAAACCTTGTGGCCAAGTTTTTTTAGTCTACCATATGGCTAGTTATCTAGGAGAGAATTATTAGGATATATGGGGCTGGGGTGGGTGGTCATATCTGGGTTTTGAGTCTCACATAGTTGCCATCTGAGCCAGCCAATTCAGCTGAGTCTAGTATTTATGAGGGTAGCTGGTTCTGTGCATGCATGCATATGTAATTGCATTCCACAGTCAGTCCCCATCATATGGCTCCAAGCTTCATCTCTTCATCTTTAAAGTAGGAATAGTAATAGTGCCTCTTACATAAATTGTGAGGATTAAATAAGAGAGAGAATGTGTAGAAAGGGCTTTGCAGTTCCTGGCACATGGTAGGTATTCAAATGAATGATAGCTAATTTTACTTTTAAATTTTCTTATTTTAAATTCTTAGCTATTTGTGTGTGTTTGTTTTATAAGCAATCCACATTCCTTGCAGAACAATTGGAAAATATGTAAAAGCAGAAAGAGAAAAAAAGGCTAATTTCAAGTTACTCAATATCTTATTGCCCAGATTTAGTTACTATCAATCTTTTGGTGAAATCCATTTATAGTTGTTAAAACAAACTAAATATGGTCTGAGAAGTACTCTGTACTTCTATATTTGAGTCCTTTTGGATGAACTGTAGCCTAGCTTAATAGTCAGACAAAATTGAAAACCTAACTTAGTAGTATGTGCCTGTAACAATAGCTGAGTGTTGGCCAATCCTAGCAGCCATAATTTAACCACTCATTGACTGCCAAATGTTCAAACTCCATTCAAATAAGGCAAATGCTGAACTATAACCAATCTCACTGTTTCTGGACCTCACTTCTGATTCCTGTACGTCACTTTACCTTTTTTGTCTATAAATTTGTTCTGACCACAAGCCACCCATGGAGTCTCTGTGAGTCCACTGCGATTCTGGGGGCTGCCTGATCCACAAATCATTCATTGCTCAATTAAACTCCTTTAAATTTAATTTGGCTGAAGTTTTTCTTTTATCAGATGATGTCAGAAGTGGGATCGGAAGTGGAGCTTCTAGTGACCCCCAGGAGCGCTGAGTGAACACGCAAGGTACCTGCAGGACCCACTTGTGTCCATTGATCTCTCAGAGCGGCTGGGGATCGTGGGTAGGCTCCCTCTTGGATTTTGGAGCTCCACGGATTTGTGTTTTAAGCTCTCCAAGTTTCTTTGAGCAAATTTCTGATCAAACTGGGTTTGGAGTCACAACAGAAACTGGACTGGGTCCAGGAATGGATTTGATCTGCAAATTAACTGGCTTGCATGCAAGTTAGAGGACGCTCATATCTGACTGGGTTAGAAAGGAACTGGTAGTAAGCAGTAATATTGCAGGGGTTATGAAATTTGGCTTTTGGAAATTCACAGGGATTTTTGTGTTCTACCCCTTTGTTTCATTTTTCTTGCTCACTTAGGTAGGAAAAATCATTGGCTAAGTTAAACAAGAAAACCTGAGTAAAGTCAATATTTTAGGTAAAAATGGGATCCTTAATTTCTGGAAAACTGAGTTCCTTCTGGCTTATACATTAGGCCTGGGAGGCAGCGAGGTCTTACCAAAATGGCAAAATCTTACTAAAGATAAGTTGCAGTGGAACATCCTGAATGAACAATAATGCATTGAAGTACATTTAAAAATGAGGGCTTTTGGTAAAGTCCCTTTTGGCTAAGAATGGGTTTGGCACTGTGGAATGTCAACTGCTGTTCTCTTTGGAATAATCTGCCTTGCAGTCTTTGCTGATGGCTGTGGGTGACAGGATTAGGCATATACAGGATCGTGGGACATGGGGAGCTTTTTCCTCCCACCCAAAAAAGGGGAAACTTGAGAGCTGATGGGACTGCTGCTAACAAGTGGCCACCTGAACTTTTCAGTGTTGCTGAAATGAATGGGTCTTGCTCTGGCCTCCCTGAGCTCTTCACTTTCCACACTCTGCCACAGGCAATACTTGCTTTTTTCTTCTTTCCTTTCCTATCTTTTCTGTTATTCAGGGTGGCCATCTTAACTAGAGACCATATGTTGAAATTTATAGTCAGAAGTTGGATTAAAGATGAGGGGCCCATCTGAGGGCAAATTTAAGCCTTGCTGGTTTGATACTGGGTGCTAAGCAGAGTGGCTAATGTCTATGTTTTATCACACATATTTTGCTATGGCCAGAACAAAAAAAAGATCATTTTCCTTTATGATGTGGCTTGGCCCCCAGTGCGATGGTACAGCAAGCTGGGTCACTGGGCCCCCTCAGGGAAAGGGAACCCAGAAGCCTGGCATGCTGGCAAAAGGGTAAGAATTTCTTACCAGTCAGATTTTCTGGCTTCTCTCTCTCTGTGCAAATGGTTGAATGAATGGTAAAAATCACTGTTTATCTCCTTTGTAAAGTTTTAATTATGCAAAAAAGAATTCTGAGGCTAGTCTTAAGCCGATGTATTTTGTGCTGTGAATTTACTTTTCTGCGTCGAGGGGAACCTTAGGATAAAACGTGGGCTTAGGACCCCATAAGCTAGCTGATCAAGATGGCCCAACAAGCTGGTCCGTAACAAACTTTGCTGCAGGTCCCTGAAACAAACAAACAAAAAAACTGGATGGGGTCTCCATCTTGTTTTATGTCCTTGGGAGCTTGACCTTGTAAGCATGTGGCAGTACTTTCTCTTGGTCTCTGCCTTCCAGAGAACAGGAATTTTAGGGTTTATGTCATAGTTAGCTCTAAAAATTATCTTGAGTAGTTAAAAGGCTTTGCAAGTTCAAAATTAACTACCCTAGATCCCTTCTGGGATGAACAGTGGAGACTGCCCCATGCTGTGGCTCAGTGACTAAGGTTCTGCCCTTTTACACTGGTGATTAGGGTTTGAGCCCCTGGTTGGGAAGTAAGTTCTTTCTGGTTTAACATCTGCATGACCTTGTCTATTCTCTTCTCTTCCATAGACTATTTTAAATTTTCCTTTCTCTGAGCACCTGGGAGATTACCTTTGGTAAAGTTCAGAAGCCAGAAATACTAGCTGTTTGGCCTGGCTAAAATTGGGTAATAAGAAGTTTTAAAAGGACTTTATTTAAGAGTGCTATGGTTAAAGGTCAGCTTAATTAAAAATGGATATTCAAGCTCTAACAGCCTGGACTCCTTGGGAAAAACAGGAGGCACTAGAGACCCCTATCTTGGCCCTCTTCTTCCAAGGACTGCACCATAAAGCCAATAACCAATTAAGAAACTTAAAATGTGGCAAATGAAAAATCTTACAACTACTGTAGTAATCTTCTCTGTGTGTAATTATATATGTGTTGTGTGTATATATAAAATAGCTCTAATTAATTGGCTTAAACAAACGTAAGTGCTTAAATCAAGTATTTTGAAAGCAAAATAACTGTAATGCCTTTAGTTCATGTAACTTTAGTAATCTTTGGGAAATAAAAACAGCTTTAAAGATGATCAATAAAATAAAGACATTTTATCTAAATTATGCAGGTCAGATATTAGGTTTTTTAAATGCCTTAAGGTCATAAACTGCTTTGACTTTTGAAAATTGTTCAATTTATTTTGGAGACCTTAAATTTTTTTTTTTTTTTGAGATGGAGTCTGGCTCTGTCACCCAGGCTGGAGTGCAGTGGCACAATCTCCGCTCACTGCAAGCTCCACCTCCCGGGTTCACGCCATTCTCCTGCCTCAGCCTCCCGAGTAGCTGGGATTACAGGTGCCCGCCACCTCGCCCAGTTAATTTTTTGTATTTTTAGTAGAGACAGAGTTTCACCACGTTAGCCAGGACGGTCTTGATCTTCTGACCTCGTGATCCACCCAGCTTGGCCTCCCAAAGTGCTGGGATTACAGGCGTGAGCCACCGTGCCCAGCCCAAAAGGGGGAATTTTTTAAATCAAAATTATAGGAGGCCATTATTTTGCACTGAGCTCTTGCGCTAGGCCCTGACAAACCAAACCAAACTAAAATGGAGTCACTCGTGCTAAATGTGGCATAATCAAACTAAGGCTTTAAGGAAACAGATCCTACAAGAGATCAGGTTTTGTTTTTCTCCTGTAAACAGGATGTTCCAGCATAGGGAGGTACCTTCTACTCAGTCTGTATTCTCTCCTTGAAAAACCCACTGCTCTACTGTTTCCCAGTGGGTTTCAAAACCACATAAATACATTTACATTAGTGATAGTAGTATCAATGACTGAGGTTTTGGTCAATCTCTCAAAATTGAGAAAATGACCAAAAGGGGGGAATTGTTAAAGCAAACTGAATGTGGCCTCAGAAGGACTGACTCTGTACTTCTGTGTTTGAGTCTTTGTGGATGAACTGTAACCTACCTTAATAGACAAAATTGAAAACTTAACCTAGTAGTATGTGCCTGTAACAATAGCTGAGTGTTGGCCAATCCCAGCAGCCATAATTTAACCACTCATTGACTGCCGAATGTTCAAACTCCATTCAAATAAGGCAAATGCTGAACTATAACCAATCTCACTGTTTCTGGACCTCACTTCTGATTCCTGTACGTCACTTTACCTTTTTTGTCTATAAATTTGTTCTGACCATGAGGCACCCCGGAGTCTCTGTGAATCTGCTGTGATTCTGGGTGCTGCCCAATTCGCAAATCGTTCATTGCTCAATTAAACTCTTTTAAATTTAATTCCGCTGAAGTTTTCCTTTTAACATAGTTTAAACCTTTTTTCAGTGCATATGCATGTATGAATAAGTGTGTGTGTGTGTGTGTGTGTGTGTGTGTGTGTGTTAGATAGACGGAGAGAGACATTTGTATTTGTAGTTAGATACATTATTTATAAAATTTAATAAAGAAGAAAACCAGAACTGGTCATTACTCTTTATTATCTGTACCTTCTCATCCCAGGATTTGTTAAGGGCACAGAGACTGCATTGTTAAGTAGGATCTGATTCACAGCCTACCATTTTAGTTTTCCCTGGATCCCAGAGATCAAGGCACCAGCTCATACCTGCTACTGGACCTGAATCTTCCCGAGTGAGTTTAGAAAACTCTAGACCCTTGAGACGTTCTGAGAAAGAAGAGTTCCTTGTCAAATAAATTAGAGAAATGCTGCATATGCCCTGCCAGTCTTTGAGAATCACAGATACCAATTGGTATATTCAAGGCTCTGATATGTCCTGTGGTAAAGAATCTTATTTCACTTTAACACAGTATTTTCCAAATTTAAGTGAAGTCTTCCTTTAATTTTACTTTGAAAAATAATACACAGTAAAATTAGCTTTTTTTGGTGTATAGTTCCGTAAAATTGCACACATACATAGATTCATGTAATGACCACCACAGTCAAGATACAGAATAGTTTCATTCCACCCCAAAACTCCTTGTGCCATCCCTTTATAGTCAGCACCCCCCTCTGTCCACCTCTGGCAACTATGAATGTGTTCTCTATCACAATAGTTTTCTTTTTTTCCAGGAATGTCATATTTTGGGCATATAGATGGAATCATATGCTATGTAGCCTTTGTAACTATCTTTTTTCACTCAGGGAATGCCTCCGGGACATACCTGTGTTGTATGTATGAATAGTTAGGCCTTTTTTGTTGCTGAGTCATATTCCATGGTGTGAATATACCAAAATTTACTTATCCTGTTGAAGGATATTTCTAGGCTTTGGTGAGTATGAATAGAGCTGCTAGAAACATTCATGTACAGGTGTTTGTGTGAACTTAAATTTTCACTTCTCTGAGGAATGGGATTGTTGGGCCATATGGTAAGTGTATGTAAACAAACTATTTTTTACTTGTTTTAATCTATTAAGATGGTGGTTCCCAACTTTTATGGTACCAGGGACTGGTTTTGTGGAAGACAATTTTTCCATGGATGGTGGGGGGTGGCGGGGAGATGGTCTCAGGATGAAGCTGTTCCACCCTAGATCATCAGGCATTAGGTTCTCGTAAGGAGCACGCAACCTGCATCCCTTTCATGTGCAGTTCACAATAGGGTTCACAGTCCTGTGATAATCTAATGCCACGCCTGTCCAATAGGAGGTGGAGCTCAGGTGGTAATGCTCCCTTACCCACCACTCTTCTCCTGCTCTGCAGCCCTGTTGCTAATAGGCCACGGGGACTGGTACCAGTTCGCCATCCAGGGTTGGGGACCCCTGTATTAAGATCCCATATCACCAGGATTTCATAGAACATACTATTAACATCCTACAGACCTAGTCTTTCATGGAACCCACTTTGGGAAGGCCTTGTGTGCTGCCACTTAACGCACTTGAAAAGTCCAAATTCACCTCAAATCCATCTCATGTACCCAAAGCTTGCTGAGGTTCGGCCACGACTTCCACCACACTCCCCTTTGTTGAGTGCCTAATGCCAGACATTGGTATCATTATCTCATTTAATTGAACTCACACCACAATCTGTGATTTTACAGCAGAGGAAACTGAGGCCTAGAGAGGCTAAGTGAGTAGCCTAAGTTTCCACAGCTGGTAAGTAGCTAAGATTTGAACCCTGGTATCTTATCTCCAAGATCAGTGCTTCCTCTCCTACCCTATTTACCTGCCTTTTTCTCCCTCTCCTTCTTTAAATATTTATTATTATTTTATTTTTTTTTTAAGTTTTATTTCAGGTTCAGGAGTATGTGTGCAGGTTTGTTACATAGATGAGCTTGTGTTACAGAGGTTTGTTGTGCAGATTATTTTGTCACCTAGGTACTAAGCCTAGTACCCAATAGTTCTTTTTTCTGATCTTCTCCCTCCTCCCACCCTCCCCCCTCTGATAGGCCCCAGTGGGTGTTGTTCCCCTCTATGTGTCCATGTGTTCTTCTCATTTAGCTCCCACTTATAAGTAAGAATGTGCGGTATTGGGTTTTCTGTTCTTGTGTTAGTTTGCTGAGGAAAATGGCCGCCAGCTCCATCCATGTTCCTGCAAGACATGATCTCATTCTTTTTCATGGCTGCATAGTATCTTTGAACATTTTTATCTGGGTTTGTGGTTGGTTGTAGACCAGCGCCAACAAATGACAAACCCAATTACTGTCACTTCCCACTTCTATGCTCATGGCAGACATCATTAACTGAATTTCATCTTCTCTTTTTCACTCAGCCCTGATGCAACCTTCTCCAGACAACTATTGGTTGGTCAGAGTTAGCACTTGAGCTAATTACCATTTGCTGTTTTGTCCTTGTATTAGTTATCTATTGCTATATAACAAACCACCTCAAAACACAGTGTCTTAAAAATAGTAAAACTCAGGCCGGGCGCTGTGGCTCACGCCTGTAATCCCAGCACTTTGGGAGGCCGAGACGGGTGGATCACAAGGTCAGGAGATCGAGACCATCCTGGCCAACATGGTGAAACCCCATCTCTACTAATAATACAAAAAATTAGCCGGGCATGGTGGCAGACACCTGTAGTCCCCGCTGCTCGGAAGGCTGAGGCAGGAGAATGGCATAAACCGGGAGGTGGAGGTTGTAGTGAGCTGAGATCATGCCACTGCACTTCAGCCTGGGCAAAAGAGCGAGACTCTGTCTCAAAAAAAAAAAAAAAAAAAAAAAAAAACTCACTTATGATCACTCATGATTTCTATGGGTCAAGAATTCAGACAGCCGAGCAGAATGACCATCCCTGTTTCACCATGCCTGGGGTCATGTTCACTAGAAGACTTGAAGACTGGGGCTGAAGTCCTCTGAAGGCTTGTCCACTCTCTTGTCTAGTGGCTGATTCTGACTGTTGGCTGAGGGCTAGCGGGGGCTGTTGTCTGAACACCCACGTGTGTTTTCTCCATGTGACTTGGACTTCCTTGTCATATGACACCTTGGTTCTAAAAGCTAGCATCTCAAGAGAGTGAGAGGCAAGTGGAAGTGACAAAGCATTACTTCCACCACATTGTATTTTTTAGAAGTAAGTCACTAAGTCTGGCTCATTTTCAAAGGGCAGTAATTAAATTCTACTTTAAAAAATGTATATATTACGTATGCTCTATATATGTATACACACACACTATATATATATAATGTGAACATATTTTCATTATTCAGAGTAAATTTTTATGTATAGTGCATTAGCAAGGTCTCTTTCAGAAAGTGACAGATACTCAAAAAGGGAATTTATTGGTTCACTTAATTGGGAAGTTCAAGGTTATCAATTTGTCATGACTGGATCCAGGGCCTCAAGGAGTGTTCTTAGGATACAGTCTCTCGCTCTTGGTCTCTGTATTAGTCTATTCTTGCACTGCTATAAAGAAATACCTGAGACTGTGTAATTTGTAAAGAAAAGAGGTTTAATTGGCTCTTGGTTCTGCAGGCTGTACAGGAAGCATAGCAGCTTCTGCTTCTGAGGAGACTTCAGGAAGCTTCCAATCATGGTGGAAGGCAAAGGGGGAGCGAGTCATCTCACATGGCAGGAGCAGGAGCAAGAGAGAGAGAGGTGGGGGAGGTGCTGCACACTTTTAAACAGCCACATCTCACAATAACTCACTCCCTATCACAAGAACAGTACCAAGGGGATGGTGTTACACCATTCATGAGAAATCCACCTCCATGATCCAAACACCTCCCACTAGGCCCCACCTCCAACATTGGGTACTGCAGTTTGACATGAGATTTGGTGGGGAACACAGATCCAAACCATATCAGTTTTCCTCTATATTTTATCCCTACTTCCTTCTCTGTTGGCTTTATTCTTGGGAAAGCTCTACCTGGGAGATGGTCCGGATGGACATGCCAGCTCCAAGTTTACCTTCTACCAGGTTAGCAAGCCCAGAGGACCACGTCTTCTCTTTTTCCATAGCTCCAGGAAAGCACCAAGATTGGCCTGATTAGCCTGTATGGGGTCACACACTCACCCCTGAGCCAATCCCTGTGACAGGGAATCCAGACCTGGCCAGTTGGCATGAACTAGGTTGGGGGAATTTGTTCCTCAAAAGGATGAAACCGGCTTTGTTCTCAGAAGAAGGCTGCTAGACAAAAACAAAAGATGTCCCCTGTGCACAGTGACACGGTTTTGACTCGGGGCTTTCTCTGCTCCCTGCTCCCCTGAGCCTGTCCTCGCTTCGCACTCCTCGCTCTCACAGTCATGTTCCCACTCAACCGCAGACGCTCTGAGTCTCTCCCCCAGGAGGACAACTAAAGGGCACACACACCCTTTCTAGTATAGGGTCTAGCTCTTGACTGCCGATACTTTGATTTACTTCCATAACTCCCTGGATTCCTGACTCGAGTCTGGTGAGAATTTGAGGGATTCAGATTGCTTTGGTTTTGGAGTTAATTTTCTGCACTCCTTACCTGCCTCTCATAGTCAGGAAATGATTACTCCTCGACCTGTGACCTTGACTTCTTAGTCCCTGGTGTTTACATACCTGTTAACTTTTATTTTCCTTGAATCCTGTCTCTTGGTTTTTTTCCTCTGCCTGTTACCACCCATTCTAGCCCTTGCTGTCGTCTGCTGTACAGTTGTCAGTTGAGGACTGATTTCTATGCCTTGTGTCCACATCTTGACTTAATAGTATCTCTTGGCCCAAATGATTTCCTAACACACATCCCCTGATCAGTATTCTGGGTCATACCTTCTGCACTGACAGGCTTCCCTCTGTCCCTTTCTCTTTTGGAGGACAAGCTGAGGTACAAAGGAATGAGCCTTGAATTCAGAACCAGCATTTCTGGGTTTGGCATTATGTGACTTTAGGCAAGGCTTTTTAATCTCTCTGAGCCCGTTTTCTTATTTGTAAAATGGAGTGAATGACATCTACTTCACAGGATTGCCTTGAAGATTAAACAGGAGAATGCAGGCATTGCAAGATAATAATTCTAAAATGCTAATATGTCTGTGTATGTATTTAAAATGAATGTATTTTGTCCCCTTCTAAGCATCTCCCTTTATTCAGTTTTGTCCCCTCAAGCAGGCAAGCCATTCTGTGCTTATTGACTCAGGGAAGAAAATGGCAAAGCAGAAAAAACAAAATAAGGATCTTCTGGCTTTGATTTTTTTTTTTCTTTCTTTTCTTTCTTTTTTTTCTTGAGATAGGGTCACAGTCTGTCACCCAGGCTGGAGTGCAGGTGTGTGATCACAGCTAACTGCAGCCTCCACCTCCCAGGCTCAGATCCTCCCATCTCAGCCTCCCAAGTAGCACATGCTGCTATGCCTGGCTATTTAAATTTTTATTATTTTTATTATTTATTTATTTATTTATTTATTTTTGTACAGATGGAGTCTTGCTATGTTACTGAGGCTTGTCTTAAACTCCTGGGCTCAAGTGATTCTCTGCCTCAGCCTCTCAAAGTGCTGGGATTATAGGTGTGAGCCATGGCACCTGGCCCTGGCTTGATTTTCAAAAGCTTTAAGCCCTCAGGGGACTATTGAGGGCACCTGCACATGGCCAAAATAAGTGAGGGTAAGGGGGTTGAAGAGAGTCTCCCTCAGATTAGCAAAGATTCCACTGCTCTGGGCAGAGAAAGGGGGCAGCAGGGGGAAGGAGGAAAGAGGGGGTGTGATGAAAGCAGAGGTACAGCCAGCCCCAGTGAGAGGGGCCGTGTGCCCTGCTTTCTGGGTGGAGCCCTGGGGAGCAGAAAGGACATGACTGAGTAGTAAGCCAGTAGATTCTGGGTTCCCATTGTGGCCCAGAAAGGGTGCTGGGCTGGAGATGAGGGACATATCGGTGGTGATGAGTGAGGACTGGTGCCTATAGGCCAGACAAGGTGATGAAATTGTCTAACAATTTCAACAGGCAGCTGCATGGATAGACAACAGCAAGGACCAGAATACACCCCTCTCCCTCCCATGATTCTCCATAAACACCCAGAACCTGGAGGCATTCCCTGAAAGTGGGAAGAAGATTTCAAATTAGCTGAGGTTACATATTTGCCACTCTGGTCAGATAGGGGCTAGAAATGAAATTGAAATATTGTATTTTGTGTACAACTATGCAGTAGATTGAGATCCATAACCAGCACCTGTAGAAAGCATGTAGCCTGTGTCCATAGGTGGGCACAACAATATGTTTACTGAGTCTGAATCCAGATGTTGTTGAGCCTTTGAATATGTCCAATGTCTTGCTTGATGTGTGAGGCCTGATAGAGTCACTTCCTGTATCAGTGGTTTTCAAGTGTGGTCCCTGGACCAGCAGCATCAGCATCAGAGGGAACTTGTTAGAAATGCACATTCTCAGGCCTTGTCCCGGAGTGACTGAATTGGAAAGTGTCTCTGGTCTTTCCGATGCATACTAGAGTGAGAACCTCCTTTCTGCATCACTTATGTTTTCTCTTCTTACACTCTCAGTTTCTCAGACTTATTCTCAGATTTCAATAGCCAACTTACTGACTGACATTTGACCAACTTTAGCTTTGGGCCAGCCACACATTTTAAGCTTTTACTATGAAGACAGGAGAGAGCTTCTGATCTTACCCAGAGATTTCGGCATAGCTATCCCAGTTTCATTGAGGAGCTAGTTTCTGGAAGGAAAACAGTGAGATGGGAAGAAGACGCTTTAGTAAATGAGAAGGAATTGCAGGCAAACATGATATTAAAAACCTTTACCAAATCTCCATGGAGCTGGTGAACTTCAGAGGGAATGATTTTGTAGCCAGGCCAGCTCCTAGGGAAATTTATGGCCGAAACATTTCCCTGTTTCTGGGTCAGGAAGTGATAGCACACAGATGGAATTTACAATGGGAGTGTGAATGGAGTCTACGTTAGCCGGTGGCCCCTCCAAGGCTGCAGAGCAAAGGCCCTTTTCACTGGCTCTATTCACATATAATGAGTGCTCCCCAGGCTCTCGGAAGAACACGGCTGCTGGCTGGCCCCTTTTTTCTTTTTCCTCGACTGCTTTCACTTTTCAGAGGGCTGCCCTGTTGCGGTCCACTTGGGATTGGTGTGAGCCTTGATTTGGCAGGAGAAAGGAAGAAGTACACGGTGGCCTACAAAATTGAATTGCTCTGCCTCCCTGGCCCCTTTCCTTGAATAATAGGCCTTTGTGCTTTGAAATGCAGGGAAGTCCCAGTTTCTCAGGCTTTTAAAAAACTCAGACCTTCCTCCAACCTCCTCTCCCGCCTTAAGATGCTTAGCAGGGAGTAGTTAAGGGGGCAGAACAATTATTAAATCAACTATTTCTTTAATGTTAGAAATTGCTTGGATAGTTGGTTTCTAAACAATATATGTGATGCATTCTTTCAGATGGACAAAAATATTGGCTCAACTTAAAAATCCAGCTTAAAAAGATTATATGAGAAATTGCTATATTAATTTTTTTTTTTTTTTTGAGATGGAGTCTCACTCTGTCACCAGGCTGGAGTGCAGTGGCGCGATCTCGGCTCACTGCAACCTCCGCCTCCTAGGTTCAAGCCATTCTCCTGCCTCAGCCTCTCGAGTAGCTGGGACTACAGGTGTGCGTGACCACGCCCGGCTAATTTTTTTGTATTTTTAGTAGCGACAGAGTTTCACCATGTTGGCCAGGATGGTCCCAATCTCCCGACCTTGTGATCTGCCCGCCTGGGCCTCCCAATGTGCTGGGATTACAGGCATGAGCCACCGCGCCCGGCCTATTAATTTTTTTTTTTAAACCAACAAGGCTGGGTGTGGTGGCTCACACCTGTAATCCCGGCACTTTGGGAGGCCAAGGCGGGTGGATCTCTTGAGGCCAGGAGTTCAAGACCGCCTGGACATGGTGAAACCTGGTCTCCACTGAAAATACAAAAATTAGCCAGGTGTGGTGCTGTGTGCCTGTCGTGAGCAACTCGGATGGCTGAGGCATAAGAACCTCTTGAACCCAAGAGGTGGAGGTTCTAATGAGCTGAGATCGCGCCACTGCACTCCAGCCTGGGTGACAGAGGGACACTCTGTCTCAAAAAATAAATAAATAAATACAATACAATATTAAAATATTCAACAAAACCAAGCAGTGTTTGACTGTAGCCTGTGACCCACTTTCATGAAGTATTTGACAGAGTAAAATTGCATTGCCAAAGAGGAATTCGGGCTTTGCGGTCTATTGAAATGGGTTTTTGATAATAAATATAGTTTAAGTAATTCACCTCTGTTTTCCCTTCCTTAATTTTATCCTGCGTTTTCTGTTCTTTTAAAGGTGTGTGTTAATTGCATTGCATTCTTTTTTTTAATCTCGAAAGCAAATTTTGTTGAAAAATCATTATCATTTAGGCGCTCCCATTTTCAATGGTTTAAGTGTATTTTGTACATCTTTAATTTTCGTTTCACCATAAAAGATATCATTTCACTACATGTATTTGAATTTTGTACAGTGTGGCAGAAGATGGAAAACATTCTTCCCTCAAGGACTGTTATTGAACTCTTTGGCTGAGTTACTCAAGGTCTTGCTATAGAACTATAAATTTCACATAAGAGGTTATTGTCTCCCATTCTCAGCTGCCATCACCCTTTCTTTCGTTTCAAGCCCAGATTTGTGTTTTCTCCTTGTCTCAGTCCACATGCTCTCTGTGAGGTTCCACTCACAGCTCCAGGACTGGAAGACATGACCCTCACCTGGCCAATCAAATGATCAAATCCTCTTCCCAGGATGGGGAAGGGAGGCCACAGTGATTGGTTTAAGGAGGGGGCTGTGGTCCAGCCATAGCCTGTGAAATGCAGTGGGACTTTTCTGGGATTGGTGGGAGAGAGGCAGGGGCCCTCTTTCCACCCAAGCTTCAATCTGGGAAAAGGTTGGGTGTGAGGTGCAGCAGCCCACTTGAAAGCCTTAAGCTGCTGGCAGAGGTTGGGAGCCTTGGAAGAGCCTGGGGCTGAATGAAGCCAACCCAGCTGAAGATAGACTGGAGAGGTGGAAACACAGTCCCGATGATGTCATTTGAACCCTGGTGTGAGGCCAGGCCTACCAGACCAGCCTGACCAGTATAGTTTTTTGAGCCAATAAATCTCCATAGTGCTTATGCCAATTTAGTTGGGTTTCCTGTTACTTTCAATTTAAGAGACTTTTTGATAACACTTGTCATGCCAAGGCTGGTCTGGAGTTCAAATGTGCTGGGAATTTGCCAAGATGAGGCTCCAGGCACTGAGAATGAAGCTGAAGTCTGGTTATCAGAACCCGGGCTCCAGTGCCAGGTCCCCTCTCTGGCCTCTGCCCAGAGAAGGAGTGCCCCGATGCTGGTTTCTGTAGAGGGGTGCTGAAGCTGCCTACAGCCTTGCTTTCCCGGGTCAAGTCTGTTCTGAGAACTGTGAGCAGGACTGGACTTGGAGGTGGGGAGTCACAGCCCTCCAGCATTGGGGAGAGGAGGGCAGGGTGGGGAGAGGAGGGCAGGCTGGACACATACTGTGAGGGGACTATAGCAAGACAAAAAACCCACCTGGTATTACATCTCTTTCATTGCAGGGACTTTTCCCCCCTCTCTTTCTCAGTGTGCCCATGAGAGCAGGGACTATGTCTACTTTGGGTCTCTGTCCCGAACATTCTTTTCTTTTTCTTCCCCTTCTCCTTCTCCTTCCCTCTTCTTCCTTCTTTCTTCTTTCTTCTTCCTCCTGTCTCCCATCTCCCATCTCCCTTCTCTCTTCTCTCTTCTTTTTTTTTTTTTGAGATGGAGTCTGCACTCTGTCGCCCAGGCTGGAGTGCAGTGGCCGGATCTCAGCTCACTGCAAGCTCCGCCTCCCGGATTCACGCCATTCTCCTGCCTCAGCCTCCTGAGTAGCTGGGACTACAGGCGCCCGCCACCTCGCCTGGCTAATTTTTTGTATTTTTTAGTAGAGACGGGGTTTCACTGTGTTAGCCAGGAGGGTCTCGATCTCCTGACCTCGTGATCTGCCCATCTCGGCCTCCCAAAGTGCTGGAATTACAGGCTTGAGCCACCGCGCCCGGCCCTCTCTTCTTTATTCTTTGAGACAGGGTCTCCCTGTGTTGCCCAGGCTGGTCTCAAACCCCATTGCTCAAGTGATACTCTCACTTTGGCTTCCCAAAATGTTGAAATTACAGACATGAGCCACCACACCTGCCCTGGAACATCTTCTCACCCTGTTGTGGTCTGCCTAACTTTCACAACTGGATTGGACATCTCTCCTCAGTATTCTCCTACATGCCTTTATGTAATGATCATCACATTTCTTGTCCAGTATTTTTATTCATTCATTCAATAACTCTTTATCAAGTGCTATTCCAGGCACTGGTGGTACAGCAGTGAACCAGACAGACAAAAGTCTCTGCCTTAAAGGAGTTATGTTCTAATAGGCACATGTATACAATAAACAAAATAAATTATAAGCTATTTTCTTTTTCTTTTTAGATGGAGTCTCACTCTGTCATTTAGCCTGGAGTGCAGTGGCATGATTTCGGCTCACTGCAACCTCCGCCTCCTGGGTTTGAGCGATTCTCCCACCTCAGCCTGCCAAGTAGCTGGTACTGCAGGCACATGCCACCACACCAGCTAATTTTTGTATTTTAGTAGACATGGAGTTTTGCCCTATTGGCCAGGCTGGTCTCGAACTCCTGGAGTTCCTCAGGTGATCTGTCCTCCTCAGCCTCCCAAAATGCTGGGATTACAGGCATGAGCCACCATGCTGGCCAATTATGAGCTATTTTCTTTTTTTCTTTTTTCTTTTTTTTTTTTAGACACAGAGTCTTGCTCTGTTTCCCAGGCTGGAGTGCAGTGGCGCAATCTCGGCTCACTGCAACCTCTGCCTCCCAGGTTCAAGCAATTCTCCTGCCTCCACCTCTTGAGTACCTGGGATTACAGGTGTGGCTTTTGTTTTTGTATTTTTAGTAGAGATGGAGTTTCACTATGTTGACCAGGCTGGTCTCGAACTCCTGACCTCAAGTGATCTGCCCGCCTCGGCCTCCCAAAGTGCTGGGATTACAGGTGTGGGCCACCACGCCCAGCCAACTATGAGCTACTTTCATAGTAGATAAGTGTAAAGGGGGAAAACAGAGGATAGGAACTGACAGGGAAGGTGCTTGTAATTTTTAATGGACTTGGAAGTGAAGACTTCATTGAGAAAGTGGCATTTAAGCAAGACTTGAAGAACCTGAGTGACGGTGCCACATGGGTATGTAGGGAGGGAGAAAGCTTTCCAGGTGAATGCAACAGCAAGTGCAAAGGCCCTTAGGTGGGGGCTTAGTGTTTGAGCAAGGACGCCGGTTTGGGAGGAGTGGAGTAAGCACTTGGGAGAGGAGTGTGGCTGGGGACTTGGGTAGACTGCAGATCACCCCCAGCCTTGTAGATGGGGAGCAATGGAGGCTTTTCAGGAGAGGAAGAACGTGACGTATGTTTTTCGTTTTATTTATTTATTTTTAGAGACAAAGTCTCACTCTGTCACCCAGGCTGTAGTGCAGTGGCACAAACATAGCTCACTGTAACCTTGAACTCCCAGGCTCAAGTGTTCCTCCTGCCTCAGTCTCCTGAATAGCTAGGACTGCATGTGGGTGCCACCACACCTGGCTAATTTTTTTTAATTTTAATTTTTTGAAGAGACAGGGTCTCGCTATGTTGCCCAGGCTAGTCTCCAACTTCTGGCCTCCAGCAGTCCTCCCACCTCAGCCTCCCAAAAGGCTGGGATTACAGGTATGAATCACTGTGCCCAGCCTTGTCTATTTTAAAAGAACCTTTGGCTACTCAGGTGAGGATGAACTGTTAAATAATCTCTCTCCCATGCTAATCAGTTCATTTCATAACAGCAGAGACTCTAACTGTGTTGTTCACGACTGCTTCCAGTGAGTGACCTACCCAATGTCTGGCTCTGTGAGTTTGTTGAATGAACAAAAGAAGGCCTGAGCGTGTGGCTAGACACAGAGATATTCGCTGTCATTGCATGACAGATGTCAAAAATTGAATCTCAGCCAGGTGTGGTGGCTCACACCTGTAATCCCAGCACTTTGGGTGGCCGAGGTGGGCAAATCACTTGAGGTTGGGAGTTCGAGACCAGCCTGGCCAACAAGGTGAAACTCTGTGTCTACTAAAAATACAAAAAAATTAGCCGGGCGTGGTAGCGGGTGCCTGTAGTCCCAGCTACCTGGGAGGCTGAGGTGGGAGAATCACTTGAATCCGGGAGGTGGAGGTTGCAGTGAGCCAAGATCGCACCATTGTACTCCAGCCTGGGTGACAGAGCAAGACTCTGTCTCAAAAAACAAACCAAAACCAACAAAAAAACCCCAAAGAACAAAAACAAAAATTGAATCTCAGCTAATTGTCAATTTTTCAGAGTAATGAAAGAAAGCTGTGGTCCCTGTGACCCATATGCACAGACGATTGTGCAGATTAGATATAAAAGTTATAACATTTGCTAAACTTTCAGTTACTAGTCCAGCTGAACTCTATGCATTGGCAAGTGGATGCATTAGCACACATGGAAATTATTTTAGAAATAGTAGAGTGTTACAGTTACTCTCTGTTCAATCCTATCAGCAGAGATTTGACACAGAAAATATTTCTGGTATTACAGTAGGGTAGGTTATGGCAATGCATGAGTGCTCCCTGACCCTACCCCCACATCCCCCAATCCCAGCATCATTAATTTTAGGAAACCCTTTATAGCAGGGGAAGACAACCTGTGGTCTGCAGGCCAAACGCAGCCTGTGGCCTGTTTTCGTACAGTCTGTAAGTTCTAAGAAGGGCTTTTACATATTTGAATAGTTGAGAAAAAGTCAAAGGAAGAATAACATTTTGTGACATGTGAAAATGATACAGAATTCAGATTTTAGTGTCCATAAATAGAGTTTTATTTGGGTACAGCCACACCCATTCATTGGATATATTGATGGCTGCTTTTGTACTACAACTGCAGAGCTGCGTGGTTGCGACAGACTTGATGGCTTGTAAAGCTCAAAATATTTACTAGCTGGCTCTTTGCAGAAAAAGTTGGCTGACCTCTATTTTACAGTAAATATTTTTATGCCAGAGTTTCCTTCCCAAGTCGTCCTGAATAGTTTGTATTTTATGAGTGTGCACTTTTTCCTGAAGTACATTACCTTGCACTTTACATGTATTGGAATTTATCAGCCTCTTTTCTGCATATTCCTACCTCTTCATGATTATCTAACTAGAGTTTATTACAATTAGCTGTTAACCATCTGGAAATTCACGTGTCCTTTGTAAACCTGGAAGTGTCACTGTATGTATCTTTTTTTTTTTTTTTTCCTGAGCTGGAGTCTTCTCTGTCACCCAGGCTGGAGTGCAGTGGTGATCATGGCTCCCTGCAGCCTCGATCTCCCATGTTCAAGCAATCCTCCCACTGTAGCCTTCTGAGTAGCTGGGACTACAGGTGTGTGCCCTCACATATGGCTAATTTTTTTTTTTTTTGGAAACAGAGTCTTGCTCTGTCGCCCAGGCTGGAGTGCAGTGGCGCAGTCTCGGCTCACTGCAAGCTCCACCTCCCGGGTTCACGCCATTCTCCTGCCTCAGCCTCCTGAGTAGCTGGGACTACAGGCACCCGCCACTGCGCCCAGCTAAGTTTTTTGTATTTTTAGTAGAGACGGGGTTTCACTGTGGTCTCGATCTCCTGACCTTGTGATCCGCCCGCCTTGGCCACCGCGCCTGGCTCATCTGGCTAATTTTTAAATTTCTGTAGAGATGGGGGGTCTCACTATGTTGCCCAGGCTGGTCTTGAACTCCTGGGCTCAAGCGATCCTCTTGCCTTGGCCTCCCAAAGTGTTGGGATTATAGCCCTGAGCCACTACACCTGGCTGACCTGTAGTTTTATCTTGATTCCTTTCAAATTTAGGTGAATGACATTGGTCCTAATTTCTTGGATTCTCTCTGAAAGCACAGGGTTGGAGGCTACTCTCTAAAGCAGTGTAATGTTAGGGAGGTGTCCTGGATGTGGCAGTCAAACTGAGCAGGAAGGGGTATTATTGTCAAGGTTATCTGAAGTGCATAGAGGAAAGGAGGAAAGAGGATAGTGGAGGTGACAGAGAAATAGGGATCAGAGGCTACCTCAGTATTTACTTTTGCTTAAGGAGACACTCCAAAAGTTAGTAGCTTAATACAACACTCTATTGCTCCTCTTAGTTCTGTCATTTGACTAGGCAATTCTGCTGGTCTCACCCAAGTTCCCTCATCGGTGCTCAGCCAGAATACTAGGAGGGCTGGGTCTCACCCCGCATGGTTTCTCATCATTCACTTGTCTTGCCTGGTCTTATACAGCAAGTGGGTCCCCGAAAGGAGCATCCCGAGGGGACAAGCCTGAATGTGGAAGCACTTATCTAGCCTCTGTTTGAACTTCACTTGCTAATGTTCCATTGGCCAAAGCAAAGTCATATGGCCAAGCCCAGAGTCAGTGTGGGAGAGAACCACATATGAGGATTTGAATACCAGGATGCAAGGTTCACTGGGAAACATCCAGAGAGGCTCAGGGATCCTGGTTTCTAAACCCATTGAAAGAGTGGGGCAAAGGTGTACATGATGGATGGGCTGTGGGGTTGGGATGGGGTGGAGGAGAGGCCAGGTCAAGAATGTTGACCACATTCCTGCAATCTAGTTGAATAGCTTCGTCCCTTGGTAGAGCCAAGGAATCACCGAGGAGACCATAATTCCCCATCATTTCCATCAGCCTCTGCTTCCTTTTATAGAAATACTTGGTGTCATCGCAGTCTTATTTAAGGTGCTGGGCAAACATGGTTTCAGCACAAGTCCCCAGGTTGAATCTCCAACTGGACTGCTGCTTTCTAGTTCCACCTATATTCACATTTTGGAATTACCACTGACCCTGTAAACAAGAGAAAATGAGATCTAGTTAATCACATGGGCCCTCAGTGATAATTGCTACCTTTGTTAAATGCTCATAAAACTATCTGGCAGACCCTCTTCTCTGCACTGTAGTTCTCCTTCTAGCTCTTTATTGTCCTTGGTCTTGGGAGTCATTTCAGTGCCCTTCTGATTATTTGGTTTTTCAAAGTGAAAACTTTACACATTGTTTTTCTTGGCTTTATAAATGTTATATGCTTGTTTTAAGACATCCAAACAACACAGACCAATATAAAGAAGAGTGTAAAAACCTCTTGAAAGTTCACCACCCAGAGGATACCACTATTGATGTGTTCATGAACATTCTTCAGTTGTCCCTCAGTGAACATATGTGCACACATGCAACAAATGGGATGGTGCTGTGGCCTGTTTTTTTGAGACAGAGTCTAGCTCTGTTGACCAAACTGGAGCTCAGTAGTATGATCTCAGCTCACTGTAACTTACTCCTCTCGGGTTCAAGTGATTCTCTTGCCTCAGCCTCCCAAGTAGCTGGGATTACAGGCATGCACCACCATGTCCAGCTAATTTTTGTATTTTTAGAGAGACGGGGTTTCACCATATTGGCCAGGCTGGTCTCGAACTCCTGACCTTAGGTGATCTGCCCCCTTTGGCCTCCCGAAGTGTTGGGATTACAGGCGTGAGCCACCATGCCCGGCCTGTGGCCTAACTATGAATGTGCAAATTTGTTCAATCCCACATTTGCGGATACGTGGGTTGTTTCTAACTTTTGCAATTCTGATTAAGTAATTTTTGATTCTCTGATTTTAAATATGCCCCTGAGGTTTTCCTGTTTTCTCTATCTGGAATCTATTCCTATTTTGCCAAAGATGCCATCTGTGTAGGCTTTCTTTTTTTTGTTTTTTGTTTTTTTTTTTTTTTTTTGGTCTCAGCAGCTTTCATCATGGACATACATTTTGTTTAGGACCTCTAACAGTACTCCTATTATAAATGGTTTTCAAGTAATGTGTGATAGACTTTTAAAAGCTTGTTTTAATCTTCTCTTTAAATAGAGTATGCATTTGGTTGACTAAACATTCACCTGTATAGCTGGGTGGTTAGGTTCCTGGGCTGCTCTCTCCCTCCCATTGTTCAGTCACATTGTGTGTAACCACGGTTACCAGGCTTGGTGTCATTACTTCCTTAAGGTGATTTCATGCCATCAGCATTTCCAGCCCCCAGGACTCCTGGCTGTTCACAGGCTAAACTCCTTCCAGAGGTTTGATGCCCTGGCAGTGCTGGAGTGGGGCAGTCAGTGACAGATCCTAACTGGGCCTGGGCACAGTGGCTCATGCCTGTAATCCCAGCACTTTAGGAAGCTGAGGTGGGTGGATCGCTTGAGGCCAGGAGTTCAAGACCAGCCTGGCCAACATGGTGAAACCCCATCTCTACTAATAACAACAACAAAAAATAAGCCGGGCATGATGGCGTGTGCTTCTAGTCCCAACTACTCGGGAGGCTGAGGCAGGAGGACTGCTTGAGCCTGAGAGGCTGAGGCTGCAGTGAACCATGATTGCACCACTGTACTTCAGCCTGGGTAACACAGCAAGACCCTATCTCAAAAAAAAAAAAAAAAAAAAAAAAAAAATCATACAAGTGTGTAAAGAGCCATGTATAATGATTACACATAAATATTTGAAAAACAAACATCTCACTTATGAACGTATTTGAAAAACAAACATCTCTCTTAAATCACTAAGTTAAAAAAATACTTTATAGAATGACATGTATGATAGGTTGTCATTTTTGTGACTTTGTTTTGTGGCAGCCAGGAGATTGTGCTGCTCAGGTCAGGTTTAAGAGAGGACCTCCTCTCAGAAATAACACCACACATCTACAACCAACTGATCTTTGACAAACCTAACAAAAACAAGAAATGGGGAAAGGATTTCCTATTTAATAAATGGTGCTGGGAAAACTGGCCAGCCACATGTAGAAAGCTGAAACTGGATCACTTCCGTACACCTTATGCAAAAATTAACTCAAGATGGATTAAAGACTTAAACGTTAGACCTAAAACCATAAAAACCCTAGAAGAAAACCTAGGCAATACCATTCAGGACATAGGCATGGGCAAAGACTTCATGACTAAAACACCAAAAGCAATGGCAACAAAAGCCAAAATAGACAAATGGGATCTAATTAAACTAAAGAGCTTCTGCACAGCAAAAGAAACTACCATCAGAGTGAACAGGCAACCTACAGAATGGGAGAAATTTTTTGCAATCTATCCATCTGACAAAGGGCTAATATCCAGAATCTACAACGAATTCAAACAAATTTACAAGAAAAAAAAAACGCATCAAAAAGTGGGCAAAGGATATGAACAGACACTTCTCAAAAAAAGACATTTATGCAGCCAACAGACACATGAAAAAATGCTCATCATCACTGGTCATCAGAGAAATGCAAATCAAAACCACAACGAGATACCATCTCACGCCAGTTAGAATGGCAATCATTAAAAAGTCAGGAAACAACAGATGCTGGAGAGGATGTGGAGAAGAAATAGAAACGTTTTTACATTGTTGGTGGGAGTGTAAATTAGTTCAACTATTGTGGAAGACAGTGTGGCAATTCCTCAAGGATCTAGAACTAGAAATACCATTTGACCCAGCCATCCTATTACTGGGTATATACCCAAAGGATTTTAAATCATGCCACTATAAAGACACATGCACATGTATGTTTATTGTGGCACTATTCACAATAGCAAAGACTTGGAACCAGCCCAAATGTCCATCAATGGTAGACTGGATTAAGAAAATGTGGCACATGGCCGGGCGCGGTGGCTCAAGCCTGTAATCCCAGCACTTTGGGAGGCCGAGACGGGCGGATCACGAGGTCAGGAGATCGAGACCATCCTGGCTAACACGGTGAAACCCCGTCTCTACTAAAAAATACAAAAAACTAGCCGGGCGAGGTGGCGGGCGCCTGTAGTCCCAGCTACTCGGGAGGCTGAGGCAGGAGAATGGTCTAAACCCGGGAGGCGGAGCTTGCAGTGAGCTGAGATCCGGCCACTGCACCCCAGCCTGGGCGACAGAGCAAGACTCTGTCTCAAAAAAAAAAAAAAAAAAAAAAAAAAAAAAAAAGAAAATGTGGCACATATACACCATGGAATACTCTGCAGCCATAAAAAAGGATAAGTTCATATCCTTTGCAGGGACATGCATGAAGCTGGAAACCATCATTCTCAGCAAACTATCACAAGGACAGAAATCCCAACACCGCATGTTCTCACTCATAGGTGGGAATTGAACAAGGAGAACACTTGGACACAGGGTGGGGAACATCACACACCAGAGCCTGTCGGGAGGGGGCTGGGAGACGGATAGTATTAGGAGAAATATCTAATGTAAATGACAAGTTGATGGGTGCAGCAAACCAACATGGCACATGCACTTATGTACAAAACCTACACATTGTGCACATGTACCCTAGAAATTAAAGTATAATAAAAAAAACAAAAAAACAAACAAACAGCAACATATCTAAAAAAAAAAAAAAAAGAGAGAGAGGACCTCCTGTGAGGGCTGTGGGTAGCTTCAGCCCCTCTCTGTTACACTGCAGTGTTCACGTGGAGGTCACACTCTTCTTGAGCTGCCCTCACCAGTGACTGAACACCAGGAAGACACTACAGTCCTGAAGCCTGAGGCTCTTCCTACCCAATCCTTCCTCCCTTTCTCTCTTCTTCAGTGTCAGACCTACAGCGGGGTCTGAGACTTTCTGGGCCTACTCCTATTCCCTCATTCCTTTATCCTTCTTAGATGTTTCTTCCAATTAGTCTCTTGTATGTCTAATTTTGTCTTAACGTCAGCTTCCTGAAAGGCCCAACCTGACATCTCTTTGTTCTCAGGACCCTGATATAATGGAGATGGAACAACCTCTGAAGGTTGTTGTGAGGATTAAATGAGGTATTGCTGAGAAAGGCTTAGTAGAAGGCCAGCACAGTGTAGGAGCTTTGTGATATTATTCCCCAGGTGAGTAGGTGGAGAATGGTATCTGTCAGATGTCAGTTTCATTAGCTGTTGCAACCCAGTGGACTGGCCCTGAATCCCTGCCCCCTGGGAGTTTCTTCAGGAATAAGGGACTAGAAATTGGAAATGGGAAGCACTGGGAAGATGCATCCCAGGTCCTCAGGGAGTGAGCATACAGCTTCTAGAAGAATCTCTTGGTTTGGGGGAGGTACTAGTGCGGAGCCCAAATTGGAGGCTTTGAGCTCTATCCCTCGCTGACAATAGCACTGGCCACTCGCTGTAGCTTGGAGGAAAGAGCCAAGGGGCAGCAGAACGTGGTGAACCTGGGCATCAGCGTCAAATCCCAGCTCTGCCATTTACTACCTACCCCAGGCTGCTATTAGATTTCAGATGCTAAAGATAGAATGCTGAGCACAGAGTGAATGTCTAAGACCTACTAGTTCAGCTTCCTCCCCGATACCATTTTCATTCTGTCATACTTATAACTACTCTGGGTTTGAGAATTATGGCCGGGGCCTGTGCTAAGGAGTCACAGTCTAATCTCTGGATTGCTGGGAATAAGAGGAAGGTCTGGGGAAAGAAAGGAGGGAGGGCAAGTGGACGTGAAGAAGAACAGAGCTTTCATTAGGCAAGTGTTTATGGGCAAACCCCATGTGCCAGACTGTCTGCTGGGTGTTGGGTTATGCAGGCAATTAGGACACAGGCGCTGTTCTTAAGGAGCTCAGATGCTGATGGGGAAGTTACTGTTGTGGACTAACAGGTTTGCAAGTCGTACATGGGGTCCCGTACCACAGACAGGCACAGAGCTCGGCAGCAGTGTGACCCTGGACAGAATTGTTTGTGAAACGTCTCCCCTTCAAGACCAAGTTATTATAGCTCTTGTGATTTTGTGTGGTGCCTAGATTTCCCCCTGTTGTATACTCAATTCATGAGTACTTACTCGAGTCTCACTCAAGGGCATGGAGACCCCAGACATCTTGTTCATGTGCACCCCAGGGCCCAGCACACGGTAGGCAGATGTGTTGACTGAGTGATCTTCAGTTTCCTTATTTTAAGATGAAGATAACATTGATCTTAACAGGCTGTTGTGTGAATTAAATGAAGTAATGTTTATCAAGTGTAAAATCGCCTTCTAAATGTTATTATTATAGACTTTTCAAATTGGTGCAGTCTCTTGTGGATTAAGTCAGTGACTTGAGCAGTCATTCTATACCTTTCTCATGGCTATTTTGAAGATTAAATAAATTAATATGAATAAAGTGGTTAGAACAAGGCTTATCACATCATAAACACTCAAAAAGTGTTAGCTAAATCAACAAGGGTAAAATTTCAGCTATGCAAGATGATTAAGTTCTAGAGATCTCTATATAGTTATAGTATATAGTTAATACTGCTGTATTGTGTACTGGAAAACCCATTAAGAGGGTAGGTCTTATGTTAAGTGTTCTTTTTTTTTCTTTTCTTTTTTTTTTTTGAAACGGAGTCTCGCTCTGTCGCCCAGGCTGGAAGTGCAGTGGTGTGATCTCAGCTTGCTACAACCTCCACCTCCCAGGTTCAAGCAATTCTCCTACTTCAGCCTCCTCAGTAGCTGGGACTACAGGCATGCGCCACCACGCCCAGCTGATTTTTGTATTTTTAGTAGAGATGCGGTTTTACCATGTTGGCCAGGCTGGTGCTGAACTCCTGGCCTCAAGTAATCTGCCCGCCTAGGCCTCCCAAAGTGCTGGGATTACAGACATGAGCCACCGCACTGGGCAAGTGTTCTTGCCACAGTTAAAAACAAACAAACAAATGTGAAGGAAAAAATATAGGTAAGAAAAAATCGAAGCAGCGTTACAGTTTATCAGAGTGCCCAGAACAAATGCTGTGTAACTTCTAGAATTTATCATCTACATTGGTTTATAACCCTTTACTATTTCAAAGTAAAGTGGTGACAGAAGGTGGTGGTGGGGGATATTAGGTACTTTAAGTATTATCTTCGTTGCCATTCTTCGGTGTCATTTTACCCAACCGAATTATGAGGTTCAGATAACTGAAGCCCCTTGGTCGGATTGCAAGTTAAATATGTGCAGAGCCTCCCGCTGGGACCCGGAAGACTGTTCCTAGTAGCTGTTCTGAGACATTCTCGGAGCGGTTCGCCAGGTGGCGCTCTTCCCCCGGGATAGGATCTGGCCAAGACCCACCCCGCGGCAGACGCTAGCCCTTCCTCACTAGAAGAACCTGGCGTTCTACAGCCAGCAGGTTTTTTGAGCGTGTCTAAGCTCTCATTTTAAAGGGAGAGAAATAAAGCTCTGCGAGAGTATGTCCCTGGGCTCAGAGCCACCCACAAGCACCAGGTGGTGCTGGGGCGGAGTCCCAGTTTATCCAATGACGAATCCCATTTGCCTGTTACCTCCCTGCGGCAACCTGACCTAGCTCCCCACGCCCACCTGAGCCCCTTCCTTGCAGACACTATCTCATGCCTGGTCGCAGCTGGGCAGAGCGAAGTGCTTCTCTGCCGGGCTGTTGCAAAGTTCCACTATCTAGGAGTAGAGCGAGTGTTTGGGAGCAGGGAAAGGGTTTAGGCAGGCTGGGGAGGGGTGAGGGGGAGACCCAGGGACGCACCCTCCCGTTTCTCATTCTTCTCTAGCTAAGCATTCAGAAGCAGTGTGTGCACTGCTAAGGCCAGGGCCCCTGGAGTCAAACTGCCTTTGCCGAAACCCTTGGCCTCCCCTTACCCAGCAGTGTGTCCTGGGCACTTAGTGAGCCTTTAGGCTCACTAAGTTTCCTGTCTATAAAATGGGAATAGTAATGCTTATCTCATTGGGTCACCATGGGGACTCAGCGAACATACATAAGGCACTGAGAACGGTTGTAAGCACATGATAAGCGCAATAAAAATCTTAGCTCTCAGCAAGATGACTCATCAGCACCCTACCTGGATAGAGGAGTTTAGGTGAGAATTTCGGGATGATTCACCATACTCCTTGCCTATTCACTCACCGCCCAATATCCTTTCAGAGTAACAGCTGCCGTTTATTTGCAGTTATGCCAGGCAGTATGTGAAACCTGTGATTTCATGATCTCAATTAATCCGTAGATCAACCCTGTGAAATAGGTACTATTATTGTTCCTCTCTCATGGTTGAGGCTTACACAAGGTTAAGTCATTTATCCCAGGTCACGCAGTTAATGACAGAAGTGGGTCCCACACTCGTTCCTGTCTGTTGCCAAAGATGAGGCTTTTTACTACTACTCAATATTCTACCTCCTTTTGAAGCCAGTTAAAAACAACAAACCCAGCCCCCCAACAAACACGGGCTCCTGCAGGAGCCACAGGCATCAACTGTGCTCACTGTAATTCTACAGGACTCACCCCTCACAGAAGTCATGGTCTGTAGAGTGAGATTTCTTTCTGCTCTTACGTGGCACCAAAGAGCTAATTTTACAGATGTCTCCCTGCTCCCCTGCAAGGTGCTTTGACTGACACAGAGGCCTCTACAGATTAAAGCTAAGTTAGCCATGGAGCCTTTAAGGGCCACCTTCCCTTCCTCCTGTTTCTTTTGAACCTCAAGGCCACCTATCTGGGCAGGCAGGGGTCCTGCCTCTCAGGCACGTGCGTTCACTTAATTTCTGGGCCATCCCGGATGTAATGCAAAGCCTCAGTGACTCAGGCCAGCCTATCTGGGATTTGTCCTCTCTTGGCATGTGAAAGTGTCTGTGCAGCATTGACATCTTTTGGCCATGAGTGAAACAACAGGAACCAACATACAAATGCAGAATCCCAGAAAGTGAGGGCTGGAAGAGGCTGTAGGAAGTAAAAAAAATGAAACTTCACCAAGGAAAGGGTCTTGATGAGGATCACATTGAGAGGAAGGAAGGTGATCAGATTTAAGCCCTTATTTACCTTCCATGCCTTCCCGGTACCCTCTGCTCCCAGAGATGCTGAGCTGGGAGGGGTGGGAGTGGGCAGCCAGGCTGCTAAGCTTGTGCATTTAGTCAGGTGTCTCTTTCTTCCCCTCCCCAGCACGTGATAATCCTCTAACACAAGACTTCTCAACCTCAGCACAGCACAGACATTTAGGGTTGGATCATTCCTTGTCATGGCAGCGGTCCTGTGCATTGTCTGATGCTGAGCACAGCATTTGTCCACTACCCACCACCCACTAGTTTCCAGTAACACTTCCCTCTCCCACTCTGTTGCATGACAACCAAAAATGTCTTCAAACATCATCAAACATCTCCTGGGGGACAAAATTTCTCCCCTCTCTGCCTTCTGTTGAGAACCACTCCTCCAAAAGCAGACTCCTTCCTCCTTCCTTTCCTGGAACACATCTTAAGAGTTTGGTATGTGCCATGCTTTGCTGGCTCATGAATCAAGCCCTGGCTCTGTTCTTAAACAATTCAGAGTCTAGCTGAGGAGACAAAGCCCACACAGGT
Organism: Macaca thibetana thibetana; assembly: GCF_024542745.1. Lineage (NCBI taxonomy): Eukaryota > Metazoa > Chordata > Mammalia > Primates > Cercopithecidae > Macaca > Macaca thibetana. Next base: position 138,880,563 of record NC_065579.1, on the reverse strand, counting down.
GGCAAAGATGGGAAGCCTCTCCACAGAGACAAGGGTGAGGTGCCCAAAGGAGCACAGGGGCAGATGCCTCACTGTCTGGGAAGATATGAGAAAGCTTCACAGAAGGACAGATGGCAATTTCTCAGGCAGGCAAGGTGGGTAAAGGACATTCCAGGCAAAAGAAATGGAATGTACAAAGGTAAAGAGTTGTGAAGTGTGAAGTTTTGGGGAAAAATATTTTAGTATGACTGTACTCCAGAGTGCACATGAGGAGAGGTTAAGGAAGGGGCTGGAGAGTCAGACAGCACAAGGTGATGATAGTGGTGGTGGTGGTGGTGATGATGATGATGATGGTGGGGGAAGAGTGGTGGTGATGACACTGATGATGATGGTGGCGGTGGTAGTGATAGTGGAGGTGGTGGTGGTGGTGGTGATGATGATGGTGGAGGTGATGACGATGGTGGTGACGATGGTGGTGGTGGTGGTGGTGATGATGGTAGAGGTGATGACGATGGTGGTGGTGATGATGGTGGTGGTGGTGATGGTGATGATGGTGGTGGTGATGATGTTGGTGATGATGATGGTGGTGGTGATGGTGGTGGTGGTGGTAATGATGGTGGTGGTGATGATGTTGGTAATGATGATGGTAGTGATGCTGATGATGGTGGTGGTGGTGATGATGGTGGAGATGGTGATGGTGGTGGTGATGGTGATGTTGGTAGTGGTGGTGATGGTGGTGGTGGTGGTGGTGGTGATGGTGGTGGTGGTGGTGATGATGGTGGTGGTGATGATGTTGGTAATGATGATGATGGTAGTGGTGGTGATGGTGGTGGTGGTGATGGTTGTGGTGGTGGTGATGGTGGTGGTGGTGATGGTTGTGGTGGTGGTGATGGTGGTGGTGGTGGTGGTGTGATGTTGGTAATGATGGTGATGGTGATGGTGGTGGTGATGATGTTGGTAATGATGTTGATGGTAGTGGTGGTGATGGTGGTGGTGGTGGTGGTGATGGTGGTGGTGGTGATGGTTGTGGTGCTGGTGGTGATGGTGGTGGTGGTGATGATGTTGGTAATGATGAAGATGGTACTGGTGGTGATGATGGTGGTGGTGGTGATGGTGATGATGGTGATGATGGTGGGGGTAGTGGTGGTGGTGGTGATGGTGATGATGGTGATGATGGTGGGGGTAGTGGTGGTGATGACAATGATGATGATGGTGGCAGTGGAGATGATGGTGGAGGTGGTGATGGTGGTGATGATGATGGTGAAGGTGATGATGATGGTGGTGGTGACGATGGTGGTGGTGATGATGGTGGTGGTGATGATGGTGGTGGTGGTGGTAGTGATGATGTTGGTAATGATGGTGATGGTGGTGGTGCTGATGATGTTGGTAATGATGATGGTAGTGGTGGTGATGGTGGTGGTGGTGATGGTGATAGTGGTGATGATGGTGGTGGTGGTGGTGGAGGTGGTGGTGATGATGGAGGTGGTGGTGGTGGTAGTGATGATGTTGGTAATGATGGTGATGGTGGTGGTGCTGATGATGTTGGTAATGATGATGGTAGTGGTGGTGATGGTGGTGGTGGTGATGGTGGTGGTGGTGATGATGGTGGAGGTGATGATGATGGTGGTCGTGGTGGTGATGTTGGTGGTGGTGATGTTGGTAATGATGATGATGGTAGTGGTGGTGATGATGGTGGTGGTGGTGATGGTGATGATGGTAATGATGGTGGGGTAGTGGTGGTGATGACAATGATGATGATGGTGGCAGTGGAGATGATGGTGGAGTGGTGATGGTGGTGATGATGATGGTGGAGGTGATGACGATGGTGGTGGTGATGATGGTGGTGGTGATGATGGTGGTGGTGATGATGGCGGTGGTGGTGGTGATGATGGTGATGGTGATGGTGGCAGTGATGATGATGTTGGTAATGATGATGATGGTAGTGGTGGTGATGGTGGTGGTGGTGATGGTGATGGTGGTGATGATGGTGGTGGTGGTGGAGGTGGTGGTGGTGGTGGTGGTGATGATGGTGGAGGTGGTGGTGGTGATGATGATGGTGGAGGTGATGACGATGGTGGAGGTGATGATGGTGGTGGTGGTGATGGTGGTGGTGGTGGTGATGGTGGTGGTGGTGGTGGTGGTGATGATGATGGTGATGGTGATGGTGGTGGTGATGATGATGTTAGTAATGATGGTGGGTATGATGATGATGGTGGCAGTAGTGATGGCTAACACATATAGAGCACTTAGCATATGCCAGACATTGTTCCAAGTATCTCTAATACATTATCTCTTAATTTTCACGGCAGTCCTTTGAGGAAGGTGCTATTATTACCACAGTTTACATATGGGAAAAATGTTGCACAGAGAGATGAAGTAACATGCCAAAGTCACACAGCTTGTGTAAGTTCCTTGTGAACCCTAAGAAATTCGGCTATGGAGAGCCAAGGATGTTTGTTTGTTTTTGAGACAGAGTCTCACTCTGTCGCCCAGGCTACAGTGCAGTGGCATGATGTCGGCTCACTGCAACCTCTGCCTCCTGGGTTCAATCTCCTGCCTCAGCCTCCTGAGTAGCAGGGATTACAGGTGTGTGCCATCATGCCTGGCTAATTTTTGTATTTTTAGTAGAGATGGGGTTTCACCATTTTGACCAGGCTGGTCTCGAACTCCTAAGCTCAGAGGATCCACCTGCCTCAGCCTCCCAAAGTGTTGGGATTACAGGCATGAGCCACCTCATCTGGTCGAGCCAAGGATTTTAAGTAGAGCAGCAACATGATGAGTGTTTCAGTTATTTTTAGTTGTATAATAAACCACCAAAAACGTACTTGCCTACCCACCAGCTCATGATTCTGTGGGTTGGCTGGGGCTCAGCTGGGTTGTTCTTCCACTAGTCTGGCTTTTGCAGTGGCTGTAACTTGGTGGCTGGGGATGCAAGTTGGGGCTGGATGTCTATTATCTCGAAGTTTCTTTTCTTTTCTTTTCTTTTTTTTTCTGAGACGGAGTCTCGTTCTGTCACCAGACTGGAGTGCAGTGCATGATCTTGGCTCACTGCAGTCTCCGCCTCTTGGGTTCAAGCAATTCTCCTGCCCCAGACTCCCGAGTAGCTGGGACTACAGGCGTGCACCAGCATGCCCAGCTAATTTTTTGTATTTCACAGACGGTGTTTCACCATGTTGGCCAGGATGATCTCAATCTCCTGATCTCGTGATCTGTCCAGCTCGGCCTCCCAAAGTGCTGGGATTATAGGTGTGAGCCACCGTGCCTGGTCATCTATTTTTTTTTTTTTTTTTTTTTTTTTTTTGAGATGGAGTCTCGCTCTGTCCCCCAGGCTGGAGTGCAGTGGCGTGATCTCAGCTCACTGCAACCTCCGCCTCCCTGGTTCAAGCAATTCTCCCACTTCAGCCTCCCGAGTAGCCGGGATGACAGGTGCCCGCCACCAAGCCCAGCTAATTTTTCTATTTTTAGCAGAGATGGGTTTCACCATGTTGGCCAGGCTGGTCTCGAACTCCTGGCCTCAACTGATCCGCCTGCCTCGGCATCCCAAAATGCTGAGATTACAGGCATGAGCCATCCTACCTGGCCTTAATGTTTTTTCATGTGGCTCCTATTTCTCTCTCTCTCTAAATCCTTCTAGGTCTTTCCCTGTGACCACTCTCTCCAGCAGACTAGCCTGTTCTTGGCAGCTCAAGCTGCCAGGCCTTCTTAATGCCTGAACCTGAACGTCCCAGGACATCATTTCCTCTGCATTGTATTGGTCAAATGGTCACAAGCATAGCCCAGATTTATCGGGAGGGGACGTAGGATCCATTTCTGGTGGAAGGAGGGGCATGTGCATATAGGAGGGGTAGAATTGTTTAGCCGTCTTTGGATACTAGCTGTCACAGCCAGATTTTTATAGGGAAGAATGTTCTGGCAGCATTATGTAGGATGTTTTGAAGAGAGCAAGACTGAAGACATGATGATGAATTATGAAGTCATGGATAATTCTAGTTGAATTAGTCAGCTAGCTTGTCTTTTTCCTTCTATTACTGTGGAAAGACCAAAGCAATTATGTTTTAATAGTAATAATAATAAAACAATAATCCTACTAACCTATATTTCTTGGGCACATACTATGTGCCAAGCACTATGGTAAGTCCATTTCTCCACAATTTAATACAATTATCTCATGAGATGTATATGTTCCTATTTTATCTTTCAGAAAACTGAGGTCAAGTGTATAAGTGTGCTAAGGCTGCCATAACTGTAAGTACTACTGACTAGGTGGTATAAGCAACAGATATTAATTTTCTCACAATTCTGGATGCTAAAAGTCCAAGATCAAGGTGTCAGCAGGGTTGGGTTGGTGTCTTCTGAGGCCTCTCTCCTTGGCTTGTAGGTGGCCTTCTTATTCCTTGGTCTTCACATAGTCTTCCTTCTATGCACATCTATGTCCTAATTTTTTTTTTTTCTCTCTCTCTCTCTCTTTTTTTTTTTTTTTTTTTTTTGTGAGACAGAGTCTCACTCTGTTGCCCAGGCTAGAGTGCAGTGGCGCCATCTTGGCTCACTGCAACCTCTGCCTCCTGGGTTCTAGCAATTCTTGTCCCTCAGCCTCCTGAGTAGCTGGGACTACAGGCACATGCCACAATGCCCAGCTAGTTTTTGTATTTTTAGTAGACACGGGGTTTCACCATGTTGGCCAGGCTGGTCTCAAACCCCTAAGCTCAAGCAATCCGCCTGCCTTGGGCTCCCAAAGTGCCGGGATTATAGGCGTGAGCCACCGTGCCCGGCCCTAATTTTCTCTTTTTTTTAAGGACACAAGTCATGTTGGATTAGGGTCCACCTTAATGACCTTATTTTACCTTAATTATCTTGTTAAAGACCCTATCTCCAAATTTAGTCACAGTCTGAGGTACTAGGAGTTAGGATTTCAACATGTTCATTTCGGAGACACACGATTCAGCCTATAATATTATGTAATTAGTTTATGCTCATGGAGATAATAGGTGGGAAGCCAGACTTTAACCCAAATTTGCTTGACTTCAAGCTCCTGCTATTCACTACCGTGTATATTATTCTTACCCACAAGTGTCTTTAGTTTTTGCCCCAAGCAGGAAAATAGCAAGGTGGGGGACACTGGGCCTGCATAGCTTTGTATTTAGGACGTAGCTATTTCTAACCTGAGGAACAGAGATTGGATTCCAGTTATGTGTTCTGTGTCTGTTAACCTGTAACTCAATCATAATGATCTTTTTGGAAGATCATTTGGATCTTTTTGGAAGGACATTGAAAAGCAGCAGGGATTTGCTTGAGCCCAGGAGTTCAAGACCAGCCCGGGAAACATAGTGAGACTCTGTTTCTACAAAAAATAAAGAAATTAGCTGGGTGCGGTGGTGCACACCTGTAGTCCCAGCTACTTGGGAGGCTGAGGTAGGAGGATCACTTCAGCCTGGGAGGTTGAGGCTGCAGTAAGCTGTGATTGCACCACTGTACTCTAGCCTGGGTGACAGAGCAAGACTTTGTCTCAAAAAACAGAAACGAAAACAAAACTAAAGGTGGCAGAGGTGGCATATCCTGATGGAACCATAATAGGGGATGATAATAATCACTTCAGGGATGTGTGCTGTGTGCTAGGCACAATGTTAAGTGCTTTACACATGTTATTCTCACAATAACTCTATTTGGTAGATACTATTATGTTTCCTATTTTACATATGGGGAAACTGAGGCAGGGTGGTGCGTTAACCTGCCTAAATTCACTCTGCTAATAAGAAGTGGCAGAGCCAAGCTGAGCACTCAGGCAATCTGAATCCCGAACCTGTACTCTTAACTATTATGTTCCATACTGCCCCTGGGAACCCGGTGAAGAATGGTTATGTACCATTTCTACAAAAAGAATCTAAGTCAGAGAAGACTCATTAGGCCTCCCTTACTCTGCCAAGATGGCTACCATTCCTCCATCTGTTTTCCATCTTCTAGAAATGAATGGGATAAATGGCCAATAAGTACATGAAAAGATGCTCAACATTACTAATCACTAGGGAAATGCAAACTGAAGACACAGTGAGATTCCACCAACATCCGTTAGGATGACTATTATCAAAACCAGAAAACAATAAGCATTGGCATGTATATGGAGAAACTGGACCCTTGTGCATTGCTGGTGGGGATGTAAAATGGTACAGCCATTATGGAAAACAGTATGATGGTTCCTCAAAAAATTAAATATAAAATTACCATATGATCCAGTAATTTTACTTCTGGGTGTATACACAAAATAACTGAAAGTATGAACTTGAACAAATATTTATATACTAATGTTCATAGCAGCATTCTTTGCAATAGCCAAAAAGTGGAAAGAACCCCAGACATCCATCATTGGATGAAGGGATAAAGAAAATGTGCTCTAAGTATAAAATGAATATGATTCAGCCTCAAAAGGAAGGAATTCTGATACACACAGCAAGATGGATGAACCCTGAAGAAACGATGTTAATTGAAATAAGCTAGGTACAAAAGGATATATGTACATGATTCCTCTTACATGAAGTATCTAGATTAGTCAAATACATAGAGAGAGAAAGTGGAATAGAGGTTACCAGAGGCTGGGGAAGAGGAGAATGGGGAGTTCACGTTTAATGGGTACAGAGTTTCAGTTTGGGATGATGAAAAAATTCTGGAGATGGATGGTGGTGATGGTTGCACAATGATATGAATATACTTAATGTCATTGAACTGTACACTTAAAAATGGTTAAAATGGTAAAATTTATGTTATGTATATTTTACCGTGATAGAAAAAAGAGCTAAAAAATGGAAATCTCTTGCCCATTGTGATATTACTTTCCATTTTCCTTGTCTGTGTGTCTTTTTTATACCTTTGCTGTCATTTTAGTGGAGTCTCAGGATGAAGAAATAAATGTGTGTGGTTAATCCACCAATCACAACGAGTTCCCCTAAAATGTATTTCAAATGCCTGCTACCTGGATGGCACTATGCTAGAGAGTAGAGATATGGTAGGTTTTCATGTTGAGGAAAGAAAGAAAAACAGCAGGCACAACACTCCTTCAGAACTTCCATGCTGTAAAACAGTTTTGGTTCTGAGGTCACTAAAGAATGAAGAGAATAGAGAGCATAGATTTGCAGCAATATTGAATATATTTGCTGTCATCTTGTACTACAGCCCTAAGTTGCCATAGCAACAGACCAGAGCAGAAACTTCATTAGAGGAAGAGCTCCTTGAATTTTAACCCTGTTATTCAATCAGGCATGAGTGATGGGGAAGGCCATCAGATGGCACCCATAAGATCTTTTACTTTGATAAGCTGTATAATTAGCTAAATCTAATAAGCCTTTGGAACAAGTAAAACAACAACCCCAAACCTCACTTTTTGCATCTTTTCCAGAGTCAACAGTAGCCAAAAGATTTCCTAGGAATTTCCTTCGTGGAATGATTCAAAGCAATGCTAGCAATAATATTGGAGCATCCCATTCATCAACGAAGGGCAGGAAGGAACACTAACAGATTAATGATAGATAATAGCTTACTTTTATTGGCATTTGGCATTTGGAAGAAGATGCCTGGCATAAGCAGGTCATCAAATAAAGAAATTACTGTGTAATAGTCAAGTCTATGTCACAGGTTGGGGGAGCTGTGTCTTTGGAGAGGAGAAGGATGCCTTCCCAAACACACACACACACACACACACACACACACACACACACACACGAAAGTTTCAATAGCAATTTCAATTCAACATGCAGTGAGTTCATATTGCTAAGGGAATTTAGAATAAAATGTGATCGGAATCAAGCAAGTGTGGGTGGTGGTCATTCCCACCAAGGATGGCTTGCAAGAGGACAGGAGCTTTTATTTTAAGTTTAGGGATACATGTGCAGTTTGCTACATAGGTGAATGTGTGTCATGGGAGTTTGTTTTATGGTTATTTCATCACTCAAGTATTAAGCCTAGTACCCATTAGTTATTTTTCCTGATCCTCTCCCTCCTCCCACCCTCCACCCTCTGAAAGGCCCTAGTATGTGTTGTTTCCCTCTATGTGACCATGTGTTCTCATCATTTAGCTCCCACTTATAAGTGAGAACATGCAGTATTTGGTTTTCTGTTCCTGCACTAGTTTGCTAAGGATAATGGCCTCCAACTCCATTCATGTCCCTGCAAAGGACATGATCTCATTCTTTTTTTTTTTTGGCTGCATAGTACTCCATGGTGTGTATGGATCTCATTCGTTTTTATGGCTGCATAGTATTCCGGGGTGTGTACCATATTTTTTTTTTACCCAGTCTATCATTGATGGCATTTAGGTTGATTCCATACCTTTGCTATTGGAATAATGCTTCAATGAATGTATTTTGATTTGCACTTCTCTAATGATCAATGCTGTTGAGCTTTTTTTCATATTTTTGTTGGCCACATGTATGTCTTCTTTTGAGAAGTGTCTGTTCATGTCCTTTGCCCACCTTTTAATGGGGTTGTTTGTTTTTTCTTTTAAATTTGCTAAGTTCCTTATAGATGCTGGATATTAAACCTTCATCAGATGCATTGTTTGCAAAAATTTCCTTCCATTCTGTAAGTCTGTTTTCTCTGTTGATAGTTTCTTTTGCTGTGCAGAAGGTCTTTAGTTTAATTAGATCAGGACAGGAGTTTTAAGCAGAGTTTTGGAAAAAGAACGAGTCACATACTCTCAAGGCAGACAGATATTTCTGAGTCATTAAGATCTTACCATCAGTCCCATCCTCAGTTTGTCCATTTGTGATTAAGTCATACTCATTTCAAACATTTCCCCTTTACCAGCCTTCCAGGAGGCACCAGGCAGAGCAATCAAATGGAACCATCTCCTGGTGAAGTTACCCAGGCAAGTGGTTATTTTCAGGTCTCTTTACCAACCCTGGAAAGGCCATTGTTTTGTTGACTCATTTTCCTTCCACAAAGGGTAACTTTGGAATTTAACTCTCCTATTTATAATACAGGTCTGTTTTACTGCAAATATTCTTTTATTGTGTTGCTCTCCCCTGGATGCAATTGTGATATAGTCAAACATATATTTGAAATCAGCAGTGGGTGGTTTTTTTTTTCATTTTCTTTTTTCTTTCTTTCTTTTTTTTTGCAACTGCTAATTCTAAAGCCCTGAGCAAGGTACTGTACAGTTTACAAAGAAGAGTCAGATGCAGCCCTATTGTGCTCTTAAGGGGCAACAATAGAAGAAATGACAGAAGACAATCAGTGATTAATGACCAGATGAATGATATATACCAGGTGGTCCCAACCTGAGCTCCCAGGCTCCCAAGGGTCTTAGAGAGCAGTAATGGGGGGAGAAGGAAGGGGTGCTTATGAGCTATTTTCAGTACTTCAAAAAGACTAATCCAAAGAGCTCATATTTACTAGATATTAGATGCACAGGCTAATTAAAAGAAAACATCAGGTTTCTTTGCTCGGGGCTAGAAACACCAGTAACCCCATGCTGACTGGAAGCTCTGATTGGCAGTTACCCTTGTCTTTGATTAATAAAACATGAGAAAATGAATTAATTATTACTTGATAAATGTCTTTTATGTGATAGACAAAAAACATTTCAAAGCATGGGATTTGTGAAATGAGAATAATAAAATGTTTGCTTTGAGCAAAAAGAATGGGAATCAATGAGGCAGACAATAAGTGACTATTTTGGAAGTGTAAGGTGGATAGAGAAGGCAGAGGAGGCTTCATGGAGGGCAGAAAAGGAAGGACTCACCCAAGCAGGGTTTTGAACGATGTATAGGATTGATCTATGCAGTGGTTCTCAACGTGTGGTCTCAATCAACAGCGTCAGCCCCATCTGGGAACTCGTTAGAAATACAAACTCTTGGGCTTTGCCTACTGAGTCAGAAACTCAAAGGATGAGGCCCAGCCATCTGTGTTCTAACGGGCCCTCCAGGGGATTCTGATGCACGCTACAGTTTGAGAACCAAAGATCTATGTCATTATTTCTCAAAGTTTTAGATAGGAATGCAACAGTAGGTGATTCCAAGAGGTATCTGTTCAGCCTAAAAACAAAACAGAATCGCTATCAAGAAAGTAATTTCCTTTTCCAATCTCTCATGCCTTCTGTTAACAACATCATGGGAAAACACTCAGTTTGATCCTAGTAGGGCTTTAACGAGAAACAGCCATGTCTCCTCTTTTGGACAAACAGAAGAGACTCCGTTTAGTTTCTGGGCTTTGGCTGCAATAGAATTTAAGTTGAGTGTGATAATTTGGCTCATTCTCCCTTACATTTATTTTTACGGTTACCTTCTTTTTTTTGGCAAGTGAAACTGATTTTCCATTTGCTAAGGGGGTGTAAATTATTTTTTATGAAAACTTTATATAAAAATGTGATTCAATTTAAAGAAGAAAGGTAAATAGTAGTGCCAGAGGTATGTAGAAATGGAAAACATAATACAGACACTGAATGAATGGAGTTTGTGAAATATATTTAAGACAACAAATGTGTGTGTGTGTGTGTGTGTTTGGTGTTGATGCATGAATGGATGCATTTGTATTTGTCCTTGCTTATTGATTGTTTTTTTGGGAGAATAGACCACAGATATATACACCACTGCAGCAAGTACAAGAGCAAGGAAAAAAGTATCCAAATAAAATGTGTTCCAGGCTACAACCTGTGACCTGTTGGTGGAAGCAGCGCTCACTATAACGAAATCCTATATAGCAAAGGGACTCATGTGGTACTTTGGGCCAGTTGTGCCAGGATTTTGTGATACCTTATCTCCTTAAATACAGGGCTGCTGAGATATAACGAGAGCTGGAACACAGGTTTTGTAATCTTCTCAGGCAAATAAGAAAACAGTTGTGGAATAGGTGACAATTCACAGCATGCTTTCACCATACCATGTTCATAGAAATGCTTTTCATCACTTTATTTTGAGTCAGAAAGTGCCAAGATTAATTGATGATGTATACACATCAGTGTGAGCCGGCATGCTACAGGAAGGGGTTATTCAGGGGTTGATTTTATTGCACTCCTTTTCCTCCCAATATTTTATTTATAGATAAAGTGTGATTAAAAAGAATATAAAGGGCATCCTCCAAGGCAAGACCTCTCTTTTTTGACCTCAGCACATAAAACACATTTTATAGCTTAGCTCAGAACACACACACACACACGCACACACACACACACACCACCATCACCACCACCACCACCACAAAAGTTTTGTGAAACATCCTTATAGCAAGAGGTGCACTCTGAGAGTTTTCATTCTATTTTAGCTCATTAAAAATGATTTCCCATCTTGCTAGTGGTCTCATTAGCAGATAGGAAAGCATTGCTCTGACTCAAGGCTCTTGGAATTTAGTGTGCACAAGGTTTACCAGCAAGCTTGTTAAAATTCTGGGTCTTGAGAATTCCCCTCTTCTTACCCTCCCTCCCTGGGGATACTGATTCAGTAGGTTTGGGGTATAGCTTGGATCTGCAGGATTTGATAAGTGAGTTAGAGGATTCTGAGGAGGGTAGAACTTGGACCACACTTTGAGAAATACTACTTGAAAGGAAACAATAATATAAAAAACTTTATGCATCTTGTGATCTGAATTTGGAAGTACCTCCATTACCTACTGGATAAAGTTCGATGTCGAATGACATTCAGGGCCCCTCATTGCCTAGTCCCTACTGAGCTTTTCAGGTGTATCTCCATCTTCAATCTTGCTGTCCCCCCACGCTCCTGTCCTGTATAACCAAACAACATCAGACCGTTCATCATTTACACAGCACATACTTTGATGTGGACTTTCATTTCTTGCAGTATGGCACAAAAGATACCTTGACTTATCCTCCTGTTGTAAACAACTAAAAATTCTGGATAACATTTAAGACCATTAGAAAATACGTTTATGATGGCCGGGCGCGGTGGCTCAAGCCTGTAATCCCAGCACTTTGGGAGGCCGAGACGGGCGGATCACAAGGTCAGGAGATCGAGACCATCCTGGCTAACATGGTGAAACCCCGTCTCTACTAAAAATACAAAAAACTAGCCGGGCGAGGTGGCGGGCGCCTGTAGTCCCAGCTACTCCGGAGGCTGAGGCAGGAGAATGGCGTGAACCCGGGAGGCGGAGCTTGCAGTGAGCTGAGACCCGGCCACTGCACTCCAGCCTGGGCGACAGAGCGAGACTCCGTCTCAAAAAAAAAAAAAAAAAAAAAAAAAAAAAAAAATACGTTTATGAGTGAGCAAGTTAAGGAATACTCAGAGGCCAAAAATGAAGAAAGGTAAGCAGAGCCCCAAACTGGCTTGTGTTTGCTTCATAGACACTTGCTGAACTCGGTGAAATTTTTTTTTTTTTTTTTTGAGACAGAGTCTTGCTCTCTTGCCCAGGCTGGAGTGCAGTGGCACAATCTCAGCTCACTGCAACCCCTGCCTCCTGAGTTCAAGCGATCCTCCTGTCTCAGCCTACTGAGTAGCTGGGACTACAGGCGTGTACCACCATGCCCGGCTAATTTTTGTATTTTTAGTAGAGACAGGGTTTCACCATGTTAGCCAGGCTGCTCTCAAACTTCTAACCTCAAGTGATCTGCCTGCCTCAGCCTCCCACAGTCCTGGTATTACAGGCGTGAGCCACCGTGCCCAGCCTGAACTGGGTGATTTTTGAGGTTTGGTTTTTTCATGGTCTCAAGGGGACAGAACGGGACATGTCTTCAGGGGACAGAAGATGAAGCCCAGAACCTGTCCAAGGTAAGGGTCTAATAGGACTCCTCCCATAAAGTTATGTCCTTAAATGATCAAGTGTAATGGTGATTTAGTGTGAGGGTGATTTGGAAATAAATCTGTCACCTAAAGGATAAAAACAATTGTCTATCTTGAACACGGGGGCTGGTTGTAGGGGACCCCAAAAAAATCTCTGAGAATTTGTAACCACAAGTAAACTGTTTTGAGGATCTATAACATGAATTCACACAACCAAAGTGATGTTCATGTTCTTAAGGTGCCTAGCAGAACCAAATGCATATTCCCATAGAAGAACTTGTCTGTTCCCAGATCTCAAGGAATTCTTTATGATGAAGTTTTAAGAGATTTCAGTTCATGATAAAAAATTACAAGGAAGCAAGGCAATAAGTATTGAGCCAGCAGAAACAACAGATAGCAGAATCAGATCCATGGAGACTGCAGATAGTATAATTATCAGTGACAGAATATAAAAGAAGTATTCAAATATGTTAAAAGAAATAAGAAATAAAATTGTGAATAAAGAATTAAACTAGGTAAACTAGGCCGGGCATGGTGGCTCACGCCTGTAATCCCCAGCACTTTGGGAGGCTGAGGTGGGTGGATCACTTGAGGTCAGGGGTTCTAGGGTACTGTGGTCAATGTGGTGAAACACCGTCTCTACTAAAAAAATACAAAAAATTAGCCAGGCGTGATGGTGCATGCCTGTAGTCCCAGCTACTCGGGAGGCTGAGGCAGGAGAATCGCTTGAACCCGGGAGGTGGAGGTTGTGGCGAGCCAAGATCGTGCCACTGAACTCCACCTTGGGTGACAGAGTGAGACTCCATCTGAAAAAAAGACAGAATTAAACTGGAAAAATGACAATGTGTGGCCGGGCATAGTGGCTCATACCTGTAATCCCAGCACTTTGGGAGGCTGAGGTAAGAGAATCACTTGAGCCCAGGAGTTCAAGGTCAGCCTGAGCAACATAGTGGGACCTCTGTCTCTACAAAAAAATTAAAATAATTAGCTGGGTGTGGTGACATGCAATATAGTCCCAACTAATTGGGAGGCTGAGGCAGGAGGATTACTTGAGCCCAGGAGTTGGAGGCTGCAGTAAGCTATGATCACATACTGCATTCCAACCTGGGTGACAGAGTGAGACCTTGTCAAAAAAAAAAAAAAGACAAAGTGAATTTTAGGAAAATAACTTCTAGAAATGAAAAATTATAGATTCCACAGTTCATTAGACACAGTTGAGAAGATAATTCGTAACCTAGGGGAGAGTTTTGGAAAAATTATCTAGAGCTATGGAAGATAGAATGAAACAAGGCCGGGTGTGGTGGCTCACGCCTGCAATCCCAGCACTTTGGGAGGCCAAGGTGGGCAGATCACCTGAGGTCAGGAGTTTGAGACTAGCCTGGCTAACATGGTGAAACCCATCTCTACTAAAAATCCAAAAATTAGCTGGGTGTGGTGGTGTGCGCCTGTAATCCCAGCTACTTGAGAGGCTGAGGCAGGAGAATCACTTGAACCCGGGAGGTGGAGGTTACAGTGAGCTGAGACTGTGCTATTGCACTCCAGCCTGGGCGACAAGAGCGAAACTCTGTCTCAAAAAAAAAGAAAAAAAAAAAAGAATGAAACAATTCAATATTGTTTTATTGAATATTGAAATGTATAATTAGTATTCCATAAGAAGAGGAGACAAAGAATAATGTGGAGATAATATTTGAACAGGTAGTGGTTAACGATTTTTCAGTATTGGTGAAAGATACCTGTCCATACATTCAGGAAGCCCTGTAAATCTCAAGCAAGATAAATAAAAAAAAAAAATTCACACCTACGTATGTCACAAATGAAACTGCAGAACATCAAGATGAAGAAAAGATCTTAAAGCAATCAGAGTGAAAGGCAGATGACCTTTAAAAAACGATGATTATTCTGACAACTGTCTTCTCAATGGCAATAATACAAACCACTAACATGTCTTTTAAAAAATTAAAATTTTCATGTATTTAGGGGGTACAAGTGCAGGTTTCTTGCATATATGTATTGCATAATGTTGGAGTCTGGGCTTTTAGTGTTTCCATCACTCGAATAGTGAACATCGTACCCAATAGGCAGTTTTTCAATGCTTACTGCACCTCACCCTCCCGTCTTTTATAGGCTCCACTGCCTATTATTTCACTCTGTGAGTCCATGTGTGGCCATTGTTTAGCTCCCTCTTCTAAGTGAGAACATGGGAGAAACCACTAAAATATCTTACATACGCTAAGGGAAAATCACTGTGAATGTAAGATTATATATGCAACAAAAATATTATTCACCAGGAAGAGGAAAAACGTTTTCAGCAAAATCTGAGAGAACTCATCACCAGTAGACTCTTTCCAAGTGAAATTCTAAAGAATGTACTTTAAGCAGAAAGAGGACTAAAATGCAAGAAGAAATGAGGATCAAAAGAGTGTTAATGTACTGGGTGTTGTGGTTCACGCCCGTCATCCCAGCAGTTCACGAGGGCCACGTGGGAGGATCGCTTGAGCCAAGGTGTTTGAGACCAGCCTGGGCAACATGGTGAAACGTTGTCTCTACTAAAAATACAAAAATTAGCCAGGCATGGTGGCACCTGCCTGTAGTCCCAACTAATCAGGAGGCTGAGGTGGGAAGATTGCTTGAGCCCAAGAGGTCGAGGCTGCAGTGAGCCATAAATGCGCTACTCCCATCCAGCCTGGGTGACAGAACACGACCCTGTCACACACACACACACACACACACACACACACACACACACAAAAAAAGAGTGTCAGTGTGTGGACAAGGCAAACGAGTATTATCTCTAGAAGATAATAACGATGTCTTGAAAGGTTAAAAAAACCAAGATAGGCTGGGCGTGGTGGCTCACGCCTGTAATCCCAGCACTTTGGGAGGCCGAGGCGGATGGATCACAAGGTCAGGAGATCCAGACCATCCTGGCTAACACGGTAAAACCCTATCTCTACTAAAAATATAAAAAATTAGCCAGGCATGGTGGCGGGCACCTGTAGTCCCAGCTACTCAGGAGGCTGAGGCAGGAGAATGGTGTGAACCCGGGAGGTGGAGCTAACAGTGAGCTGAGATCGCGCCACTGCACTCCAGCCTGGGTGACAGAGCAAGACTCCGTCTCAAAAACAAAACAAAACAAAAAAAACCAAAGTGACTAAAGTTAAGAAGTCATAGTCTTTATTTTTTTTTTATTTTTTTTTATTTTTTGAGGCGGAGTCTCGTTCTCTCACCCAGGCTGGAGTGCAATGGCCGGATCTCAGCTCACTGCAAGCTCTGCCTGCTGGGTTTACGCCATTCTCCTGCCTCAGCCTCCCGAGTAGCTGGGACTACAGGCGCCTGCCACCTCGCCCGGCTAGGTTTTTTTTGTATTTTTTAGTAGAGACGGGGTTTCACCGTGTTAACCAGGATGGTCTCGATCTCCTGACCTCGTGATCCACCCGTCTCGGCCTCCCAAAGTGCTGGGATTACAGGCTTGAGCCACCGCGCCCGGCCTAATAGTCTTTATTTTTAATGGGGGGTATCTTTAAGGTACTGATCAATCTTGGATTAAAAAAAAAAAAGATGGGGTCTTGCTATGTTGCCCAGGCTGGTCTGGAACTCCTGGCCTCAAGTGATCCTCCCACCTCAGCCTCCCAAAGTTCTGGGATTACAGGTGTAAGCCACCGTGCCCAGCCAACCTTGGATTTTGATATGTATCCATACTAACATTTCTAAAATAGTGTGTGTTGGGGGCATGCTGGAAGAAATCTTTCCTCACCCATTACCAGGTTCAAGGTTGAGGCCCCTATAACAAAAGACAAATGAATGAGAAAAAGGTATGCAAATCTATTCATTATAAGTGTTATGTGACACAGGAGCCTTCAGAAACGAAGACCAAGACACAGATAAACGTGTGTGTGTGTGTGTGTGTGTGTGTGTGTATGAGAGATAGGGTCTTGCTTTGTCACCCAGGCTGGAGTGCACTGGCATGATCACAGCTCACTGCAGCCGTGATCTCCCAGGTTCAAGTAATCTACTTACCTCAGCCTCCCAGTAGCTGGGACTACAGATGCACGCCACTAAGCTGAGCTAATTTTTAAACTTTGTTTTTAGTAGAGATGAGATCTCACTGTATTGCCCAGGCTGGTCTCTTGGGATTGAGTTTAATCGATCCTCCCACCTCAGCCTCCCAAAATGCTGAGATTATAGGAGTGAGCCACTGCACCTGGCCAACTTGTGTATTTTAATGCTTAGGTTTGTTTTTCACTTAACAATTGTTTTTTTGAGATGAGGCCTCACTATGTTGCCCAGGCTGGACTTTGAAGAACTCCTAGGCTCAAGTAATCTGCCTGCCTCAGCCTCCTGAGTAGTTGGGACTACAGGCACATGCCACCACACCTGGTTTTACGCTTAGGTTTGATGAAGAGTGGACAGATATGGACAAGTATGATTGTGGGACAAGTAAGTGTGTGATCTAATGGTAATAAACTGGGGGGGGAACTTAGCAAGGCCTGTTTGTTCAGATTTTCCTCTGCATCCCTGTGTCTTCAGAGACGAGGACATTTCCTTCCTCCAGGTATAGGGAGGATGCCTCTCAAATATGAGCCTCCTCCTAGGTAGGTTGGGGAATTCTTTTATGGCCTGCTTTAGAGGAGAAAAGCAGGGGGTCAGAGAGAAGCTTCCTGCTTCTGCTGTTTTCTCAAATGCCAAGGTGTCATGTTGTAGAGTAGCGAGTTCTGAGCCCCATAATTCATCACTAAAACAATAGAATGGTGGCCATCTCTTCACTACACAGCCTGCCACTCTAACGCCAGTGGACCCTGCTGCTTCGGTCTATGCTTCTGGACAGCAGGATAGTCTGTCCACATAGGGAGGAGTATTTTAGTCCTGGCTTTGTTGGGAATTGCCAGTAGGTGATAATAATAAAAGCATACAAACTTCTAGTGGATTTTGTCCTCTTCACTCCCCTAACTCCTGCACTGTTCCTAGATTTTCACTGATTACTTTTCTCTTTCCAAGTAGTGATCCCTGTGAGGTCTGATTATTCAATTTGCAGATGTCTGGCTCTTAGCTTCTTTTGCTTAATCTTCTTCAGGTCATTTCCTTAATCAACAACATTACCTTAGGGCAGTGGTTCTAAAAGTATGTGCCACAGACCCCTAGAGTTCCCCAAGGTCCTGTCAGGGGGTCCCCAAGGTCAGATCCTTTTTTTTTTTTTTTTTTTTTTTTTTTTTTTTGAGACAGAGTCTCATTCTATTGCCTAGGCTGGAGTGCAGTGGTGTGATCTTGGCTCACTGCAGCCCCAGCTTCTCAGGCTCAAGCGATCCTCCTGCTTCAGTCTCCCGAATAGCTGGGACTACAGGTGCGTGACACCATGCCCAGATAATTTTTGTATTTTTTTGTAGTGATGGGGTTTTATCACGTTGTTCAGGCTGGTCTCAAACTCCTGAGCTCAAGTAATCCGTCCGATCAGCCTTTTAAATGTTGGGATTACGGGCATGTACCACTACACCTGTTTCAGAACTATTTTTATATTAATACTAAGACCATCACTTGCCATTTCACTGTGTTGACTTTTGCGCTAGTGGTGCAAAAGCAATGGTAGCTAAAGCTTCTGGCACCTTAGACATCAAGGTGATGACACCAAACTTTACTAGTAGTCATTGTATTCTTTGCCACACACATGGTAAAACAAAACAAAAACCTAGTTTCACTTAAGAATGTCCTTGGCAAAGCAGTACACATTATTAATTTATTAAATCTCAACTTTTAGGCACACACCTTTTTGGTATTTTGTGTCATAAGAAATACACATAAAGCACTTGTGTGGCATACTGAAGTAGGATGGTTGTTTCTGGAAAAGCACTTGTGTGACTGTTGAGTTGTGAGCTCAACTACCAGCTTTTTTCATTAAACACCTTTTTTTTTTTTTTTTTTTTTTTTTTAACTCGGGAGAATTAGTGACATACAACTCTAAAGGAAGATTTGTGCTTCGAAGGAAAACTGCATGGTTTGTTGAACATCCTTAGTTGATTCTGATTCTGTGGGAGCTATTTTACAACTCTGTTAAGTTGTAGATAACTGATGGCAATGCAAAATAAATCTTGTCTATAAATGTTAGGCAAATGAATTTTGCCTGGTGGAGGGACTGCCCTTCCCCATCCAGTAAAAAAGCCAGTCTTGTGTCCATGTGTACTTTCGTTTTAACCTTTCAAAATTCCTTAAGAATTTGTGATTGTTTGGTTTCTCCTTTGAACTGGTTTAAATACCTGTCTGGTTCCCTCATTATGAGTTAAAAAAAACTTTAACGTGTTCATTTTGTGTCAGTATAAGAGTCATGGTTTTACTTTTTTTGTTTTTTTAAAAAAATTATCTTTTAATAAAGACTATAATTGCTCTAGCTTGGGTATTTAGCAGAAAATTTCTCAGAAATAATTAACGTGAGTCTGTCAAGGAAAACAACTGACAGTACTTGTTACCGAAGATCACATTCGAGCTTTCAAATGAAAATTAGAATATCCGCTGCGCTGAGCCTGACAGCTTCCCAGTACTTAAAAACTTAAATTATGAGGTTGGTGGTGACGTTAGTGAATGTGATGCTGGATAATAAAATGTGACAGTGTTTGGAAGATCTGCATAATTCAGTGAGCCAATATTTTCCAAATGACCAATGCATGATGTTACAAAATCTTGCATAAGAAAAAATCCATTCAAAGTACATGATAGGCCAATAGATTTTAATGTAACAGAGTATGAAAAGTTCATTGATATGGTTTCAGATTCTACATGCAACTATCCTTTAAGAAACTACCGGCCAGACGCAGTGGCTTATGCCTGTAATCCCAGCACTTTGGGAGGCCGAGGGGGGCGGATCACTTGAGGTCAGGAGTTCAAGACCAGCCTGGCCAACATGGTGAAACCCCATCTCTACAACAATACAAAAACTAGCCAGGTATGATGGCGGGTGCCTGCAATCCCAGCTACTTGGGAGGCTGAGGTGGGAGAATTGCTTGAACCCACGAGGCAGACAGAGATTGCAGTGAACCGAGATCATGCCATTGCACTCCAGCCTGGGTGACAGGGTGAGACTCCATCTCAAAAAAAACAAAAAAAGGAAACTATCACTTGCCGAATTTTGGTATAGTGTCAAAGTAGAAAATTCACAATTATCTGAAAAGACTATTACAATATTCCTTCCCTTTCCAACTATATCTGTCTGTGTGAGATATTTTCTTCATACCCTTATTCAATCAAAACAATATATCTTGTCCGGGCACAGTGGCTCACGCCTATAATCCCAGCACTTTGGGAGGCTGAGGCGGGTGAATCACTTGAGGTCAGGAGTTCGCGACCAGCTTGGCCAACATGGTGAAACCCTGTCTCTACTAAAAATACAAAAATTAGCCAGGTGTGGTAGTTGGCACCTATAATCCCAGCTACTTGGGAGGCTGAGGCAGGAGAATCGCTTGAACCTGGGAGGCAGAGGTTGCAGTGAACTGAGATCTTACCACCACACTCCAGCCTGGGTGACAGAGTGAGACTCTGTCCCAAAAGAAAACAAAAACAAAAACAAAATATATCATAACAGCTTGAATGGAGAAGCATAAATGAGAATAAAGCTCTCCTCTATTAAGCCAGATATTGAAGAGATTTGCATAAATGTAAAACAATGCTATGCTTCTTATTAAATATACGTTTTCTTAAATTTTGGAAGATAGTTATATTTTATAAAATATGTAATTAATGTTCACATGTAATGAGTTAATAATTGTTATCTTAAAGTAAACTAAGAAGCAGTTTTAAAAGTCTTAGTTTTAATTTTTAATTTGGTAACTATTGATACATAAAACCTGCATAAACAAAATCTTGGGAGTCTTCAATAATTTTTAAGTGTTGAAGTCCTGAGATCAAAATGTTTGAGAACTATGACCTTAGAGAAAAAGATTGTTAAATTTGAGCTGGTTGAATGGTCGGCTTATGTCAGAAGACAGGGTTTGGAAAGAGGTAGGATTATGGATTAAGGTAAAGTTGAATTCCCTCCCGTACTGTGCAGAAGTCATTGGCTTTGCCATTAATAATAATAACAGTATCAGGTCAAGTGCAGTGGCTCATGCCTGTAATCCCAGAACTTTGGGAGGCTGAAGCAGGCGGATCACTTGAGGTTTGAGACCAGCCTGGCCAACATGGCAAAACCCTGTCTCTACTAAAAATACAAAAATTAGCCAGGCTTGGTGGCGCATGCCTGTAGTCCCAGCTACTTGGGAGACTGAGGCATGAGAATCGCTTGAACCCGGATGGCAGAGGTTGCAGTGAGCCCAGATCATGCCACTGCTCTCCAGCCTGGGCAACAGAGCAAGACCCTGTCTTAAACAAACAAACAAACAAACAAACAAACAAACAAACAAACAAAAGTATCTACTAATTTGGAGGCACCTATTGTGCGCTAATTACACTACATAAATTACTTTGTTTATTCTTACACCAAGAATAGGTTTGCCCTTTCATAGTAATAGTAATAATAATAATAATAAAAAAAGTAAATACATCTAGGTTCAAAATAAACCCAGATTCAAAGAAGTTGAGTGACTTGCCCAGAGTCTAACAACCAAGAGGGAATCCTTATTTTGTTCTTCTCCATAGCCAGTAGCCTTAACCAGGAGTCAACATTATCTCCTGATTCTGAGTGGCTATGGTCAAGTCTAATTTTCCTGAGTCTGTTTTCCAATCTGTAAAACAAATGGGATCAGAAAGAGTTTCACCTACCACGGGCCAAGTCCTCAGCCCTGTATTGAGAGCATATTGCACATTCCCCTGCCTTCAGGAAGCTCCCAGTAGGATGTTCTTTAAAATCTGGCCAAGCTCTCTGATACTGGAATTTTCATAACCCATATTCTTAATGCTATCACTGTGACTCCTAGGATGTCAGTGGCTTTGTGGTTGGAGAGTGAAGAAACCTAAGCAGAGAATGCAGAGATTGCCAGTTTATTAGTGTGGAGAGGCAAGATAACAATCCAGTAGTTAATTCATTTTGCCACTGAATCCTAGAGGCCGGGAACTAGAAACCTAAGCATAAAGCCTCCACTGCTGGAAGACTCCCACCCCCTGCCCCACAATTCAGGAATTGCTTTCAGCCAACATTACCTCTGCTTTCTGAGCACAAGCCAGGCTATTGTGCTGGAAATAATCGGTGTTAGTCTTACTGGAGTGGCTTGCGTTGCCATAGTTACTATTTGGGTTCTGTGCACCTAAAATTTCAAGTATTTAACAGGCAAAAAGAGTTAGCTTATTTTTCTCTTTTTGTCTTTGGAAAATCAGATTGGAGAGAAAGCAGATTCTACATCCTGTTAAATGTCTGTGTTGAGTGGGTACTGTCATATCCGGCATTGCAGAGTCATAGTTAACTCTCAAGCAGTGAAAAGCAGCTTGGCCATGGCCTTGAAAAATGGAGTTATCAGCATCCTGCTGAGGACCCACAGTTACTGCCTCCTGATGGATGGAAATGCAGATTGTCATTGCTGGTTGTGCAGCTAAAGAAATTGGGTGAGGCAGCTGGTTATTTATGACGGAGCAACACAGAGCTGGTCAGTAGTTTCCCCAGTTGCCACCACGCTGTGTACGTGGCAACCTGCCCCCCAGCACTGAAGGCTGGGACAGAAGTTTGCAAAGAGATGGGAAGGGGAGGTGGGGACGAACCGGTGTGTGCGTGGGGGTAGCAGCACAGCAGTAGCAGAAAGGGAGCAAACTTGGCCACTCAGCACCGAGAGTGTGCAACACATGAAGACTCTGCTTTCAAAGCCATCATGTTTATTCGTGCTGCCTGTTTGCCTGTCTGGTTCACAGGCTCTGAATCGGCCTACAGTGGTGCCTAGAAATAGTCCCCTTTGCTTGGTCGCCATGAGTCAGACTGGTCTTTATGTGGCTGTCTCCTAGGAACCCAAAGCTATGCCACATGGCTGGAAGCTGTGTTTACAAGCTTTTCATCCGTCTTCCTTAACTTGTGGTTGCTATGGTTTCCTTCGCCTGCTGGGCTGGCCCTTTAAGGGGGACAAGCTGTCCACTCAGCCAAATGCCAGAGGCACCGGCTCCAATAGCTTCGGTCTTTTGGCCATGGGCTCTACCATATCTCATCACCTGCTCATTCTGAGCCCCAGACTTCTCCCTCAGTGAGGCTGACCTTGACCTTTGCCCTGTCATGTGTCCATTGTGGGGTCTGCCACCTTACTGCCTGTCCTGGCACCCTCTGCATTTGCCACAGTCAGGGTGTTTGTGGCTGGGCGCAGTGGCTCACGCCTGTAATCCCAGCACTTTGGGAGGCCAAGGCGGGTGGATCAAGAGGTCAGGAGTTTGAGACCAGCCTGGTCAAGATGGTGAAACCCCATCTCTACTAAAAATAAAGAAAATTAGCTGGGCGTGGTGATTGGCGCCTGTAATCCCAGCTACTCGGGAGGCTGAGGCAGGAGAATTGCTTGAACCCGGGAGGCGGAGGTGGCTATGAGGTGAGATTGCGCCACTGCACTCCAACCTAGGCAACAGAATGAGACTCCATCTCAAAAAAAAAAAAAAAAAAAAAAAAAAAAAAAAGAAAAAAAATCAGGGTGTTTGTTTTGCTTCCTCTTGGACTGACTTCTCAATAGCTTGGATTTTGCTCAGATAGAGAGCCCTGTCTCCTCTGCCATGGTTATAATGACTTACTTAGATACAGAGCTCGTGTTCACCTGGAGGTGCCATCCTATCCTCTGTTACTTTGTCATGGACACCTGTTTATCCCCTTTTCAGGTAATAGCACTTTGTGTTTGGTGGATCCACCCCATTCTCAGCTTATAGGTGTTTCTAGAGGGGCTTATCCCACCCCTCTTCAATGATTGGTGCAGGGATGAACCATAATCCAAGCCAGGCCAATGACAATTAATCTTGGAACTTTTGCTAGGAGAAATAAGTTTTTCTCTCTGTGGTTGTTTAGGGTATTGGATGTATCCTTTTTTTTTTTTTTTCCTGTTGCCCAGGGATGAGTGCAATGGTGCAATCTTGGCCTCCCGGGCTCAAGAGATTCTTGTGCTTCAGCCTCCTGAGTAGCTAGGATTACAGATGTGCACCACCACGTCTGGCCAGGGTATTGGATGTAATTCTGATGTGCTGGGTGATGTGGAGGTGGGGGCTACTATTTAAAAGAGAATCAATCAACACGCAGGAGAACAGGGCTAAGAGTTCAAAAGAGAGCCTGTGACTTGACATTGTTCACATGCCTCAACTGTAGTCCAGATACCTGAGTCAGAATAAACTCCCTTTTAATGCCAATGCCTATTGAGGTTGGGCTTTTTGTCACTTGCAGCTGAAAGAGTCTGATACCTCCCCATTCATGAGGACACCAAGATTCAGAGAGTGAGGTAATCTACTCAGGATACCCAGCTGCTGTGATTTGACCCCGTTTCTCTTGGCTCCCATGACTATGTCTCTCCCACTATGCCTACTTTAAATAGTAATCTTACGTTTGTGACACATTTCACAAGACACAAAGCACTTTCTCATGACATACACCACCACACCAAATTCTACTGCTTTCACCGTGTGCTTCCAGCACAGGGCTATTATTATTATGATTAGACACACAGTATTATCAACCTCATTTTCCAGATGAGGGCATTGACAGTTGGTCACATGCACACTTGGCTGGTGAGTGGCAAGTGGGACTCTCTGCTTCAAGTTTGAGTTAATATTCATGCCATTTCCCTACATCACTTCCTGGGTATGCCATGGAGAGTAATTGCCTTAGCTGGTGGCCTCTTGTCCCTTGCTTTTCCCCCAGGGAGCCTTGATCAGTGCATATCTTGGAGGTAGTTGCTTTTGGAGGAGGCCTGACACAATGGAAAGGGCCTGAGACCTGGTGATCAAACAGACTGAAGTTTAGGTCTTGCTTCCCCCACTTACTGGCTTTGTAACTAACTTAGTCCACTTGGACTACTATAAGAAAATACCATAAACTGGGTGGCTAGTAAACAGCAACAATGTATTTCTTATAGCTCCTGAGGCTGGGAAGTCCAAGATCAAGATGCCCACAGATTCTGTGTCTGGTCTGGTTCATTGATGGCATCTTCCAGCTGTGTCCTCACATGGTGGAAGGGACAAGACAGCTTGGGCCTCTTTTATAAAGGCACTAATCCCATTCATGAGGGCTTCACCCCCTTGAGCTAATGTTTTCCTCAAAGGTCCTATCTCCTAATACCATCATCTTATTAGGGGTGTTGGGATTTCAACATATACATTTTGGAGGGGACGCAAATATTTATTTATTTTTATTTTTGAAACAGAGTCTCACTCTGTCACCCAGGCTGCAGTGTAGTGGTGCCATGTCAGCTCACTGCAACCTTCACCTCCCGGGCTCAAGTGATTCTCCTGCCTTGGCCTCTCAAGTAGCTGGGATTACAGGTGTGTGCCACCACACCTGGCTAATTTTTTTTTCTTTTTGAGATGGCTTCTCACTCTGTCATCCAGGCTGGAGTGCAGTGGTGTGATCTCGGTTCACTGCAACCTCCGCCTCCCGGGTTCAAGCAATTCTCCTGCCTCAGCCTCCCAAGTAGCTGGGATTACAGTAGCGTACCACTATGCCCAGCTAATTTTTGTATTTTTTTTTTTTTTTTAGTAGAGATGGGGACTTGCCATGTTGGCCAAGCTGGTCTCCAACTCCTGACCTCAAGTGATCTGTTTGCCTTGGCCTCCCAAAGTGCTGGGATTACAGGCGTAAGCCACCACCCCCGGCCTGGTATACAGATATTTAGACCATAGCAGTAACCGTGGGCAAATTACTTACTTTATCTGAACTCCTGTTTCCTCTTCTGTAAAACCTACAAGTCAGAGAGAATAATGTCTTGCAAGGTTTTTGTGAGGATTAAATGAAGACAATGCATGTGAGTTGGAACAACATCCACAATTAACACTAGTTGAGCATTTATGACATGTATTGACTCACTTAACCCTCAAGCTAATCTTCTATAATAGGTATTATTCTTATCTCCATATGTTATATGAGAAAATGAGGCACACAGAGGTTAAGTGACTTGCCCAAGGCCACATTTCTTGTGAATGGCTGAGCAGTATTCAACCCAAACATGCTGGTTAAGAGCTCTGAAACACAGCATTGTGATGCACCTAGCTTAGTGCTGCTAAGCTGCTCACTGGTAAGTGCTCAGATAATGACAGACTCTTTTTCCATTCCAATTCCATTTCTTTGGAGACCTTAACCTCCAGTGTTTAGGACAGAATTGAAGCAGTGGAACTAGTGTGGAAGACGGACACATTTGATAGTACAGATTAGAGCAGGGCTGAAGGCCCAATCAGGGAGGTAATAATGGTCAAAAATCGGCCAGGCACGATGGTTCACGCCTGTAATCCTAGCACTTTGAGAGGCCAAGGTGGGCTGATCATGAGGTCAGGAGTTCAAGACCGGTCTGGTCAACATAGTGAAACCCTGTCTCTACTAAAAATACAAAAAATGAGCCGGGTGTGATGGTGTGAGCCTATAATCCCAACTACTCAGGAGCCTAAGTCAGGAGAATTGCATGAACCTCGGAGGCAGAAGTTGCAGTGAGCCGATATTGCGCCATTGCACTTTAGCCCGGGCAACAGTGGGAGAGCATCTGTGTTTTGATATTGACTAAGTCTTGATGGTGATAACCTTGATTCATTCATTCAGTACATGTTTATAAACCAATGGAGACCCTTCCTTCCTTCCTTCCTTCCTTCCTTCCTTCCTTCCTTCCTTCCTTCCTTCCTTCCTTCTTCTTTCCTTCCTCTTATTTTTTTGTAGAGACAGGGTCTCTCTGTGTTGCCCAGGCTTGTCTCAAACTCCTGGCTCCAGGTGATCCCCCTGCCTCAGCCTCTGGTAGTGTTGGGATTACACGTGTGAGGCATCATGACTGGCTGAGAAACTAATATTTCTAGCAGTAGATTCTACCCTCCCTTAGTGTCTGCCTCACCTTTCAGGAGACCTGTGGAGGTGGGCTGTATTAGTTTGTTTTTCATGCTGCTGATAAAGACATACCTGAGACCGGGTAATTTTTAATGCAAAAGAGGTTTAATGGACTCATAGTTGCACATGATGGGGGAGGCCTCACAATCATGACAGAGGGCAAAAGGCACATCTTACATGGCAGCAGGCAAGAGAGAATGAGAGCCAAGTGAAAGGGGAAAGAAATCCCTTATAAAACCATCAGATCTCATGAGACTTATTTACTACCAGGAGAACAGTAGGGGGGAAACTGCCCCCATGATTCAGTTATCTCCCACCACATCCCTCCCACAACATGTGGGAATTATGGGAGCTACAATTCAAAATGAGATTTGGGTGGGGACACAGCCAAACCATATCATGGGTGAAAACTTGAATCTGCTGCTTGGGTAAGAATGGGTGTGAGCTCCTGAGCGTTAGGTTTGAAGAGCAGATAGATGGTTGTACTCCATTAACCAGACACCAAGCTCTTATTTGGCTGAGTGGGTTGGCACTCTGAGGCTGAAAATGGAATCGTTTTGAGACAGTAGAACATATTTTTTAGAGGCTGAGATAGAGGGACAGGAAGAGAAGGAGGAAAAACAAAGTAGCTGGCAGAGAGAGGACTTTGAGGGAAAAGAAGAAAAATATTTAAAGGAACTTTTATGAAGTTCTCCCATGTTATGCACAATGTAAACTTTCTTTCTTGTCTCCCCAAGAATTTTTCAGTAAAATAGACATTTCTTGTTATTGTTGATAGGGACAAGAGGCAGGGAAACTCTGGGCAGAAGAGGGCAGGTCCCTGGTGAGGGCTCTACCCTCAAGCCTGGAACCTCAGCTCAAAGTGAGAACGTACATCCCTGTTTTCCTGCTTGAATGTTGCCTTTACCAAAACTGCCAATGGCCTGTCTCACCCCTCCATCCTGTGCCCATAAAATCCCCAGACTCAGTTGGCAGAGAGAAGAGAAGCAGCTGGATATCAGAGACTATGGCTGGACATTAGAGAGAAGTGGCTTGAATTCAGAGGGACAGCTTGATGATGTAGCTTTGGAGAAGAGTTTGGCTGGGGATGGCCAGATTTCAGGGGAAGATTACCTTCCCAATCTGTCACCTTTTCAGCTCCCCTTCCCACTTAGAGACACTTTCATCAGCAATAAAATCCCCCTCATTTACTACCTTCAATTTGTTTGTGCAACCTCATTCCTTCTGGACGCCAGACAAGAAATTGGGTGCGGGTGTAAAAGGCTGTCACACTGACCCTCCACCGAGCTGTTAACACTTAAGCTGTCCTCAGACGACAAAGCTAAAAGGGCACTGTAACACTCCTTCTGGGGCTCAGGGGTCACAGGCACTTCCCCATAGATGCTGCTGTGGGGCCACATGAAGTTTTGCTTCTGTTGGTGCCCAAAAGTCCTTGCCCTGGCTCCTGCACCTACTCACCTGCGTGCTCCCCCTCCCATGATGGGTGAAATCCAGCAGGTCTGAGTGAGTGGAATTCGCTCCTGTCAGTGCCGAAGCAGCTGGCTAGTTCCAGTGCCCCTGCACTCCAGTTCCCACCTGTGAAGGGGTCAGGGAAATATTCTGCTTCAGTGTTTTGTAGAGTTTAATTTCTTTTGAAGACACCTTGAAATACTTAGTGGGACTGGGATGAACACAAAGTCACCCACCAGGATTTTGCCATTTTGGGTCACATATTTTTGGGACACTTCCTATGTACCAGGCATGATGTCAGGTACTGAGGTGACAAAGATAGCTAGGACATGGTCTCTGCACTCAAGGAGTGTAAAGTGTTTTGGGAGAGCAGGTGTGGAAACAGATTAGAGTGGAAGACCTTTAATCTAGAAGACTGAACATCAGAGTTATTCTAAAAGAATATGAAAAGTGATCACTTGCATAAAGACAGACATATAGACTGTTGGAATACAATTGAGAGTCCAGAAATAAACACACACATATATGGCCTAATGATTTTCAACCAGGGTGCCAAGAACATTCAGTGAAGATAGAACAATCTTTTAACAAATGGTTTTGGAAAAGCTGGACATCCACATGCAAAAAAAAAAAAAAAAAAAAAAAAAAAAAAAGAAGTTGAACCCTTACCTGACACTATATACAAAAATTAACTCCAAATAGTTGAAAGACTTCAATGTATGACCTAAAGCTATAAAACTCTTAGAGAAAATCAGGGGAAACCTTCATGACATTGGATTTTGCAGTCATTTCTTGGCCGTGACACCAAAATCACAGGCAGCAAAAGAAAAAATGAACTGGACTACATCAAAATTTAAAACTTTTGTGCATCAAAGGACATAATCAGAGTGAAAAGGCAATCATGGATTGGGGAAGATATTTGCAAATCATATATCTGAGAGGGGTTAATATCTGGTATATATAAAGAACGCCTAAAACTCAGCAATGACAAAAACAAACAACTGGATCAAAAATTGGGCAAAGGCCTTGGATAGACATTTTTCGAAAGAAGATATATAAATGGCCAATAAACACGTGAAAAGATGCTCAACATCACAAATCAATAGGGAAATGAAAATTAAAACCACAATAAGACAGGGTTCCCTAATCCCTGTTAGGAACTGGGCCACAGAGCAGGAAGTGAGTGGCAGGTGGGTGAGCATTACCACCCAAGCTCCACCTCCTATCAGATCAGCCATGGCATTAGATTCTTATAGGAGCGCAAACCCTACTGTGAACTGCACATGTGAGGGATCTAGGTTGCGTGCCCCTTATCAGAATCTAACTAATGCATGATGATCTGAGGTGGAACAGTTTAATCCCAAAACCATCTCCCTGCAACCTCATCCTTGGAGAAGTTGTCTTCCATGAAACCCATCCCTGGTGCCAAAAAGGTTGGGAACCACTGCAATAAGATACAACCTTGCACCCATTAGGATGGGTACTATCCAAAACAAACAAACAGATACCCCCTTGTCCCAAAATAATAAGTGTTAGTGAGGAAGTGGAGAAATTGAAACTCTTATGTATTGTTAGTGTGAATATAAAATGGAGCAACCACTGTGGAAAAAAGTACTCAAGTTCCTAAAAAAAAAAAAAACCCACAGAATTATTATATGATCCAGTAATTTCACTTCTGGGTATATACAAAAAATAATTTAAAGCAGAGACTCCAACAAATGGTTATATACCAATATTCATAGCAGCATTACTCATAATAGCCAAAAGGTAAAAGCAACTCAAGTGTCCATTGATGGATGAATGGAAAAAACAAAATTTGATACATCTATACATTAGAATATTATCCATCCTTAAAGAGGAAGGAAACTCTGACCCATGCTACCACATGGATGAACCTTATGGACATTGTGCTGAGTGAAATAAGCCAGTCACAAAAAGACGAATACTGTTAAGATTCCACACTCATATGAAATACCTAGAGTAGTCAAATTCATGGAAACAGAAAGTAGAATGGAGGCTACCAGGAGCTAGGGTAGGAAGGATGGGAAGTTTAGGGGATCCAGAGTTTCAGTTTTTTGATGAAAAACTTCCTGAGATGGATGGTGGTGCTGGCTGCACAACGATGTGAATGGCTTAATGCCACAGACCTGTACACTTAAAAAATAATTAAGATGGTAAATCTTATGTGTATTTTACCACAAGTTTTAGAAATTTAAAAAACTTTAAAAAGTGATTACTCACTTAAAAATCACACCACTGTAATGACTGACAACATTTTGTACTATGAAGGGATGGTGCGATCCAGGGGGCTATGAATGACTGGTGGGTAAGGTCCTAGCTGCCCAGTAAAGGCAGATTGTAGTGGACAATGTCCAGACATTGCAACAGATTTGTGGCAACTGAAGTTGTAACTGGTTTTGGACATTCAACTGTTTTGGCGGGTCATATGACTTTAGTTTGATTGTTGTGGTCTTTTGTGATTAAGATAGCCATATTCCAGAATGACTATAATTCCAGAATGGAGCAGTTCTCAGATCTTCCATACACATTATTTCTGTTGTGATGACAACGTGAGAAATGCCATAAGAGATAGAGACAGGTGCAGGATACCTATTTGTTCATTCATTCTTGAGACAGGACAGAGGTGTAAATTACTGCTTCTTTGCTACATCCTCTGCCATGCTGTGCTTTTTTCTTAGTGCATCATGCTTTGGCTGTAGGGTTTTTTGTCTTATTAATGGGGCACTTTATGTTCAATGGGGAAGCTAATTTTCCTAGTTGGGTTTCCTAGGGGAACAGACCTCAGATTGCAGATTTGTGCACAGGTTTATGAGACACTTCTCAGCAACAACAACTGTGAGGGAGTGAGGGCGGCAGGCTTGGAAGAGGCCTCAGCCAATCCTATGGGAAGTTCTGAAACTGGAAGCGTCCTTCTGAATTATCCACAGGGAGGTAAGGGGTGGGATCTTCTGCCTCACGGTCCTCGGACACAGGCTGTCCTGGGGAGGGAGAATGATCTGGGGTGAGATAACGCTCCTTGGCTCAGGACAATGCTTGAGGAGTGTTTTAGCTACGAGTCCTCAATAGCTAACACTTTATTTATTTTTTTTGAGACAGGGTCTTGCTCTGTTGCCCAGGCTGGAGTGCAGTGGTGTAATCTCAGCTCATTGTAATCTCTGCCCTCCCGGTTCAGGTGATTCTTGTGCCTCAGCCTCCCAAGTAGCTGGGATTACAGGCACGTGCCACCATGCCTGGCTAATTTTTGTATTTTCAGGTAGAAACAGGATTTCACCATGTTTTCCAGGGTGTCTTGAACTCCTGGCCTCAAGTGATATGTGCGCCTTGGCCTCCCAAAGTGTTGGGATTACAGGCGTGAGCCACCGGGCCCGGCTGATAGCCAACACTTTAGGCATTTGAGGGAGGGTGTGCCTTAGTCCAAAAGCCCAGGCAATGAAAAAAAAAAACAAAACAAAAATCCTCTGCAGGGGGATCTGAGCAGCACAGCACACACATGTATGCTGTACCAGTCTTCCGCTTTTGTCTTCAGCAGTTATTGGTACCAGAAGTAAGACATTTCCTGGAAAGGTAGCACAAAACAATACCAGAAGCATGAATAGGAGTTGACTTAAAAAAAAAAAAATCTCAGCCAGCTGCGGTGGCTCACACCTGTAATTCCAGCACTTTGGGAGGCCGAGGCGGGTGGATCACGAGGTCAGGAGATCGAGACCATCTTGGCTAACATGGTGAAACCCTGTCTCTACTAAAAATACAAAAAATTAGCCGGGCGTGGTGGCAGGCACCTGTAGTCCCAATTACTTGGGAGGCTGAGGCAGGAGAATGGCAGGAGAAAGCTCCCAGGAGGCGGAGCTTGCAGTGAGCCGAGACCGCACCTGGGTGACAAAGTAAGGCTCCGTCTCAAAAAAAAAAAAAAAAAAAAAAAAAAATCTCTTGCTTAAATAATAACAGTAAAAATGAAAAAAGTAAGTATGAAACTCCAACCTCCCTTCTGAATTACTTGTTTTCACTTGCTGTGTTATTATCTGGTCAATATCCATCTGTACATATCAATTTTACACAGTTATGATTATAGGTATTGTGTATATAATATTTGTATTATGTGTATGTATATAAAAACGGCACTTTTTTTGTTGATCACAGTGAGTTTGTTCAAGTTAAATTTGATAGAGAGAAACATGGATATTAAATGCACAAGTAGATTAGTTTTGATAAGTGTATGCACTTGGGTAACTACCATGCCAGTCAAGGTAAACATTTCCATTACTCCACATGGTTCCCTTGTGACCCTTTCTG
This sequence comes from Macaca thibetana thibetana, assembly GCF_024542745.1. Taxonomy (NCBI): domain Eukaryota; kingdom Metazoa; phylum Chordata; class Mammalia; order Primates; family Cercopithecidae; genus Macaca; species Macaca thibetana. The sequence goes on along the minus strand of NC_065579.1, from coordinate 138,848,172 downwards.
GTCAATCTTCACCCCCATAGGCCACTACTGTTCTGATATCTATCACCATGGATTAGTGTTGTCTATTTTTGAATTTTAGATTAAAGGAAGCAGAGAGGATTGACTCTTTTGATACACATATATGTAAAGAACGACTTTTTTGTTTCCATAATACTACTAATGTGATTTTTCTAATTATAAAATACGTATGCTTTTATTATCAATATTACACAATGCAGAATAGTATTATGCAGCATTCAAAACAACTGTGCTCCGACCTATTTCCTATAGGTGACCACCGAATCTTGGTATATTTTCTTACAGTGGTTCTCAATGTCTAGTCTCCAGACCAGCCACCTCAGCAGAACCCAGAAATGCAAATTTTCAGCCCCACACTCCAGATCTACCGACTCGGAAACTCTGGGGTTGTAGACTAGCCATGTGGTTTAAGAAGCCCTCCAGATGTTCCTGATACAGCAGTATTTGAGAACCATTTCCTTATGATTTCCTTCCTTCCTTCCTTCCTTCCTTCCTTCCTTCCTTCCTTCCTTCCTTCCTTCCTTCCTTCTTTCCTTCCTTCCTCCCCCATCCCTTCCTTCTTCTTTCCTTCCTCCCTCTGTCCCTTCCTTCCTTCCTTCTTTCCTTCCTCCCCCATCCCTTCCTTCTTCTTTCCTTCCTCCCTCTGTCCCTTCCTTTCTTCCTTCCTTCCTTCCCACATTTTTGTATTCTACTTTTTCATATGACATGACAGCTTGTTAGGAACCTTACTATGCCATGACAGGTAATGAGTTAATTTATTCAGAGTAGGAGAAACTGGTGTGGTATTCAAGTGTAGAAATGAGGGTAGATGTGGCCTCCTTGGGCTTTTGCCCTCTCTTGGGATAACTGTTTCTCAGCCTGGCCACATTTGTGGAAGGCCTCCTTACTCCCTCTCATCCCCACACAGCATGAGGATGCTGGAAATGTGTTTGGGTGGAGAGGTTCAATTGTATGTGGGAAGATTTACAAATAAACCTTGTCTCATTTATAGCAGGTGAATAAGAACTTTATCCAGGCAAATGACACAGAAGGCTGGCGCTTGTGGTTCCCAAATAAGAGTTGGTCTCGAGAAGTCTAGGTGGGCGGACATGGATGTGCCAGTGTTAGGGGAGACATCCTGAAGGAAAGATCACTATGTGGCTTTGTGGGAGACATTGTCTGGGTCCTTGGTTCTGGTTCTGGTTGAACAAGGACCCTCCTCTTGCCTCATAATACAGCACTTCTGGGGAGCACTGTGTCCACTGGTGGACTCCAGACTGGCAGGCGTGACTTTGGTCCTCCTTGGGAAGTGCCCATTGACTTTTCTTTCTTGCTCTTACATGACATTTGTTAGGCCGAAAGAGGAGAAGGGACTTTATCCACAAGCATATACTCCCCAGAGTATAGCCCTCCACACAAAGGCTTTCTATTCATCTTGCAAGAAATGACCTTTCAAGATGTGACCTGGGAGCATCCAGAGATTGGGGAAGTGACTTGCCCAAGGTCACACAGTGGGCATGTTCTGTCAACACTGAGATTCCAGTCCTAATCACCTAACTCCAAATTCTGCCCTCTTTCCACTCTGTGGCGCTGCCTCCTGGAGCAGGCATGGTTCTGTTCTTCTTCATGGTGGACAGGGCAGTAGGAAAAGGGACAGTGCTGGACATCTCAGAGAGCAAGAGGCACCTATATCAGAACTTCTGGGGAAAAGGAAGGAAGAGAACATGAAATTCTGTGTGATGTAGCGCAAAAATGAGTGGGTTCTGGGGCCAGTGTGACTTGATTTAGAATCAGAGCTGAGGTTCTTCCGGGTTGTGTGATGTATCAGTTATTGATTGCTGTGTAGCAAATTACCCTTAAACTCAGCAGCTTGAAAAAACCCACACATTTATTATCTCAGAGTTTCTGTGGATCAGGAATCCAGGTGTGCCTTACCTGGGTCCTCTGCTTGTGGGTTTCTTACAAGACTGCCTTTGATGTGTTGGCTGGTGCCTGGTGCTGAGGTCTCATATAAAGGCTTAACTAGAATGATCCTGTCTTAGTCTCCCGAGGCTTCTAAAACAAGATGTCATAGACTGGGTGGCTTAAAAAGCAGACATTTCTTTTGTTACAAGTTTGGAGCTTCTCAGTCTGAATTTAGAGGTCAGGGTGCCAGCATGGCCAGGTTCTGGTGAAGGCTGTCTCTTCCTGGTTTATAGACAATTGCCTCCTTACTGTGTCCTCATATGGCAGAGAGAGAGAGGGGGAAGGTGGGGGGAAGAGAGAGAGAGACAGACAGAGAGAGAGAGAGAGACTCTCCTCTCTGGTCTCTTCTTATAAGGGCACTAATCCCATCCTCAGGCTCCAACCTCATGACCTCATCTAACCTTGAGTATCTCCTGAAGACCCTGTCTCCAAATGCCATTACATTGGGAGTTACGGCTTCAACATGTGAATCTGGGGAGGATAAAGCTCTGTCCATGGCAGATCTGCTTCCAGGCTGACTCACATGGTTGGTGGCAGGATTCAGTTTTTCCTGGGTTGTTGGATAAGGGCCTCGGGTCCTTGCTTCCTGTTGGTCTGAGGCCATCCTTACTTCCTTCCACAGGGGTCTCCCCAGCATGGCAGATGGTTTAACTCTTCTGTATCCCCTCAACCCTTTTTAACATGTAAAACGGCAATAGCTGTAGCTATCTTAGAGTTGTCATGGGGATTCCCTGAGGTAATGTAGAAAATGGCCTTGCACAGAAAACAGCACCTTGTTGGGGCTTCCTAAATGGCAACTATTATTCCAATTATAATTTTTAGGGCACCTGATATTCAGTAGCTTGTCTATTGTCCAGACAGCATATGGGGATATACCCCTGACCCCTGCTATAACACAAAGACTTCCCCAGTCTTTGTGCTTAGAAGGACATTGTCCTTAGAAGGACAATTTCTTTTTTTTTTTTTTTTTTGAGACGGAGTCTCGCTCTGTCACCCAGGCTGGAGTGCAGTGGCCGGATCTCAGCTCACTGCAAGCTCCGCCTCCCGGGTTCACGCCATTCTCCTGCCTCAGCCTCCCGAGTAGCTGGGACTACAGGCGCCTGCCACCTCGCCCGGCTAAGTTTTTGTATTTTTAGTAGAGACGGGGTTTCACTGTGTTAGCCAGGATGGTCTCGATCTCCTGACCTCGTGATCCGCCCGTCTCGGCCTCCCAAAGTGCTGGGATTACAGGCTTGAGCCACCGCGCCTGGCCTAGAAGGACAATTTCTAAGCACCAGAGAAAATACATCTGAGACCACGTGACTGGCAGTTCTCAGAGGTGTGACCTGGGAAATACAATGGTTGCATTTATTGTCCCTTCATGATAAGAGCAGGACTTAGCTTCTCAGAGTAGACCCCAAAGTGTTCTTCACATCCTTGGGAACAAACCCAACTGCAACCACTGCATGCGGAACAGCCCCAACTGCACCCACAGCATCCAGAACAGCCCCCAACTGCACCCACTGCATGCGGAACAGCCCCCAACTGCACCCACTGCATGCGGAACAGCCCCCAACTACACCCACAGCATCCAGAACAGCCCCCAACTGCACCCACTGCGTCCAGAACAGCCCCCAACTACACCCACTGCATCCAGAACAGCCCCCAACTGCACCCACAGCATCCAGAACAGCCCCCAACTGCACCCACTGCATCCAGAACAGCCCCCAACTGCACCCACTGCATCCAGAACAGCCCCCAACTGCACCCACTGCATCCAGAACAGCCCCCAACTGCACCCACAGCATCCAGAACAGCCCCCAACTGCACCCACTGCATCCAGAACAGCCCCCAACTGCACCCACTGCATGCGGAACAGCCCCCAACTGCACCCACTGCATGCAGAACAGCCCCCAACTGAACCCACTGCATGTGGAACAGCCCCCAACTACACCCACAGCATCCAGAACAGCCCCCAACTACACCCACAGCATCCAGAACAGCCCCCAACTACACCCACAGCATCCGGAACAGCCCCCAACTGCACCCACTGCATGCGGAACAGCCCCCAACTGCACCCACTGCGTGCAGAACAGCCCCCAACGGCACCCACTGCATGCAGAACAGCCCCCAACTGCACCCACTGCATCCAGAACAGACCCCAACTGCACCCACGGCATCCGGAACAGCCCCCAAATGAACCCACTGCATCCAGAACAGACCCCAACTGCACCCACTGCATCCAGAATAGACCCCAACTACACCCACTGCGTCTAGAACAGCCCCCAACTGCACCCACTGCATCCAGAACAGCCCCCAACGGAACCCACAGCATCCAGAACAGACCCCAGCTACACTCACTGCATCCAGAACAGCCCCCAACTGCACCCACTGCATCCAGAACAGCCCCCAACTACAGCCACAGCATCCAGAACAGCGCCCAACTGCACCCACTGCATCCAGAACAGCCCCCAACTGCACCCACTGCATCCAGAACAGCCCTCAACTGCACCCACTGCATCCAGAACAGCCCCCAACTACACCCACTGCATCCGGAACAGCCCCCAACTGCACCCACTGCATGCGGAACAGCCCTCAACTGCACCCACTGCATCCAGAACAGCCCCCAACTACACCCACTGCATCCAGAACAGCCCCCAACTGCACCCACTGCACCCAGAACAGCCCCCAACTGAACCCACAGCATCCAGAACAGACCCCAGCTACACTCACTGCATCCAGAACAGCCCCCAACTGCACCCACTGCATCCAGAACAGCCCTCAACTGCACCCACTGCATCCAGAACAGCCCCCAACTACACCCACTGCATCCAGAACAGCCCCCAACTGCACCCACTGCATCCAGAACAGCCCTCAACTGCACCCACTGCATCCAGAACAGCCCCCAACTACACCCACTGCATCCAGAACAGCCCCCAACTGCACCCACTGCATCCAGAACAGCCCCCAACTGCACCCACTGCGCCCAGAATAGCCCCCAACTGAACCCACAGCATCCAGAACAGCCCCCAACTGAAACCACTGCATCCAGAACAGCCCCCAACTGAACCCACTGCATCCAGAACAGCCCCCAACTGCACCCACTGCGCCCAGAACAGCCCCCAACTGAACCCACAGCATCCAGAACAGCCCCCAACTGCACCCACTGCGTCCAGAACAGACCCCAACTACACCCACGGCATCCGGAACAGCCCCCAACTGAAACCACTGCATCCAGAACAGCCCCCAACTACACCCACTGCATCCAGAACAGCCCCCAACTGCACCCACTGCGCCCAGAACAGCCCCCAACTACACCCACTGCATCCAGAACAGCCCCCAACTGCACCCACTGCGCCCAGAACAGCCCCCAACTGAACCCACAGCATCCAGAACAGCCCCCAACTGCACCCACTGCGTCCAGAACAGACCCCAACTACACCCACGGCATCCGGAACAGCCCCCAAATGAACCCACAGCATCCAGAGCAGCCCCCAACTGCACCCACTGCATCCAGAACAGCCCCCAACTGAACCCACAGCATCCAGAACAGCCCCCAACTACACCCACTGCATCCAGAACAGCCCCCAACTACACCCACAGCATCCAGAACAGCCCCCAACTGAACCCACTGCATCCAGAACAGCCCCCAACTACACCCACAGCATCCAGAACAGCCCCCAACTGCACCCACTGCATGCGGAACAGCCCCCAACTGCACCCACTGCATGCAGAACAGCCCCCAACTGCACCCACTGCATCCAGAACAGCCCCCAACTGCACCCACAGCATCCAGAACAGCCCCCAACTACACCCACAGCATCCAGAACAGCCCCCAACTACACCCACAGCATCCGGAACAGCCCCCAACTACACCCACAGCATCCGGAACAGCCCCCAACTACACCCACTGCATGTGGAACAGCCCCCAACGGCACCCACTGCATGCGGAACAGCCCCCAACGGCACCCACTGCATCCGGAACAGCCCCCAACGGCACCCACTGCATCCGGAACAGCCCCCAACTGCACCCACTGCATCCAGAACAGACCCCAACTGCACCCACTGCATCCAGAACAGACCCCAACTACACCCACGGCATCCGGAACAGCCCCCAAATGAACCCACTGCATCCAGAACAGACCCCAACTGAAACCACTGCATATGGCACAGCATGAACTCTCTGGGAAGTTCGACTTGAGCCACTTTTGTAGTTGACCTCATCTTTCAACCATCATTTCTGGTTTTTGTCCCATGTTTGTTAATATCTGAAAGCATCTCTGCCTGCTGTTTTCCCAACCAATCCTGGGCACAATTAACAAGGTATTTTCCAGAGGCCTTGGGAGCTATATCTTTCTCAATCATCATTTGGGGCCATTACAGGGAGAAGTAGAAGTCTTATTGCTGTGGGATAATGTAGATATCCTAAATCCCTGCTAGGTAGAAACAAGACCAGACTGAATGTCTGTTCTGAATTATCTTTCTCTACTTAAATGGAGTCCAGGAGGAACCCTTACTTGCAAAATGTGCATTATTCAGCCCGATGCTGAGTTCATTTCCTAAAAGAGATTGGGTCCAAATAACACTTTAATTGAATTCAGTTTCTTGACCTAACACTGACTTGGTTCTCCCTTCTGTGCCTTCCAACATTACACAAAGGAGGAGGAGAGGAGGAGGAGGAATAGACAAAGCGATTCACATGGATTTATAGGCCAAGCCACTCACTTCCACATTCCATAAAGCCCAAATGACTGCATAGGAAACAGCTGCAGCATTTACTGGGGCCTGGTAAGGCCTCATTACCATCCCACCTCCTCACAGGGGGTATTGCCTCCAAATGGAGTGCAGTGGAGGGAGTAATTGACTCTGCTGCCCTGGCACCTGGTGTTTCTGCCAAATGCCTAAGGTCAGTGCTGAAAACAAAAACAAAAACCGGATGGAAGGAGGCCTCAGGGCCTCCAGTGAGAGTGGGGAGCAGAGCTGAGAGATGGTCAGAAGGGATTTCATTTGTTTGTATTTTTCTTCTCTCACATAAGGAATGTTTATTGATCACCTACTATATGTCAGGCATAGTTGTATGCACTGGGGATACAAGAACAGACACAGGTCCTGCTTAGAGCAGGTACTCTAGGTGGCTCTGCCTAAACAATGACCCCTTGCCACATATGACTATTTAGATTTTTAAAATTATTATTATACTTTAAGTTCTGGGATACATGTGCAGAACGTGCAAGTTTGTTATGTAGGTATACATGTGCCATGGTGGTTTGCTGCACCCATCAACCTGTCATCTACATTAGGTATTTCTCCTAATGCTATCCCTCTCCTTGCCCCCCACCCCCTGACAGGCCCTGGTATGTGATGCTCCCCTCCCTGTGAACACCATGTGTTCTCTTTGTTCAACTCCCACTTATGAGTGAGAACACGTGGTGTTTGTTTTTCTGTTCCTGTGTTAGTTTGCTCAGAACGATGGTTTCCAGCTTCATCCATGTCCCTGCAAAGGACATGAACTCATTCTTTTTTATGGCTGCATAGCATTCTATGGTGTATATGTGCTACATTTTCTTTATCCAGTCTATCATTGATGGGCATTTGGGTTGGTTCCAAGTCTTTGCTACTGTGAATAGTGCTGCAATAAACATACGTATGTATGTGTCTTTATTGTAGAATGATTTATAATCCTTTAGGTATATACCCAGTAATGGAATTGCTGGGTTAAATGGTATTTCTGGATCTAGATCCTTGAGGAATCACCACACTGTCTTCCACAATGGTTGAACTAATTTGGATTCCCACCAACAGTGTAAACGTGTTCTATTTCTCCACATCCTCTCCAGCATCTGTTGTTTCCTGAATTTTTAATGATCACCATTCTAACTGGTGTGAAATGGTATCTCATTGTGGTTTTGATTTGCATTTCTCTAATGACCAGTGATGATGAGTTTTTTTTCATATGTTTGTCGGCTGCATACATGTCCTCTTTTGAGAAGTGTCTGTTCATATCCTTTGCCCACTTTTTGATGGGGTTGTTCATTTTTTTCTTGTAAATTTGCTTAAGTTCCTTGTAGATTCTGGATATTAGCCCTTTGTCAGATGGGTAGATTGCAAAAATTTTCTCCCATTCTGTAGGTTGCCTGTTCACGCTGATGGTAGTTTCTTTTGCTGTGCAGAAGCTCTTTAGTTTAATTAGATTCCATTCATCAATTTTGGCTTTTGTTGCAAATACTTTTGGTGTTTTAGTCATGAAGTCTTTGCTTATGCCTATGTCCTGAATGGTATTGCTTAGGTTTTCTTGTAGGGTTTTAATGGTTTTATGTCTTACATTTAAGTCTGTGATCCATCTTGAGTTAATTTTTGTATAAGGTGTAAGGAAGGGGTCCAGTTTCAGTTTTCTGCATATGGCTAGCCAGTTTTCCCAACACCATTTATTACATAGGGAATCCTTTCCCCATTGCTTGTTTTTGTCAGGTTTGTCAAAGATCAGATGGTTGTAGATGTGTGGTGTTATTTCTGAGGCCTCTGTTCTGTTTCATTGGTCTATATATCTGTTTTGATACCATTACCATACTGTTTTGGTTACTGTAGCTTTGTAGTATAGTTTGAAGTCAGGTAACGTGATGCCTCCAGCTTTGTTCTTTTTACTTAGGATTGTCTTGGCTATACTAGCTCTTTTTTGGTTTCATATGAAATTTAAAGTATTTTTTTTTTCTAATTCTGTGAAGAAAGTCAATGGTAGCTTGATGGGAATAGCACTGAATCTATAAATTACTTTGGGGAGTATGGCCATTTTCATTATATTGGTTCTTCCTATCCATGAGCATGGAATGTTTTCCCATTTGTTTGTGTCCTCCCTTATTTCCTTGAGCAGTGGTTTGTAGTTTTCCTTGAAGAGGTCCTTCACATCCCTTGTAAGTTGTATTTCTAGGTATTTTATTCCCTTTGTAGCAATTGTGAATGGGTGTTCACTCATGATTTGGTTTTCTGTTTGTCTTTTATTGGTGTATAGGAATGCTTGCGATTTTTTTCACATGGATTTTGTATCCTGAGACTTTGCTGAAGTTGCTTATCAGTTTAAGGAGTTTTTGGGATTGAGATGATGGGATTTTCTAAATATACAATCATGTAATCTGCAAACAGAGACAATCTGACTTCCTCTCTTCCTATTTGAATACCTTTTATTTCTTTCTTCTGCCTGATCACCCTGGCCAGAATTTCCAATACTATGTTGAATAGGAGTGGTGAGAGAGGGCATCCTTGTCTTGTGCAGGTTTTCAAAGGGAATGCTTCCGACTTTTGCCCATTCAGTATGATATTGGCTGTGGGTTTGTCATAAATAGCTCTTATTATTTTGAAATACAGTCCATTAATATGTAGTTTATTGAGTGTTTTTAGCATGAAGGGATGTTGAATTTTATCGAAGGCCTTTTCTGCATCTATTGAGATAATCATGTGGTTTTTGTCATTGGTTCTGTTTATGTGATGGATTACATTGATTGATTTGCATATGTTGAACCACTCTTGCATCCCAGGGATGAAGCCGTCTTGATTGTGGTGGATAAGCTTTTGAATGTGCTGTTGGATTCGGTTTGCCAGTATTTTATTGAGGATTTTTGCATCTATGCTCATCAGGGATATTGGCCTGAAATTTTCTTTTTTTGCTGTGTCTCTGTCAGGTTTTGGTATCAGGATGATGCTGGCTTCATAAAATGAGTTAGGGAGGAGTCCCTCTTTTTCTATTGTTTGGAATAGTTTCAGAAGAAATGGTACCTGCTCCTCTTTGTACCTCTGGTAGAATTCAGCTGTGAATCTGTCTAGTCCTGGGCTTTTTTTGGTTGGTAGGCTATTAATTACACCTCAATTTCAGAACTTGTTATTGGCCTATTCAGAAATTCGACTTTTTCCTGGTTGAGTCTTGGGAGGTTGTGTGTGTTTAGGAATGTATTCATTACTTCTAGATTTTCTAGTTTATTTGCATAGAGGTGTTTATAGTATTCTCTGATGGTAGTTCATATTTCTCTGGGATCTGTGGTGACATCCTCTTTATCATTTTTTTTCTTGTGTCTGTTTGATTTTTCTCTCTTTTCTTCTTTATTAGCCAGGCGAGCAGTCTATCTATTTTGTTAATTTTTTCAAAAAAAACCCAGCTCCTGGATTCATTGATTTTTTTGAAGGTTTTTTTGTGTCTCTATCTCCTTCAGTTCTGCTCTGATCTTATTTATTTCTTGTCTTCTGTTAGCTTTTGAATTTATTTGTTCTTGCTTCTCTAGTTCTTTTAATTGTGATATTAGGGTATCAATTTTAGATCTTTCCTGCTTTCTTCTGTGGGCATTTAGTGCTATAAATTTCCCTCTAAGCACTGCTTTAGCTGTGTCCCAGAGATCTGGTATGTTGTATCTTTGTTCTCATTGGTTTCAAAGAACTTATTTATTTTTGCCTTAATTTCATTATTTACCCAATAGTCATTCAGGAGCAGGTTGTTCAGTTTCCATGTAGTTGTATGGTTTTGAGTGAACTTCTTAATCCTGAGTTCTAATTTGATTGCACTGTGGTCTGAGAGATTGTTATGATTTCCGTCTTTGGCGTTTGCTGAGGAATGTTCTACTTCCAATTATGTGGTCAATTTTAGAATAAGTGCTATGTGGTACAGAGAAGAATGTATATTCTGTTGATTTGGGGTGGAGAGTTCTGTAGATGTCTATTAGGTCTGCTTGGTCCAGAGGTGAGTTCAAGTCCTGAATATCCTTGTTAATTTTCTGTCTCATTGATCTGTCTAATATTGACAGTGGGGAGTTAAAGTCTCCCACTATTATTGTGTGGGAGTCTAAGTCTCTTTGTAGGTCTCTAAGAACTTGCTTTATGAATCTGGATTCTCCTGTATTGGGTGCATATATATTTAGGATAGTTAGCTCTTCTTGTTGCATTGATCCCTTTACCATTATGTAATGCCCTTCTTTTTCTTTTTTGATCTCTGTTGGTTTAAAGTCTATTTTATCAGAGACTAGGATTGCAACCACTGTTTTTTTTTGTTTGTTTGTTTTTTGCTTTCCATTTGCTTGGTAAATCTTCCTCCATCCCTTTATTTTGAGCCTATGTGTGTCTTTGCACGTGAGATGGGTCTCCTGAATACAGCACACCGATGAGTTTTGACTCTTTATCCAATTTGCCAGTCTGTGTCTTTTAATTGAGGCATTTAGTCCATTTACATTTAAAGTTAATATTGCTATGTGTTAATTTGATCCTGTCATTATGATGCTAGCTGGTTATTTTGCATATTGGTTGATGCAGTTTCTTCGTAGTGTTGATGGTCTTTACGTTTTGGTATGTTTTTGCAGTGGCTGGTACCAGTTTTTCCTTTCCATATTTAGTGTTTTCTTCAGGAACTCTTGTAAGGCAGGACTGGTGGTGACAAAATCTCTCAGCATTTGCTTGTCTGTAAAGGATTTTATTTCTCCTTCGCTTATGAAGTTTGGCTGGATGTGAAATTCTGGGTTGAAAATTTTTTTCTTTAAAAATGTTGAATATGCGCCCCCACTCTCTTCTGGCTTGTAGGATTTCTGCAGAGAGATCCACTGTTAGTCTGATGGGCTTCCCTTTGTGGGTAACCCGACCTTTCTCTCTGGCTGCCCTTAACATTTTTTCCTTCATTTCAACCTTGGTGAATCTGACGATTATGTGACTTGGGGTTGCTCTTCTTGAGGAGTATCTTTGTGGTGGTCTCTGTATTTCCTGAATTTGAATGTTGGCCTGTCTTGCTAGGTTGGAGAAGTTCTCCTGGATAATATCCTGAAGTGTGTTTTCCAGCTTGGTTCCATTCTCCCTGTCACTTTCAGGTACACCAATCAAATGTAGGTTTGGTCTTTTCACATAGTCTCATATTTCTTGGGGGCTTTATTCATTCCTTTTCATTCTTTTTTCTCTAATCTTATCTTCATGCTTATTTCATTAAGTTCTTCTTCAATGTCTGATATCCTTTCTTCCACTTGATTGATTTGGCTATTAATATTTGTGTATGCTTCACGAAGTTCTTGTGCTGTGTTTTTCAGCTCCATCAGGTTATTTATGTTCTTTTCTAAACTGGTTATTCTAGTTAGCAGTTCCTGTAACCTTTTATCAAGGTTCGTAGTTTCCTTGCATTTAGTTAGAACATGCGCCTTTAGCTCAGAGGAGTTTGTTATTACCCACCTTCTGAAGTCTACTTCTGTCAACTTGTCAAACTCATTTCCCATCCAGCTTTGTTCCCTTGCTTGTGAGGAGTTTTAATCCTTTGGAGGAGAAGAGACATTCTGGGTTTTGGAATTTTCAACCTTTTTGCTCTGGTTTTTCCTCATCTTCAAGGCTTTATCTACCTTTGGTCTTTGATGTTGGTGACCTTTGGGTGGAGTTTTTGCATGGGTGTCCTTTTTGTTGATGATGCTATTGCTTTCTGTTTGTTAGTTTTCCTTCTAACAGGCCCCTTTTCTGCAGGTCTGCTGGAGGTCCATTCCAGACCCTGTTTGCCTGGGTATCACCAGTGGAGGTGCAGAACAGCAAAGATTGCTGCCTGCTCCTTCCTCTGGAAGATTTGTCCCAGAGGGGCACCTGCCAGATGCCAGCTGGAGCTCTCCTATATAAGGTGTCTGTTAACCCCTGCGGGGAGGTGTCTCCCCATCAGGAGGCACAGGGGTCAGGGATCCACTTGAAGAGGCAGTCTGTCCCTTAGCAGAGCTCAAGCACTATGCTGGGAGAACCTCTGCTCTCTTCAGAGAGATTTCTCTGTGATTTCTTCACTTCAGAGCTGTGAATCTTCACTTCAGAGCTGGCAGGCAAGAACGTTTAAGTCTGTTGAAGCTGCGCCCACAGTTGCCCCTTCCCCCAGGTGCTGTGTCCCAGGGAGATGGGAATTGTATCTATATGCCCCTGACTGGGGCTGCTGCCTTTCTTTCAGAGATGCCTTGCCCAGAGAGGAGGAATCTAGAGAGGCAGTCTGGCTACAGCGGTGTTGCCATGCTGCAGTGGGTTCTGCACCTAGTTTGAACTTCCCAGTGGCTTTGTTTACACTATGAGGGGAAAACCACCTACTCAAGCCTCTGTAGTGGTGGACGCCACTCCCCACACCAAGCCAACCTAAAAATTCAGTTTTGCAGTCACACTTGCCACATTTTAAGTGCTCAATGGCCACCTGGGGCTAATGACAATCGCATGACAGGTTGACTTTAGACTGCTGTGCTGGCAGTGAGAATTTCAAGACAGTGAATCTTATTTTCTGGACTCCATGGGGGTGAAGTCCACTTAGCATGACCACTTGGCTCCCTGTCTTCAGCCCCCTTTCCATCGGAGTGAATGATTCTGTCTCTCTGGCATTCCAGGCACCACTGGGGCATGAAAAAAATCTGCTGCTGCTAGCTCAGTGTCTGCCCAAATGGCCACCCCGTTTTACGCTTGAATCCCAGGGCCCTGGTGTAGGCATCCAAGAGAATCTCCTGGACTGTGGGTTGCGAAGACCATGGGAAAAGCATAGTATCTGAGCTGGATAGCACTGTCCCTCATGGCACAGTTCCTCATGACTTCCCTTGGCTAGGGGAGGGGGTTCCCTGACCCCTTGTGCTTCCCAGATAAGGCAACGCCCTACTCTGCCTCTGCTTGCCCTTTATGGGCTGCACCCACTGTCTAACCAGTCCCAGTGAGACGAACTGGGTACCTCAGTTGGAAATGCAGAAGTCACCCACCTTCTCAGTCTTGCTGGGAGCTGCAGATCAGAGCTGTTCCTGTTTGGCCATCTTGCCAGCCCTACCTCTGACCTCCAGCTATTTAGATTTAAACTCATTAAATGAAACCAACCTAAAAATTCACTTCTGCAGTCACACTTGCCACATTTTAAGTGCTCAATGGCCACCTGGGGCTAGTGACAATCGTATTGGACAGTGCAGGTACAGAAAATTTTCACCAATACAGAATATTCTCTTAGACACATTGGTCTAGTGGAGGTGGGGTGTGGAGAGTCTGGAAATAGTCATTAAGTGAACAAACAAATATGTAGCTGGGCATGGTGGCTCATGCCCGTAATCCCAGCATTTTGGAGGCCGAGGCAGGAAGATCACGTGAGCCCAGGCATTTGAGGCCAGCCTGAGCAATACAGTGAGACCACCGCCATCTCTACAAAAAAATAAAAAAATTAGCTGGGCACCTGGTGTTTCAGGTCACACCTGGTGTTTCAGTACGATCTGTAGTCCCAGCTACTTGGGAGGCTGAAGTGGGAGGATTGCTTGAGCCCAGGAGGTCCAGGCTGCAGAAGGCCGTGATCGTGTCACTTCACTCCAGCCTGGGTGACAGGACATGACCTTCTCTCTAAAAAAAAAGAAAAAATTGGCCGGGCGCGGTGGCTCAAGCCTGTAATCCCAGCACTTTGGGAGGCCGAGACGGGCGGATCACGAGGTCAGGAGATCGAGACCATCCTGGCTAACACCGTGAAACCCCGTCTCTACTAAAAATACAAAAAACTAGCCGGGCGAGGTGGCGGGCGCCTGTAGTCCCAGCTACTCCGGAGGCTGAGGCAGGAGAATGGCGTAAACCTGGGAGGCGGAGCTTGCAGTGAGCTGAGATCCGGCCACTGCACTCCAGCCCGGGCTACAGAGCGAGACTCCGTCTCAAAAAAAAAAAAAAAAAAAAAAAAAAAAAAAAAAAAAATTACCCACTCCCCCCACCAAAAGTAAGTATATAAGATAACTTCAAATGTGGTAGCCCTATGAAAAAAATGAAACAGTGAAATGTGCTGGAGTTGTTTTTTGGATAGGGTGGTCTGGGTGGGCCTGTCTGAGAAGGCAACGCAGGAGCCAAGACCCGGGGAGGATCTGAATGAATAGAAAGTACTGGGAGCACTGCAGAAATATAAGTAGGTGAAGCATGCCTGGAGTAGGGAGCAAGAGGGAGAGAAGCATGAGATGGGCTCAGGAGCGAGGCGGATGCACAATCCCATGGCCTCATGGGGAGAAGCATGCATTCAACTCTAAGTGCAGGGAAGGCATCGTGGACTGCCCACAGGAAAGTGTTATGATCTGATTCACATGTGAAAAGCTCACTCTGGTTCCAGGGTTGATCGCAAATAGGAGGGAGGCACGAGCAGAGACAGAGGGACCAGTAGGGAGCTCCTAAAGCTGTTCAGGTGGGAGAAGACAGGGCCTTGGGATCACGGAGAAAAGGCAGTAGCTAACCCTAGAGGGAGGCAGTATTCATGTTGTAGCTCAGTTCTGCATCCGAAAATACAGGGGGCAATGATAGCACCTAGTATGTGGTGCCACCAATATGAGTATACAGAGAGCTAGTGTCTATAAAGTGCACAGTTTTTTCAGTACGATGGTATGTGGCATCATCTTGTCTAACCCACCTTTGTCTCTCAAAATATTTTCTAGCTCCTTTTCTTGCCTGTTCTAGTCTGGTTTCCACTCTACCACTAGAGTTGCCTTCCTCAAAGGCCAATCTGATGTCAGTTCCCTTCAGCACTCCTGGGGGAACACAGATGAAACTCCGAGCTTGTTAGTACAGCCTAGGAGGCTCCTCACGCTTCAGCCCATGTTACTGTCCAGCATCACCTCTCCCACTCTCCGCCTGGCACTCTGCTCCAGCTACACCAATTGTCCCGTTGGCTCATGCAGTTCCCTTAGCTAGGAATACTTTCCCTCCCCTACTTGGATGGGCTCTCTCCAACTCTGTGTTTCTAAGCTCAGCTTAGAAATTTTCACCTCCAAGAAACCGCTTCTGTGTTTCCAAGTCTAGGTCAAGTGCCCTTACATGAGATCCCATGGGACCCTATACTTTTCCATCATGCTGAATTACAATTGCCTGTTTACTAGTCTCTTCCATTAAACTGAGGTCTTCGCAACAGTAGGGATTATTTCTGTCCGGTTCATGATTGTGTGTATCTCAATGCCTAGACTATACCAAGTGCTTAAGATATATTTTGTTCAGGCTGGGCACAGTGGCTCATGCCTATAATCCCAACACTTTGGGAGGCCAAGGCGGGTGGATCACAAGGTCACGAGTTCGAGACCAGCTTGACCAAGATGGTGAAACCCCGTCTCTACTAAAAATACAAAAATAAGCCAGGCGTGGTGGTGGGTGCCTGTAATCCCAGCTACTCGGGAGGCTGAGGCAGGAGAATTCCTTGAACCTGGGAGGTGGAGGTTGCAGTGAGCCGAGATCGTGTCACTGTACTCCAACCTGGATGACAGAGTGAGATTCTGTCTTAAAAAAAAAAAGAAAAAAAGAAAACAAAGATATATTTTGTTAATGAGCGAGTAAATGAATTCGTAAAAATCATCTATTCATAGCATTTGGTAGACCACTTTCTTTTCCTATGCCCTTCTTTTTCACATTGTTATTATTATTTTCAAACAACCATTCTTTAGGCTTCCTAACCTGAGTGCGTTAGCTCAGGGTGCCATAATAAAATACCACACACTTGGGGCTTAAAAATCAGAAATGTATTTTCTAACAGTTCTGGAGGGTGGAAATCTGAGATTAGGGTGCCAGCATGGTCAGGTTCTGGTGCAGTCTCTTTTCCTGGCTTTCAGATGACCATCTTCTCAGTGTGTCCTCGTAGGGCAGAGAGAAAGAGAGAGAGCTTGCTTTGGTGTCTTCCTTCAAAGGGCACTAATCCCATCATAAGGGCCCCACCCTCATGACCTCATTTAACCCTAATAACCTCCCACAAAGCCATTTCCAAATAGCATCACATCGATAGTAAGAACTTCAACCCATGAATTTTAGGGGGACATAAGCATTCAATCCATTGCATATCCCATGCCTTAGAATTAAAAAAATAAGGTGTAAATTCTTTTGTGTTGGACTTACATAGGGGCAATATATAACACCTTTCTTTCCCATTTATGTTCTGAACTAACTGAGAAATAGATAAAGGAAGTAGACATATGGAGATTTGTATTTAACAGATGCTTATGTGGCACTTACTGGGTGCCAGCTAACAACTTGCCCAGGGTCACACCGCTCATTGGTGGTGGAGCCAGGCTTTAAACTCAGCTCTAGAATCTATTCTTGTTATTCTGTTTCTTAAAGTGTAAACTTTAAGCTAGATTGCAGGACATGGTTTAGGTATGTGTCCACTAGGCCAGCTAAGTCTCCATCACCAACTTAGACTCTCTCAGGCAGTTGAAAAACCAGAGGTCTCCTCCACAGGGGCAGAATGCAGGCAGAGCTGAAAAGAAGATTAATGTGTGAACTTAGTCTCTCCCAAATTTACCAATCAGCTAAGTCACTTTTTCTCCCCTGGGGAGGAGTGGATGAGGGATGGGGAGTGAATGGCTGGAAATGTGCATCAGATTAAGGTCTCATCAGAGGAAAAAATGTTCCCTTAAACCCGGTGGAAGCCATCCTGCAAATATCAGCTCTAGAATCTGTTCTTGTTACTCTGCTTCTCAAAGTGTAAGCTTTAAGCTAGATTTTAAGATGTGGTTTAGGTGCATGTCCACAGGGCCAGCTAACTTTCCATCAGGGACCTAGACTCTCCCAGGCAGTTGCAGAGCCAGAGGTCTCCTCCACAGTGGGAGACATTTAAAGCCTTCCCTGTCATCATTGGAAATGAGCAAACTTTGCTAGCAATGTAGTCAAGGGCTTGGGTGTTTGAAGTCTTTCCTTCTGTTCTTGCAGAATTAGAATCTGGGGCTCAGCTGTGAATTGCTGTCACTGAAGCTGTTCAGTCCTTGGATGCACACGGAGACAGGTGGGCTGAGTAATGGGAATGTTCTTGGAAAGCCAGAGGACCTCTGCAGCATTGCCCAGCAGCTCAGTGACAGGTCCTGATGGCCAAGAGACTGATTTCCCATCCTTTCCTAAGGAAGTGGGGACTGATGAGCAGAGCATGTGTGAGGCCTATGAGGTTCCTGTGTGCTCTCGGTAGAGCCTGGTACCTGGGTGGATGAGAGAACAAACACCAGATGCAGGGTCAGGTGTCTTGATTTCTTGCCCAGCTCTCCCATTTGTTGTGAGCCATGGGATGCTGGGAAAGTCATTCAGCCTCCCTGTGCCTTCATTTCCTCATCTGTAAAATGGGAAAAATATAACCTATCTCAAAGGACTGTGTGAGGATCATGATACTAAATGACAAGATAAGCATCAAAGCTGGATAATTTCAAGTTGTTATTACTCCATCTTCCTTCTTTTCCACATTGTTTTTGTAGCAGATGCATGTTGACTTTGCCCAGCCTCCTCCTCCTGGAATAGCACCCTGATCCTCCTTTGGGAGCTCCTGGGGCTCACCTCTTAGGGCCGGATTGTTTGGGACTGACCCCATCCCAAAATGCCAGGGCAAGCCCACGCTCCAGGCCTGGCCAAGCAGAACATGCCTGGCTCCAGCGATTGGTTCAGGGATAGCTGGGGCCCCAGCAGGGGCCAGTTGACCATTCCAAAACTTTTGCTGGAACTTCTGGGAGAGGCTTTGCCTTCCTTGCCAGGATTGCCAACCTGTGAGAATGTAAGCTTGGGGGTTTTGGGGGCCATCTTTGCCATCTTACAGGGAGAGCCTGCCACCATACAGAGGCAGAATGGAGAGTGGGAGGAAGACACAGTGTCCTGTGGGCATTGTTAGAGCCCGTGTTTCCAGTCATGCCTGACTTATGTTCATTGTGAGTGAGGTGGGCTAACATTTCATGTGTATTCCCCTTTCTGTGAGCTGCTGTTTATATCTTTAACTGATTTTTCTACTGGGTTGTTGGCATTATTCTCATAGATTTGTAGAAACTTTCTTTTCTTTTAGTAGTTATTTTTTGTTGAGGTCAAATTCACATAACATAAAGTTTACCATTTTAAAGTGTACAATTCAGTGGCATTTAGTCCATTCACAATGTTGTACAACTGTCACCTCTGTCTAGTTCCAAAACCTACCTACCTTTCTTTCTTTCTTTCCTTCCTTCCTTCCTTTCTTTCTTTCCCTTTCTTTGTCTCTCTCTCCCTTCCTTCCTTTCTTTCTTTCTCTTTCTCTCTTTCTTTTTTCCTTCCTCCCTCCTTCTTTCTTTCTTCTTTCTTTCCTTCCTTCCTTCTTTCTCTTCCTTTCTTTTCTCTTCCTTCCTTCTTTCTTTCTCTTTTTCTTTCTTTCTCTCTTTCCTTCTTTCCTTCTGTCTCTCTCTTTTCTTTCTTTCTCTCTCTCTTTCTTTTCCTTTCTTTCTTTCTTTTCTTTCTCTCTCCCTCCTTCCTTCCTTCCTTCCTTCCTTCCTTCCTTCCTTCCTTCCTTCCTTCCTTCCTTCCTTCCTTCCTTCCTCCTTCCTTCCTTTTCCTCTCTCTTTCTTTCTTTCTTTTTTCAGAGCCTTGCTCTGTTGCCCAGGCTGGAGTGCAGTGGCGCAACTGCTGTCACAGCTCACTGCACCCTCCACCTCTTGGGCTCAAGTCATTCTCCCACCTCATCCTCCCAACTAGCTGGGACCGCAAGCATGGACCACCATGCTTGGCTAATTTTTTTTTTTTTTTTTGTAGCGAAGAGGTCTCTCTGTGATTCCTAGATTGGTCTCGAACTCCTGAGCTCAAGTGATCCTCCTGCCTTTGCTCCACAAAGTACTGGGATTACAGGTGTGAGCCACTCTCCCAGTCCCAAAACATTTTAATGATCACCAAATAAACTTGGTACTTCGTATTAGGCAGCTACTGCCTGTCATCTCTCTTTCTAGCCCCTGGCAACCACTCTTCTGTGACCATAGAGATGGAATTTTCTATGGATATATCTGTTCTGGGTATTTCATATAAATAGACTCATACAATCTGTGTATTTCTTTAACTTAGCATAATATTTTTAAGGTTCCTCCATACTGTAGCATGTATAGGTACTTCACTTCTCTTTATGGCTGAGTAATATTCCAGCATATGGATATACCATGTTTTGTTTATCCATTCATCCACTGATCACTGATGGACATTTGGGTTGTGTCTATCTTTTGGTTGTTGTGAATTGGGCTCCTGTGAATATTCACGTATGAGTATTTGTTTGAATTGATATTAGAAAAATTATTCCTTGGCCTATGATAGGTCTTGCAACTATTGTTTCTCAGCTTGCCATTGGTCTTTGACTTTGCTTTTGTCAAGCAGAATTTTGTAAGTATTGTTCTGTAGTTGAATTTGTCAGCTTTTCCAGCGAATGGGTTTTGTGACACAGTTGGAAAGGTCATCCTTACACTTGAGGTTATAAAACAATTGTACCATCAAAACCTCTGCTTATCCATGTATTTCCTTAGCAATGAAACAGGGATTGAAAACAGCCCTACTTGCCATTCTGTCCCCTCCCAGGGTTATTGTGAGGACCACAAACGACAAATGATATGAAAGAGCCTCACAAAATATAAAGCAATATACACACACTAGGCATGTTGTCGTCATCACTATTAATTCTATTAAAATCTGGCATCAACTAGCTGAGTTCTGCTTGTTGCTTTCATTTTGCAGAGCGGGGCTTGAAGGGCAGAATTCTTCACTGAGCTGCCCGAGGAGGCATTCGCTGGTAGCAATGTGGAGAATGTCACAAAATTAGTCATCTCGGCAAGGGGGAGGTGTTCATATTTGACCAGAAAAATAAAAGTACCTTAAACCAAAAACTATTCTGGCCACTTTTTCTTCAAATGAAGCCTTTTTTCTTTCTACCAGGAAAAGAAACCAGTTCAGTGAGTTTTGCATTGTTCAGCTGTGATTGTAATTTATGCCTCACCAGTGGTCACTTGTGACATGTTTTCCTTATATTTTTAACCCCAAATTCTTTTTTTAAATGGAAAACTTTATGTTGAACTCTGTATTGAAACAATGTAATTATAGGGAATGAAAAAAACAGGTTATTCCTTGATAGCAATTATTCCTATGCTGATTCCTCCGGGATAGAATCGTGCACTGTTTAAGTCCTTGGGCTCTGCTATGAGTCAGACCTGGGCTTCAGTGCAATTAAGTTACTGGCTAGCTTTATGATCTTGGGCAACTTGCTTCACTGCTCTGGGCCTCTGTTTACCCAACTTGAAAACAAGGATGATTTACAACACTGGACTCATGGGGCTGTAGCAAAAAAATCAGTGATAAAATCTACATAGAGTGCTTGGCCCTGTGCTTGTGTGGAGAGAGAACTTGATACATCCTAGCTATCAGTATCATTCAGGAATATCTAAAAGAATTCAGGAGGTGACCCCCAAGGAAATGGAATAAACACTTCCAGGGGCTCCTCTGTCCTTAGTGGGTGGCATAGATCAAATCACATGGTAGAGGCCCTCCCCTCACACCTACCACATTTATTTGGGGACAAATTTGGTTTCTGTTACTACTACGTGAAGAGTAAACATTGGGAATAGCAGTTGGTTCTCAGACAGCAAGAAAAAAGCAGCTTCGCAGAGGAGTAGTCACAGGAGGGCAGGGGGGCTGGGGTGAGCTGTGGGGAGGACTGGAAGGGTGAGCACCTGGTGCTTGGGGCCTGCCCAGGTCACACCCACGTCTTCTTGGAGATAGAAGATTCCAGATGATGTGGGTTCATTGTGTGTGGTGATGGATTTTCAGGGGACACCGACCTTTTCCTCTTTTTTTCCTCTCTTCCTTTTTCCAATCTGGGTATCTATAGAGCCCAAGCTATAGTTCTAGGTTCAGCTTGGCTGGGCCCTGATTTAGTCCATTTTGCATTGCGGTAAAGGAATACCTGGGGCTGGGTAATTAAAGAAAAAAGTTTTATTTGGTTGGGTGTGGTGGCTCACTCTGCAATCCCAGCACTTCAGGAGGCTGAGGTGGGAGAATTGCTTGAGACTAGCCTGACCAACATGGTGAGACCCCATCTTGAGAAAAAAAAAAAAGAGTTTTATTAGGCTCATGGTTCTGCAGGCTATACCAATATAACACCAGCATCTGCTTGGCTTCTGGTGAGGCCTCAGGAAGCTTCCAATCATGGTGGAAGGTGCAGGCATACCACATGGTGAGAGAGGGAGCAAGGAAGAGGAACGAGGTCTCAGACTTTTCAACAACCAGATCTCTTGTGAACCCATTACCGTGGGGTGGGCACCAAGCCATTCCTGAGGGATCCATCCGCATGATCCAAACACTAGCCCACCAGATCCCACCTCCAACATTGAGGACCACATTTCAACAGCCCTAAAAAAGAAATTGTGTCCGTGAGACTTCTGCTCTATGCCAGGCACTTTAAATCCATGATCATGTTGGATCGTGTGCCATGGGTGGATCACTATCCTATGACAGATGAGGAAACCAAGACTCAGAGAAGGTGTATTCCTCCATGAGCCCCCCACACAGCTGGTGCATAGTAAAGCCACAAGGTAAACCACCATCTGACTTCCTCCAAACCCCAGCCTCTGTCAGGTGTCACCTCAGAGCGCTGCACCATCTTGGGCCTCAGTTTTATGTGGCTTTTTGTGACATTTCTGTGACATTTCCGTGGCTCAGAACCCTACACATGGGTCTCCTAGAACTATTTGTGGATTTTAAATTTTAATAATGGTGAAAATAGCTGACATTTACTGAGTTCCTGCCACCAGTGGGCACACAAGTAGGTTGAGCCACTTGCTCAAGTTCTCATGAGCTCAAGGCTTGTGGCAAAGCCAGGAGAGAATCCAGTCTGTCGCACTCCAAGGCGTATGGTTTTAACTCTCATTTTTCTTGAAGAATCTAGGCTTGCAGCAGGGATGTTATTCTCTGTGCCTATCTTTCTCAGGTGACGTGGGTTTTTTGCAGGTTTGAACTAGTTAGAAGAGGATAGCAAAGGGCCTGAACATGTCCAGAGGAAGTGTGAAGCAGTGGGGTGACGGCAAGGGCTGCGGGCCAGTGGCATCTATTTCTGAACTTGGTGACCTTCTGCCTCCGGGCACGAGGCTATAATAAGCCCCGTGATTCACCAGTTGGACTTCTCCCTGTGGTTGCTCCAAGCAGGTCTTGTGCTTTGCCACCTGTGGGCCCCAGCTCACGCTGCGTGCTCCAGGAGAACATCCTGCCCCGCCTCACTCCCCTTGCCATGCCTGCCTAGGGACACCCAATGAAGCTGCCTAGGGACACCCAGTGAAGTCCTCCAGGAAGCCTCGATGGACTAACATGGATAACCTATTCATTTCTGAGCCCAAACCAAGTCATCGATTATATACTCAGATAAAAGCAAATGGAAGACTATACCTATTTTGAGAAATTTGGGAACATTTATCTCAGGGGACACTCAGGGGCCAATACATGTTAGTGACAATCTTAGCATATGAAATTCCAGTGGTCAGCGACTCTTAAGTGCTTGATTCAATTTTTACAGAATGAATCTTATTCTACCTTAAGTCCACATGAAATGGGTTTGGTCCCCCTTGTAGGATGCAGGAGACTTTGAGCCTGAGTTGGAAGGCTGGTGACCTTGGGTAAGTCACTTCCCATATCCAAGCCTCTGCTCCTTTGTCTGTGAAAGGGTGGTGCTTATACCTTTGTTGTTGGGTTGTTGGGGGATATAAAAGGGTAATAACAATTGCTACTGTTTACTGAGTGCTTACTATGCACTAGACAGTGTGCTAAGCTTAGCTTTGCATTCTTCTTTGATCTTTTCAAGAGCTCCTCTCATTCCTGATGTCCCTTAACCTGCAATATTTTTTTTCCCATAGTCCTTTACATTTTGTATGATATTATATAATATACTTATTATGCTTATTTTTGGTCTTCCTCTCCCAGGGCCTCTTGCCTCGTACAACTCCAGGGGGCACCATTCACAATGCATTCTACTCCAGCGGTGCTTTTTACTAAGAATATTAGCATGAATGGTGGAAACTCCTGGAGTTGTGTGATGTGGAGCCCTGGGAGCTTCAGAAGGTCAGGGATTTTTGTGTGTGCCAGTTCTGATCATTGCTGTACCCAGAATGGTGCTAGACCTATAGTAAGCATTCAGCAAATATCTGTTGAAAGAATGAATAACAAAGCCTCCAAAGAGATCTGATTTTACTGTCCAGGAAACTGAGGCTCAGTCTGACTTATGAATTTGCCCAGAGCCCCACAAGCCAGTGGCCCAGCTGTTCTGCCTCCAGTGTGCCTGCTCTGCATGGCTTTGCTAAGCTGCATGCCTTTAACTCCTGGCGTTGTCTCTGCCACCAAGTAACTGCTCAACAGATATTGAAGCTTTTTCCTACATGGGTCAGGCCCTCTGCTAGACTCTCCCAGCAGAGTGACAAACCATCATATAGCTGTTGATTCCAGAAATTGAATTAAATTGCACAATGCAAAAAAAGGGAGGATCTTAAGTTTTTGGAAGAAAAATCCCTAACCCAAGTGCTAACGTTTGGAGTTTACAGAAGCCTCTCAAGACTTACCAACCCGATTATTTTTCCTGCTGCCTTCCCTTTTGTGAGCGTTTCTTCCCCTTTTTGCTTGCAGTGAGTTCTGCTCTCCTGTAGGCTACAATGTGTCAGTTGTTATAAAATCCGGGAGGCGGAGTCTAGTGACGTGAGCAGTGGGGGAGAGCTCAGCCAGCCCTGCAGGGTGAGCAGTCCAGCCTTGGGTTCATCGGAGCTTAAGCCTTGCAGCAGGAAAACTTCCATCTCGTTCTCCTGGCTTTGATCCTCACTGGACATCAGACCAGAGGCACCAAAGGGAGGGAGGATGCGAGATGACCGGCCCTTTGGCAACCTGACCATCGACTTAGCAGAGCCTTCAAAAGCGAGCCCGGGGCTGGCTGCAGGACCGAGGAGGCGCCGCGCCTCTCGTGGATGTGTGTGTGTGAGTGATCCAGCGAGTGTGTGTGCGTGTGAGGGTGTGTGTGTATGCCTGTGTGCACAGCACAACTGTGTGCGTGTCCCGGTGAGTGTGCCTGTGCACGCGTGAGTGTGTGTATGTGTGCATGTGTGTATGAGTGCTCTTGGTTGTTATTATTATTTTTGGAAGAAAAATCTTTGAAAATCTGGGGCAGGTTACTGTGCTCCTAGGGTGATTCTTCTTTTGCAAGAGGAGCTGACCAGAGCAAGCTACTAGAGCCATTTCTCGGCAAGTAAAGAGATTTTTCCTCCCAGACGGAGAAGGATTTTTCTCCCTGCTCTGCAGCCAAGTGAAAGAGATTAGTCCCTAAACCTGTGAAATCGACCAGAGCTGTGTGATTACCAGGGCTTGAGAGAGGACTCGAAAAGAAAAGGAGAAATAAATCAAACAGCCTGTCAGTTCCTTTGGCCACGTCGGAAGATGTCATCTCAAACTAAGTTCAAGAAAGACAAAGAGATCATTGCTGAATATGAAGCCCAAATAAAAGGTGAGATGCGGGCTGGGAGAGTTTTCCTTCTCCTCCCCTTTTGTTTTTCTCTTATTCTGGTTCCCACCCCCCATGGCCCCCCGTTTTCCTTTCTGCCATTATGAAATGTTATGCATCAATAATCTTTTTGTGAGGAGGAACAGTGGCAGCCGCACAAGTCCGGACTGGTTTCAACTGCAGATAGCGCTGGGGCTGGGAGTGTGGATTATGGAATGGGCAGCAGTCTCTGCATTGCAGGTGTGTGAGAGGATCCCATGCCTGACTTTAGGAGTGTCGCCGATACTCCATCATCTTGGCGGTGACATGTCACTCTAAGGCCATTTCGATAGTCATTACCTCCACCCCTTCCCTGCCACGGTAAAAGCCCTTTAATATTGGGGTATATTTTTTACCATCTGCTCTTTTTTCCTCCCCCTTTTTGGTTTCTGTTGGTGGTGGTGGTTTTGCCTCCGCCTCTTTCTCTGGGCTGGAATTCACATGCATGTGCATAGCGAGGCAGCATCCCTGGGCGGCACTTCTTTGTCGGTGTCTCTGGGCTGGCCTGGGTTGCCATGGATTAACTGTTATGGGGCATATTGATCCAGACTAATGCAGGCATTTAGGCATAAAGAGGGAGCTTGGTGCAGAAAATGTATTATCTCGCGGTGTGCAGCCCAATCACTCTGTGCCCTGGTGTTTAGGGTCATCAGCTTTCATTCAAAGCCAACACCTCAGCATGCCGTTTGGGCTGGTCAGTGCTGCCTAGCTTCCGGGGTTCCAGGAGAAGCCTGCCGGGAGGGCGAGATGACCTCTGGCTGCTGGTTGCAGCTTCTGTGCCACCGGGTGTATACTTCTTTCAGAAGCCGCTCCCTAAATCCACACTAGCTAGGCGAAAAAGGAAAGCGAACACAATTGCATGGCTAAATGCAGGCTTGCCGCATCCTCATTCAGGCCAGACTGGGGCTTCTCCCACCACTACACGTTCTAGGCTTAGCTTTGGCAAGGAAAATCTAAGAGCTCCATCCACCATGCTCCTCCTTTCTCTGAGGATGTGCCCTGTGGGAAGCCTGGGCCCGTGCCTCCTGGCGTCCGTCTTCTTTCTGCTCGTGGCTCTCCTTGCTGCGACACCGGGTGTGTTGTGGCCTCTCCTAGAAAGAGTAAGGACAAAATACATCTTCAGTGGACCTTGAGGCCTATCTTTGAGGTTATGCACAGGCTGTTGAGCAAGTTGGGTATTTGGGGCTCAAGTGACCTGAGGTTGCCACGCCTGCTTCTGGGCTCTGCTGCAGCTGAAGACTCAATGACCCAGGGAGCTGGGTGGCCTCCTTAAAAGCAGCAGGAAGGCCGGGCACCGCAGCTGCCCTACACGCTTCAGATGCTTGGGAAACTTTGGGAGTGGAGCAGCCACGGCGGGAGGGCTCTGTTTCTTTTCCAGTCTCACCAACAGTCTTTTTGCCTTTTAGTTCTGGTCAAAAACCCAGCGTGCTCATCACCTCTGGGCAGATCCTAGGGCAAGAGGAGCAGAAAACCCTGATCTTCCCTGGTCTCCTGTCTTCGGTTTTTCAGTTCAGTGTGGAAAACAGTGACTTGTGATGTCTCAGCCTTGCTGAAAATGTAGAAATAAGCCTTTTATTGGTCAGAGATTTGAATTCACCCAACTGCTCAACACTAAAGCCTAGTTTCAATCTTTGAATAGACTCTTTTTAGGGAGTTTATGTTTTATAAAATGAATTTGGCCAATTATTATTATTTTGTAAAAATTAAGGTTGCCATGAAAATGCCATGAGAGAGAAGGGGATGTTGAGTTTTGGACAGTTCAGGTTTTATAATCATTTTCTTGATAGGAAATGTGCTTATCTCATTTTGGAAGGATTGCTACTACTGGGCCAGTAAACTTTTCTTCAGGGCCAGTTAGGCATTAATTGCCCAGCTGATCCTTTTGCTTTTTACCTTTCATCTTTAACAACTAAGCAGCAAGTACCATGAGTTTTATCAGAAATGCACCAATTACCAGGCATTTCATCAGGAAATGTGTCCAAATGATCTTGTCTCTTCCAAATACTAAATTTCTTTGCATTCTGGTTAAAGGAGTTACATGTTATTCCTTTAGAATTGACACCCACAAGATTCAGGTCAGGATATGGCTGTACCTGAAACCCTCTGGAATCTTTTCTTTTAAAATTCTGTGTGTTAATCATCATCATAATTATTGATGTGTGTTCAGGGCCCTGCATTTTCTATGGCTAACTCCCAGACATCACTTACTCTTGGCCCACACACACAATGTACAGTAGGGTTAGTGTGAGCTCAGTTTCAGAGATGAGGAAACTGAGGCCCAGTTAATGTTAAATGACTTGCCCAAGGTCACAAGGCCGATTTTCTCCCAGGCTTGTTTTCCCTGACACATTGTTTGCCCGAAGCTGCCCCTTGAAGGATTGATGTCAGCAGCAGATGGCAGTTTTGTGGGGGGACTGGCAGCTTCTTGATGGAGTTCCATTGTTTACCCTCTTACTTTCATCCTGTTGCCTTTGTTGCATGCCTCTGAAGAACATTTGACCAGTCACCAAAAACAGTGCCCGAGACCAATTACCTTTCTCCCTGGGAATCATCTGGCCAGTGGGATGCAAACAGTCCACCTAGTCAGACAGATTTTGTGCTTTGTGAATTTTGTGAAGGGAAGTTCTGATTTTTAAAAACAGTGCTGAGTTCTTTGTTGACTTATTCCCTTTTATCTCTTTTTCAATAATTTACAGACCTAACAAAAAGGAATGTTTTAGAATAGTATTTTTTCTATTGTAAGATAGAAAGATTCATGCCTTCTCTTGCCTCATCAGATACTTGAAGCCCTTTGATTTTGAAGCAGTAATAAACCATATGCTTGCACATTTCTAGTGATGGGGAACTCACCACCTCCCAAGCCCACGTAGTCTGTCATCTTTGGACAGCTCTGGCTCTTGTAAGCATTTTTTCATTTTTCTTTTGAGACAGAGTCTCTCTGTGTCGTCCAGGCTGGAGTGTAGTGATATAATCTTGACTCACTGCAACCTCCGTCTCTTGGGTTCAAGAGATTCTCCTCCCTCAGCCTCCCGAGTAGCTGGCATTATAGGCACGCGCCGCCACATGTGGCCAATTTTTGTATTTTTAGTAGAGACGGGGTTTCACCATGTTGGCCAGGCTGATCTCAAACTCCTAGCGTTAAGTGATCCACCCGCCTTGGCCTCCCAAAGTGCTAGGATCACAGGTGTGAGCCACGGTGCCTGACCCTTGTAAGCATTTTTTCTTATGTTGCATTAAATATGTCTCTCATCTACTTACTGGTTCTATAGTTCCTTTCCCTTTGGACTTCATATAATAAGACAGATGTGTCTTCCCTTGGATTGCCCACTGGGTGTGTGAAGCCCCTGACAATGATTATCCTCATATAATAGGATGGTTCATTACCACTTACCGTCTCCACTTTCCTTTGGCTCTGCTGCATCCTGGGTTGCAAACCTCAATGTCGTTGGGTGCTTGGCAGATAGAATAAATGGATAAAGGTGGCCATGTGAAACGATTTGTGGCAGCTGGCCCACCACCTCAGTGCAGGCAGTAGAAGAGGGGGTGGTGATGATTATGACGGACTTTAGAGTACATGTCCTGTCTAAATGGGCAGTCACTACTTAGGTTCAACCAGTTATTGCTATTTAGGAATGTAGGTCCAGCCAGATTTTTCAATTTTTCAACAGATGCCAGAAATCTGGAAGAAAGCGTTATGTTTTTAAAGAGGTTTTGCCGAAAGGACCTCCAAAAGATTTTATTATCAGTATCCTATTTCAAGAGGGGCACTGAGTTCTAAATGTGATTCTTTAGATGTGGCCAAAGACAGAAAACAACTATCACCTCCTTTCTGCTGTCTGCAATACTACTATTAATATAGCCCAAGGGTTGAATTAGCCTTTGGTGCTGCTCGACCCCTCAGTGCACCATGTATATTATGTCTGCTGTGTTTCTCCAATACATTAGCCTAGGAGCCTTGTCAGAGAGAAGAAAATGAAATGAATTTAACGTGACTTGTTCTTCGTGAGCCCATGCTGGTGCCAAATGGACATTACTTCCTGTCCTAGGTGCTCATAAGTGTCCTTAACAAATGTGTTTAAGAACCTTGCCGGGAGTGATATCATATTATCTAGTCTGGAACTGGCAAACCATAACTTTTTTCCCCTTTTGAAAATCAGAACATTTGCCAGGCTTCAGCTTTTTGGCATCTATCCTATTCTCTACAATTCCCTCAAAGATCACTGATAAAATTCGGTGATCTTATTTGCAGGCTTTCTCAGTATCCCGGGGCTCTAATTCATCTTGCTGCCAGACATGATGATCAGTTCTGCATTTATTCAGAGTTCCTATTTCCATTGCAACCTGATAGAAAATTGAAACAGAATTGCAATGATTGACTTTGGTGCTTTATTATTATTATTATTTTCTGGTACATATTCATCCATCTTCTTAGTAGCAAAAGTCTAGCGTTTTGAGGAAGAAGGGCAGGTACGGAGGATGACCACAGAGGGGCATGTATTTATCCATTCATTTCTGGATTAATTCAACAAAAGTTGATTATCTACATTGTACCTAGTCTTGTGCTGAGTATTGTGAGAGACACAAAGTATATGATACATTCTTTGCTTTCTAAGAGTTTTCTTGGAATATGGTGATAAAAATGAGAGAAAGAAATAAAAAAATCCCAAACACAAAAAACTTCGAGAACCAGAATGAGCTGAATCTTAGAGCGTATATCATACAGTGATTAGAAGACCACCTTAGGAATGCTCGCTGATTTCAACAGGATTAAATGAAGAAAGCAGGCTGGATTGGGCAAACAGTGGGGAGTAGTGGGGACTGTGGCCAAGTGGGGAGTTCATCTAGAGAAGGCAGCTGCTGCTCCAGCCTGCCCTTCCTAGGCAGGAATGTGAGCCCAGAAAGGTCAGTTCCTTCAGTGTTTCAAGGGAATCTGGATTTTTAAGCAAAGTCTCTTGATTTTTAAATGGTGGCTTAAAAATTTAAAAACATTATGCTTCCTGAACAAACATGTTGGTAGAACAGTTTTAGCCTGTTGGGCCACCAGTTTCCAAAATCTGGTCTACAAGTTGAAGTCCGCACAAGGCCTTGGTGAGGGGCCTCAACCAATTTTCCTATTTCGTCTTCAGTCATTTTCTCTGTGATAGGCTTGTGCTCTTATAAACGCAAAAGACCAGTCCGTTTTTAATTTTTTTTTTCTCTCTCTCTCTTAATTTTTTTTTTTTTTTTAGGCAGAATCTGTCTCTGTCACCCAGGCTGGAGTGCAGTGACACAATCTTGGCTCACTATAACCTCTGCCTCCCGCGTTCAAGCAATTCTTGTGCCTCAGCCTCCCGAGTAGTTGAGATTACAGGCACGCATCACTATGCCTGGCAAATTTTTGTATTTTCAGGAGAGACAGTGTTTCACCATGTTGGCCAGGCTGGACTTGAACTTCTGACCTCAAGTGATCTGCATGACTGGACCTCCCAAAATTCAAAATGCTGGGATTACAGAAGTGAGCCACCACGCCTGGCAACCAATCCCTTTTCTCTGAATCCTCCATACCCTTCCCCTCCTCCAGATCTTTCCCATTTGTGCCTTTACTCTCCTTAACCCCTGCCTCCCACTCTTATTTGCCTCAAATACTTCTGATTGCCCTACAATGTCTACTCAAATGATGCCTTCTTCCACTATGCCTTCCTAACTTTCCTAGGCAGAATTAGTGGTTCCCCTCATAACTCCCCCTCTATTCCAAACCTTATAATCCTTAATTGAAATTTTATGTTTAGGTCTTTGGTCACGAACTCTTGAGGGCAGAGAGGCTTATGGTCATCTTTGTTTCCCCAACGTGCTTGGCATGTGGTTGGTTGAAGGAGTGGCTGATAAGTTACTAAAATAAGTTTAGGCTGGGCTCAGTGGTTCACGCCTGTAATCCCAGCACTTCGGGAGGCCAAGATGGGTGGATCACTTGAGCCCAGGAGTTTGAGACTAGCCTGGGCAACATGGCAAAACCCTGTCTCTACAAAAAATACAAAAATTAGCCAGGCCTGGTGATACATGCCTGTAATCCCAACTACTCAGGAGGTTGAGGTGGGACGATTATTTGAGCCCAGGAGTTCAAGGCTACAGTCAGCCATGATCATACCACTGTACTCCGGCTTGGGTGACAGAATGAGGCTGTCTCAAAAAAAGAAAAAGTTTCAATTTTTTTTTTTTTGAGATGGAGTCTGGCTCTGTCGCCCAGGCTGGAGTGCAGTGGCCGGATCTCAGCTCACTGCAAGCTCCGCCTCCCGGGTTTATGCCATTCTCCTGCCTCAGCCTCCCGAGTAGCTGGGACTACAGGCGCCCACCACCTTGCCCGGCTAGTTTTTTGTATTTTTTAGTAGAGACGGGGTTTCACCGTGTTAGCCAGGATGGTCTCAATCTCCTGACCTCATGATCCGCCCGTCTCGGCCTCCCGAAGTGCTGGGATTACAGGCTTGAGCCACCGCGCCTGGCCAAAAGTTTCAATCTTATAACTCATAGCTCAATATTTTTTTTTTGTTTGTTTGTTTTTTTAGATGGAATCTCACTCTGTCTTCCAGCCTGGAGTGCAGTGGTGTGATCTTGGCTCACTGCAACCTCCACCTTCTGGGTTCAATCAATTCTCCCGCCTCAGCCTCCCGAGTTTACAGGCACTTGTCACCATGCCCAGCTAATTTTTGCATTTTCAGTAGAGAAGGAGTTTCACCATGTTGCCCAGGCTGGTCTCAAACTCCTTACCTCAGGTGATCTGCTCACTTCGGCCTCCCAAAGTGCTGGGATTTCAGGCGTGAGCCACTGTGCCTGGCCTTAGGTTTTTTCTTTGATATCCGTCTTAGTTGGCTTGGGCTACTATAACAAAATGCCATAGCCTGGGTGGCTTTTATTTACTTCTCAGAATTCTGGAGGTTGGGAAGTCCAAGATCAAGGTGTTGGCAAGTTCAGTTCCTGGTGAGGGCTTGCATCCTGGCTTGTAGATAGTTGCCTTTTAGCCATATGCTCATCTGGCCTTTCCTTAGTGCATGCTTATGGAGAGAGAGAAATCTCTCCCTTTCTCACCTTCCTCTTTTTTTTTGAATTAGGGTGTCATTCTGTCACCTAGGCTAGAGTGCAGTGGTGTGACCTCAGCTCACTGTAACCTCCACCGCCTGGGCTCAAGTGATCCTCCCACCTCAGCCTCCCAAGTAGCTGGCACCGTAGGTGCACACCTCCATGCCTGGCTCTTTTTTTGTGTTTTTGGTAGGGGTGGGGTCTCACCATGTTGCCCAGGCTGGTCTCGAACTCCTGAGCTCAAGCAATCCACCCGTCTTGACCTCCCAAAGTGCATTATTACAGGAATGAGCCACTGTGCCTGGTTGGCTTTCTTCCTCTTCTTATAAGGGCACTAATACCATCACGAGGGACCCATCATGATCTTATCTAACCTTAATCACCTCCCCAAAGCTCCACCTGCAAATACCATCACATTGGGGTTAGGGCTTCAACATATGCATTTTGGGGGGACATAAACATTCAGCTCATAATAACATCCACACTTCCTATTCTGTTGAAAGTAGAGGTTTCACTGGGAGAGGAAATATTCTTTTTGTTTTGTTTTGTTTTGTTTTTTTGAGACGGAGTCTCGCTCTGTCGCCCAGGCTGGAGTGCAGTGGCCGGATCTCAGCTCACTGCAAGCTCCGCCTCCCGGGTTCACGCCATTCTCCTGCCTCAGCCTCCCGAGTAGCTGGGACTACAGGCGCCCGCCACCTCGCCCGGCTAGTTTTTTGTATTTTTTAGTAGAGACGGGGTTTCACCGTGTTAGCCAGGATGGTCTCGATCTTCCTGACCTTGTGATCCGCCCGTCTCAGCCTCCCAAAGTGCTGGGATTACAGGCTTGAGCCACCGCGCCCGGCAGGAGAGGAAATATTCTTAATGGTTTGCTCGATTTCCTTGTATATCCTTGGTAGAGGAGATGTTTCTTAGTGGAGATTTGGTGAAAACTGTCATGTTGACAGCCGTCTCAGTGGGATGTGGTCTAGAGAGCACTTCCTTCCAGGCCCCTCCTGGTCTGGGGAAATTAATGGATCTGAGAGTTCATATTAGACATTTTTGGAGTTTTTACTACTAGAGTTTATATGTTGGGGATAACCTTTCCTTTCCAGAAACTCCTATTATTCATTCATTCAGTGACTTTGTAAGCCATGCTTCAGGCTATATAGCTTTATGTAGCAGTGGGAGGTAATTCATTTTTTTTTTTTAGCTTCTATGTCTCAGTCATATATGGAGTATCTCGTTTTGTGATTCCTGTAACTCTGTGAGGTAGTCATTATTTTCATTTTATAGATTAAAGGCTGAAGTTCAGAGAAATAAAACAAATTGCACTGGATTGCACAGTGAACAGTGGCAGATCTAGTTTTAAATCAGCATCTTCCTCACTTTCCAGGCTGCAGGAAAGCAACATGCATGCCAAGGCAACAAGGATCTGCAACCCGGGGGTTCCTTCAGTAGGGGAAGTCTGGGGTGGGTCTTAACCTTTGACTTCCTTCCCCTCCCGACACTTCCACCCTCCTGCTAATCCAGCCTCTCCTAGTTTGCACTTGATGCCACCGCGGTGTTGTCAGATCCCTTCAATCCCACCCCGGGAAGTCACCTTTGGGAAAGTGTCCACTGCAAAAGCCCCCGCACGGCTGTGATGCAGGCTGCCAGATCTACCTCTCGCCAGCCAGCCCACTCCGCCACCAACCTGGAAATACGGAACCAGAAATTGTAGGTGTCTTCTAGTCCAACTCTATTTGTTTTTCAGATGTGGAAGTTATGATTGGAGAGGGGCTCTGGCTTTCAGATTACTTTTAGACCGTCTCTCCATGACGGTGGAAGGTTGATCTGCTTGGTTCATCGCTGTAGCGTAGTGCCCACCATCTAGTTGGTGATCCATACATTTTACTGAGTCGAATTGTTCTGGTGTGTGATGGTTGCCTGGGGAGGCAGAGCTGAGTAGTACCTTGGAAAGAAAGATGAGGCAAGGGTGTCTAGCAGGGTAAGGATTGGTGAGGTGAGGAGGGGATGCGTTTAGGTTGCTTCCTGAAATGGAGTCCTTTCCTTCACAGCTATTAGGAAGGGGATGGGGTTGACTTTTTACAGGTGCTGAGCTTGAGACCTTCTGGCTTAATACAGGGCCCAGGAAGCTGTCTTGGGCTTGATTTCACTTGGAAAAGATTCATTCTTGATGGCTTGTTGGTGTTCATAAAACATCTTGGCTGGCTAGTAATGGCACTTTAACTCTATTCGCTATTATGCTAGTTTATGTTTGGGATAATGTTCCCTAAGAGTATTCCATTAAATTGGATGTAAAGAGGTGTTGGGTGAAAAAAAAGTAGTTGTGTGCTCTAATAGATTTTGGAAGTTCTAGAATAAACAGAGTGAAATAAGCCTGCTTCCCTCAGGACTTCTGAGAATCTTGCTTGTGTTAAGTGTGAATTGCTGAGTAGGGCCCTTGGAGTTTCCTCAGACTTACTTGATTGTGTAGATCTTTTTTGTGGACCGGCTCACAAGACTCTGTTTTCTGAGTTACATTTTAGAATATGTCAGGCTGCACAATTCGTGGATTATCTGGGTGTTTTTTCTTTTTGCCTCTTGCTCAGTTCCCTAATGTTTTATACTTTTCTCAGAGGGCAGTTTGAAGAGGGGAAGAAGTAAAACAAATGCACATCTAGTTGAGCTAAGTGATATTAACGTTGTGCTTTGAGTTCACCTAGAAAATGTGGATTTTGACATTTCCAATTACAGAGTGCTCAACCATTGATTTAAGTGGTAATTTGGAAACAGTGCAGCCCTGATCAATATGCATTGTGTGTGCCCGTCTGTGCGTGACGGTAACGGGGTGCACGATGCTGCAGCAGAGTGTTCCAGGTTCCTTGAATGGACCTGGCTCTGCCCGCTGGGATTGCATAGCCAGTGCCAGGTGATAATGGCACAAATGAACACAGAGAAGCCCATGTCCCCTTGTGTCTCAGAGTGAACAAACCTCAGCTACAAACCCAGGTGCATAAGGGATACATTTTTCTTTCTTTCTTGGTGACTCAGTCTCCATTTCACATTTCTATTTTTTTTTTTTTTAGACAGAGTCTTACTCTGTTGCCCAGACTGGAGTGCAGTGGTGCAATCTTGGCTCACTGCAACCTCCGCCCGTCAGGTTTAAGTGATTCTCCTGCCTCAGCCTCCCAAGTAGCTAGGATTACAGGTGCCAGCCACTATGCCCAGCTAATTTTTGTATTTTTAGTAGAGACGGGGTTTCACCATGTTGGCCAGGCTGGTTTAGAACTCCTGACCTCAAGTGATCCTTCCACCTTGGCCTCCCAAAATGCTGGGATTCTAGCATTTTGTGCCCAGCCTCACATCTTTATTCTGCTGGGGGTGACAGAAATAAGTATAAGTCAATTTGGGGTTTCCCTCCCTTTTCCTCCAGGGTTGTGCCCCAAGATCCAGAGGGACTTAGGCAGCACCAAGACCCTTGTGGGGACATCTGTTGTGGTTTATCGTCAATCTACTTCGGCAGCTACTGGGACATCCTCCTTCTTATTGAATCTTCGGTGGTTGGTCTGTGTCAGCAATCCTTCTTTGTTCCCTCATGTGTCCCCTTCTCCTTGGCTCCTTCCATGCAATTTGCAGGCACCAGAGGCCATTCTGCTGCTCACACACCACACTGGGCCGTGAGGGACCCTGTACATTTGTCTCAGGCCTGTCTTGGCCACACTCAGCACTTGCTTTTCCCCTGGTGCCTCCCTAGGGCTCTGCCTGGGGAAAGGATCTGGCTTCTCTCCTCTCTTAGATTCTGTGAATCTGTTTGGTGGTTCCCTCGTCACCTCCCTCCCTGCGCTTGTTCGGGATGAGTTGGGCAGGGTGCAGATTTTTTTCTTATAGATATTATAGATCCTTGTACCTACATACAGTTTGCTTTACTGCTTTACTCTCCACTTTGGTCTAGGAAATCTTTACCCATGTGCTCGTGTGGTGGGGTGGGGAACAAGGGTGATATCCTGGCTTTGTCATCAGACATCCTCTCAAAGCTGTTTTCCATAAATCTCACATTCTTTCTCTCTTCCCTAAGGACTTTTGAAAAAAAGCCAATAATTGACTCTTTTTCTGTATTATCCCTGAAGCAATGAACACAGAATGCCCTCCCTGACTGAGGAGGGGCCAAGGGGGTCAAGAAAATTTGGAGAAAAATGTTCAATATTTCAAAGTATTAACTATCGTGAATTTCCTTCCTTCTCCATCTCCTCCATCCTGGCCTAGCCTGCCATTACCTCCTGCTGGGACGAGTGCAACCCAAAGTTTCTCAGGGTCTCCTGACTCAGAGCTTCTCACCCACAGTCAACATTTTGGGCTGGATCATTTGTCATTGAAGGTGTGGTTCTGTACAATGTAGGATGTTTAGCAGCATTCCTGACCTGTACCCACTAGATGCCAGTAGCATCCCCGCTCCCAGTTGTGACAATAAAAAATGTCTCCAGACATAGCCAAATGTCCCCTGGGGACAAAATCACCCCTAGTTGAGAACTACAGTTCTAAGTGGTCTCCCTGCTTCTTCTCTTGTCCCATAGTCTACTCTCCCCACAGCAGCCAGCAGTAATCTGTACACTGTTTAAATCTGGCCATGTCACTTCCATGTTTAAAACCCTCCAGTAGCATTTCATTGCATGAGACTAGAATCTAAGCCCCTCAACTGAACTTACAAAGTCCTGCTTTGTTCACCTCTTTTCCTCCTCTGGTCACTCTCCCCTTGTCATTCTATCCAGCCATGCTGGCCTGTACTGGTTTCTGGACTTCTCTAAGTTTGTGCTTGCTTTGGGCCTTTGCACTTAGATTTTCCCTCTTTCTGGAATGCTTTTGCCCTGGATTGCCACTTGACTGGCCCCTTCTTGGTATTCTGCTTTGAGGTTACATGCCACCTGCAGGCTGACCCATCTTAAGTAGCCGAACAGCAACTCTCTATTGGATCAGCTGACGTGAATTCTTAGCAGAGCACTAAAAGCTATATGATATTTTTCATGCTTTCTTTGTTTCTTCTCTTCACCAGGACTGAAACTCAGTAAGAGCATTAGTTTCTCCTGTTCATTAGTGTTTTTTGGCACCTAGAACACAATGTAGGATGTTTAGCAGCATTCCTGACCTGTACCTACTAGATGCCAGTAGCATCCCCGCTCTCAGTTGTGACAGTCAATGTCTCCAGACATAGCCAAATGTCCCCTGGGGGCGATGGGTGTTCTAGGTGCCAATGGTCACAATTTTTGTTGAATGAACGAATGATTATAGGTGTTCTTATGATGGACTTTGCATACAAGAACACATAGATATTATGTTTTGGGGAACATACTGAGGCAGATCCAGTCTTTCCCCAAACCCTGATTGAGAGGTAATTCAGGAAGATAAAAAATCCAGAGATGGGATAATTGTATCCATGCAGAGCCACCCAACGATGACTTAGAAGGAAATGAAGTGAACAGGTGGCCGATTGTAGGAATACTGCAGGGTATCTGGCATATATTCTATTAATCAAGTTCCTAGTATGTGTCTGAGATGGGGACAGAAAAATAGTTTCATAGTTTTAGGAAACTTATGAGTCTTATCAAAGATAAGAATGGGAACTATATTTCACTAATTTTTGTGTCCCCGTTTCAGACACATAGTTTTATGAAAAGACAGTGTTAATCCCTTCTTTCACTGCTATAAAGAAATACCTGAGACTGGGTAATTTATAAAGAAAAGAGGTTTAATTGGCTCACAATTCTGCAGGCTGTACAGGAAGCATGATGCTGGCATCTACTTGGGTTCTGGGGAGGCTTCAGGAAACTTACAATCATGGCAGAAGGTGAAGGGGAAGCAGGCACATCTTATATGGCGAGAGCAGGAAGAAGAGTTGGGGGAAGGTGCCACACACTTTTTTTTTTTTTTTTTTTGAGACGGAGTCTCGCTCTGCCGCCCAGGCTGGAGTGCAGTGGCCGGATCTCAGCTCACTGCAAGCTCCGCCTCCCGGGTTCACGCCATTCTCCTGCCTCAGCCTCCCAAGTAGCTGGGACTACAGGCGCCCGCCACCGCGCCCGGCTAGTTTTTTGTATTTTTTAGTAGAGACGGGGTTTCACCGTGTTAGCCAGGATGGTCTCGATCTCCTGACCTCGTGATCCGCCCGTCTCGGCCTCCCAAAGTGCTGGGATTACAGGCTTGAGCCACCGCGCCCGGCCAAGTGCCACACACTTTTAAACAACCAGATCTCCTGAGAACTCACTCACCATCATGAGAACAGCACCAAAGGGATGGTGCCAAACCATTCATGAAGGATCCGTCCCCCTGATCCAATCACCTCCCACCAGGCCCCACCCCCAACACTGAGGATTACAATTTGACATGAGATTTGGGCGGGGACACAGATCCAAACTGTATCAGACAGTTATAAAAATAGGTTAATAAATTATGACACAGTGGAGTAAGTACTGGGACAGTGGTGGAACCAGGTACTGTGGAAACTTAGAATGAAATTGTAGCTTTGCCCGGGAGAGCTGGAGAAATTCTTATAGAAGAAGAATCTTTTGAGCAGGATCTTGAAGGATGACTAGAAGCTCTCCAGGTGGTGAAACGCATTACCTGAAGAGAAGACAGCATGTGCAAAGGTGTGGGGGTCACAAAAGGGTCAGGACACTTGAGAAATGGTGAGGAGTTTGAAGTGGCTAAAATTCTGAGTAGGTGGAATGGAGTGGTGGTGGGAGATGAGGCTGGAAAGGAGAAGAGGTTGAAGTTCCTGTCTGATCATCAGATCCTGTAAGTCTTTGACCTTGAAGATGGTATGGATGAGAGTCTTATTTATTTGTTGTGGTAAAATACACAAACACAAAATTTACCATCTTACCCATTTTTAATTGTGTGGCTCAGTGGTATTAAATGCATTCACATTAAATACCACTCATCTTCATAACTTTTTTCATCTTGTGAAATGCAACTCTGTACCCATTAAACAATAGCTCCTCATTTCCTCCTCGTCCCAACCCCTGGTAGCCACCATGCTACTCTTTGTGTGAATTTGACTATTCTAAGGAAAATATAAGAATCTGGAAGCCCTTACCTGAAATAAGTACTATAAACATTCAATGTATTTCCTTCCAGACTTCACGTCTCTATCAATCAAATTTGTTTTATATGTGTATATAATAAACAGGGGATTATAGATCTTTAATGCAGAGTTATAAAAATAAAGCCGATAGGAAAATAATCATAGGCCTACAGGCTGAGGGCTTGAAATAGACAGAGTATGGCCTAAAAATAAACAGTTTGTTAAGTAAGAATATCAATATGCGTGACCTCCCACGTCCATTTTGATGGTCCTTTAGGGAGGGGACACCACTTTCTTGTGGCCCCTGGCTTGTGTTGGCCACTTCTGTCTCAGGTCTTTGTGATTTGGGTAAAACTAGGGAGAACTGAGCTCACTCATCAAGAACTTGCCCCACTGCCACATTTGTCCCAGCAACTTTCAGCTAGAATTTCCCCCTTCCCATCCCTGACAGTCCCACTTCCCTGTTGGTCCTAGGCAGCAGTTTCTGTCTTTGGCAACAAGTGCTAAAGGGAGAAGCTTGTCTAGGGCAAAGGATTCATCCTCAGCAGCTGGAGACCCTCCTTGCTGGTACCTGTTCCCTGGTCTACCTTTCCTTTCCTCGTTGTTGCTCTCTGCTGGATTTCCTGACCATTGTGATACTTTTTGGATTCCGGATTGCTTGTCTGCCCCTTGCAGAGGTAGCCTGCCATCCCCTTGCTTCTGATTGCTGGTGAGAGCATTTTCAAAATACAGTTAATGTAGATCAGTAAGTTTTCCAACCATTTGTCAAATAGAAAGGCCTGGATTTCTGTAGGCGGGTAGAGTTCTCGCTGAGAGGTTCAAGTTTGGCAGGATGAGACAGTTCCTTAGGGGACCCTCTATAGCTTATAGTGCCTTAAGAGGGCCAGGGAAATGATATGAGAAGACTCTTACCAAGGAAACATCTCAGCCACCTTCAGGGATGTGAAAGAATGGATGTCATGTCTATGATTTAATTTGTACTAAAGAATGTGAACTGGCCAAGCAACATGGCTGTTCTCCAACTCAGCGTCTCGGTAGGACACTTCCAAGCAGAGTTGGCAGGCACAATGTCTTTACTTTGATCAGTGGCCTCTCCAGACAGGGTGTTTTGGATCTCCCAAAGATCTATTACCTTGGGGAAACTGAGGCAGAGCAACAGTCATTCTCTGGCTTCTGATATCTTATAGTTGATTACTCCTTGACCTCTTGCTCTGACCATCTGAACCCTTGATCGTTTGCTTGATTGTGGTTGTTTGAATTTATTTGTCCTGTGACCCTCAGCTAATTTAGGGCTCCATTCTTGTCCTGATCCTCCAGGTTCAGGCCCCACCCTGAGCATCTCTGTCTTGCTGGATCTTGTATTTGGCATAATATCACCATTGAAACTCTGCTCCAAAAATGGCAGAGGCTCTACTGCTGTCTGCCAGAAACATAGAATTATGTTACTGGGAATTGTGTGAAAGAAATGCTGAGAATGTGGTGGGCCAGTTCACATAGATTTCGCTTAACAAATATTTATTGAGCTTCTACTATGTTTCCTGCCTGCATGGACTTTATAATTCTGTGGGGAAGACAAAGGATAATTTGTAATTACAAAAGTGTTGAGTGTTATGGAAGGAGTGGTGCAGTGTGCATGGGGGAATCTATAGCAAATGGATCTAAAGGACTGAAAATGCTGTGGGTGATTTTCTGATACTGATTTGTAAAGCTGAATTGTATTGGCTAAGCTTACCTCACCATCATTATTTCCTGAGCTCTTTAGGATCTAGACAGAACCATCTTTCCATTTAGAGAAGGGTCAGAAGTCATCAAAATATTTAAGGGGTTAGAAAGATCAGTGCTTCTAAGAGAAACACACAACTCCAGGTGTAAAAGATAAAAGTGGTTCCAGAAAGGGGATTTTATAATAGCTTTATTCAGGATGGTAAATACCATCGTGGGTAAGTGCTTTTAAGGTGAAATTAAAGCCAGGGAACAGCTGAAGAAGATTGAAACCCACCTTCACTGGACAGAATTAAGCTAAAGTCACAGAGGTAGATGAGACAAGAAAGTGGAATGTAATGTGGAAGGAGGCAGCTGTGATGCCCTGGGTGGAGTCACCCAGACCTGGGTTCAATCATGGCTCATGGTGAATCAGCTGAATGACCTTGGATGAAAAGTCATTAACTTTTCTAAGTTCCAGTTTCCTCATGTGAAAGAGGGACATAATAACACTTCACTGTGTGTGTGTGTAATTAATTGAAACAACATAAGTCAGAATTTCCAGCACAGGGCTTGGCACACAGTAGCATTAATTAAACACTGGAAATGTTGGCTAAGCCAGTAAGTGGGGCACCAGCATTCAGAGTCCTGAACGGTGATTCTGAGCCAACAGGTGAAGCCATTGGTAAGTGCACCTGGTTAGGAAGGAGAGTAAGGTGGGGCAGTACTAAAAGACATCAGGAGACATGGAGTTGCCAGCATGGGTAGCTGGGAAAAGAAAATACTAGTAAGTTGTGGACAAGCATGACACTTTCTTTGCCTACTATGTGTGTGTTTCTCCCACTGTGGTTCCTGGACCACCTGCAGCAGAATGACCTTAGAGGAACTTGTAACAAATTCAAGGAGCTTGAATTCTAGGAACCGCCCCAGACCTATTGACTCAGAATCTCTGTTGGGGGGTGGTGGGTGGACCCTAGGAATCTGCATTTTACAAGTGCCCCGGATTTCATGAACTTAACGTTCTTGGCCCTGGTCTATAGTAAACTCACCAGTTTGGCTGTGTATCTTTTTTTCTGAAGGCAAAAGAACATTTAATAATTAAGTAGACTATTGCTGAGTGAGGTGGGAAAAACAACACCCAAAGAGTGTGTGTGTGTGTGTGTGTGTGTGTGTATGGGTATGTCTGTGTGTATTATAATTAAAAAATAAAAA
Source organism: Macaca thibetana thibetana (assembly GCF_024542745.1). Lineage (NCBI taxonomy): Eukaryota > Metazoa > Chordata > Mammalia > Primates > Cercopithecidae > Macaca > Macaca thibetana. The sequence goes on along the minus strand of NC_065579.1, from coordinate 138,805,993 downwards.
CCCTATGTCCTTACATAGTTAGATATGTATGAAAAGCGTCTTTGGTTTTTGACAACTGGTAATGAGGTTTACCCTTGGGGACGAGGGATGGAACGGGGTGGTAGTGTCAGTGGACAGTGGAAAGAAGACCTTTTGATCTTTATGCCGTTCAATTTTGATTGGCTTCTGGAAAAAATGAGCGTGTGTTCCTTTTCTGATTTAAAATTCCACAAGGTTGACAATAAGTAAGGACTTTGTTGGCAAAATTCCCGCTAGAGAGGATGCTCAGACATCAGCTGAACTGTAAAGGAAAGAAAGTGACACCTGCAAGAGCTATTTAAATCATACTGAACTTATTGTGGTGCTCATTACGTAGTGTAAGGATGATTGCCGAAATGAAATGTAGCATTTTACTGAATTATTCCCCCACATAGTGAGGAAAGTGTTTTTCCATACTCTGTCAGAATTTTGAAAGATGGGTAGAGGAGTGGAAAAGTTCAGCTTAACCTTTTAATTTACCGAGTTTCAGTCAGGAGCCACCGTGATGCTGTGGCCAGAGTCTGGGGTTTAGACTCATAAGACCCGACTTTCCATCTCTGATCTGTCTTTTGAGCGAGTCACATCTGCATTCTTCATTCTGCATCTTGGCTTCCTCATCTGTGAAATGAGGGCGTTATCTACCTTAAAGGGTAGTTACTGTGAGGATCAAATGAGGTGGTGTGTGAGAAAGTAAACTCTCGAGTGCTGCAGAAATGTTCATTATTTCTATTTTTTGTCCCACTCCTACCCTGGACATGCTGCTATTACAGTGGGGGTGTTTATGTGTCTGTCTCTCTGTGAGCTCGTTGAATGCAGAAGCCTTGTTTTATTCATTCCCGAATTCCTGTGCTTAGGGTCTGCCACACAGGAGGCATTCAAACAGCTTCTGGAATAGCTATCAAGGAGAGAAAAATACACACACAGTTCGGTGTAGGCCTATAAAAATATTAAGATAGTCTTCCAGAAAACATTATCTTCCATTTCTATTTAAAGGAATTAAAAAAATGTATCCAAATCCACAACAGAAATTATATTGCTAGGAGAAAATAAAGAACTTCATTAAGGAAAATTTAATTGCCCAGTTTTCTAAAGAGACAGAACCGCATCCCTCCGTCCTCATTACGGCCAAATGGGTGACAGCCGTTTCCAAGGGGGGCAAGATGAATGACAAGGGATTGTGAGAAGGCAAATCCTGATACTCCTGGAGAAAAGTCTCCCAAGAAACGGGACTGCACCCCCGGATCACCAGTAACACTATTGTTTGTCAGAGCTGTGGAAGAAGCCTTCTCTGAGCTCCTTGGACAAAAGCCCTTTTTGGCTTCCACCCCAGACCTTGGCGGATAAACCACAAAGTCCCTATTTCCCCTGGAAGTGGGAAAACTTCCAGTGGCTTGACAAAACTGGAAGGATTATCTGAGATTCAATTTGGGGGGCTGTGGTACCTCCAAGACCCTGATAATTATCATCTGAATGGGCAGGGGGAGAATTGAAGCCAAATCTAGTAACAGAGCCCTGGGGTAAACCTGCAGTTAGAAGACAGGGGATTGATCTCAGCTTTGGCCCCTTTTCATGTCCTGCTACAAATGTGCACTTTTTTCTTTTCTTTTCTTTTTTCTTTTTTTTTTTTGAGATAGGGTCTCACTCAGGCTGGAATGCAGTGGCGCCATCATAACTCACTACAGCCTTGAACTGCTCAAGCAATCCTGCCTCAGACTCCTGCGTAGCTGGGACTATAGGTGCATGCCACCATGCCTGGCTAATTAAAAAAAAAAAAATTTGTAGAGACAGGGTCTTGTTATTTTGCCCAGGCTGTCTTAAACTCCTAGGCACAAGGGATCCTCCTGCCTTATCCTTCCAAAGTGCTGTGATTACAGGCATGAGCCACTGTGCCTGCCCAAATCCACACTTTCTTTTTCCCTCTCCCACACCAGTTCCCAAGCACAGACCAGCCAGATAGCACCATTAGATGTGTTCATAACTGTTTGAAGATGTGTTGATTCTGGCATGGAGGTACCATTGTCACCCTAGGTGAAGTCTCCAGTGGCATGCCAAAAGGCTCTCTCCTGTTCAGTGTTTTAATTACTTGGATGAGGATGTGAGCATGCTCATCCAGTTTGAGAATGTCAGGAAACCAAGGAAGGCAGGCTTAGTAATTGGGAACACAGTTGTTGGTATCGAACTGACCAGGGTTGGCAACCTTTTTGCCACTTTCTAGCCGTGTGGCTTTGGGCAAGTGTTTTCATCTCTTTGAGCCTCACTGTCATCATTTGTAATAATAGTAATCCAACCTCAAACAGTTATTGAGCAGGTTAAATGAGATAATGTGTGTAAAACCCTTAGCACAGTGCCTGGCACTCAGTCAATGTCACTGATTGTTATTAATAAACCACAACTGTAAGAGCTGCACTGCAGGCTCTGGAGTCTGGGTTTAAATTCTAGTGCTGCCAGTTATTAGTTGTGAATAAGTTGCTTAACTTCTCTGAGGCTCAGCTTCTTCCTCTGTAAAATAAGGACAATAATACTTACCTTGGGCATTGCTGTAAATAAAGCATTCAGGCCAGAATAGACACATAGCAGATACTCAATAAACCGAGGTTACCATTCAGAGAAAGAGTGAATCCTGTGGCAGAGAAAACCAGAAAGTAGAGCGCTTAGCAGGAGGGGATGGGGTATTGACTCTAAAAATGCAAAGTTTAATAGTATCTTTAGGAGAAAAACCACCCACTCATTGAAAGAAGCTAAACTTTTTTGGATCTTGAGCTCTGAGAAGAATTTCTCCTATAAATAGATAGAAATATGAATGGGGTAGGGACCAACTGGCATTTGGTTAGGATGCCAGACCTCAGGCCCTGACCCCATCCTGTCCCTTTTCCTGTGGCTTTTGGCCCCTCCCCAAGAGATTCTATTGAGATACGTGTGACAGAGGCTGCTGGCTAGGAAATGAAATCTTATCTCAAAGCTGTGGCTGAATGCAGAATTCTGGTGAGCTGTCCTCCATGTGGAGAACGCCTTTGACCTAGGGAGGTTGCCATACAGGCCTCCATCCAGGCCCATACCTGAATCTCAGCTCTATTGCTCCAGGGTAGAGGAAGCTGATCTGGAGTGTGTCAGCCCTGGGGGAGAGCTGGAGTATCCAACCCCTTTCCTATAGGGACCAGCTAGATGACTGCTCCTGCTTCTCTCCCCGGTGTGACCAGGCCTATCCAGCCACAGAAAGAAGAATGTCAAAAGTCTGGACCCACCCAGACTGAACCTTTGAGCTTCTTAGAAGTACAGTATCTGGGAAGTTTGGTCCGTGACTGTATCTTAGAACCTAGCTAGTCCATAATATCACCTTTCCTTCCAGTGGGTGGACTACTATGCCCTTAATAATAACGCTGATTTGGGGAGGAGTAAGTAGAGCTGACCGTTAGCTTGCTAGGTGTCAACATCACCCTCCCTCTTCAACCTTGTTGATCTTTCTTCTGTTGCCCCCAAGAACTTAACAGCCAAACCTACGACCAACTCAGGGTGTGGCTGTTAGCTGTCTCCTACTGCAGAAGAAATCAAGGAAGTCCAGGCTGCCTGCCCAGCACCCCTCCATAGAATGCCTGCTATGCAACCAGGAGCTGGTTAGTGTAGCCCCCAAGGATTTAAGAAGGCCTCTTTAGCTTCCCTCCTCTTCTCTGGATGTTTGAAGCAGTTCAGGACTCAATAGGAGAAAAATTCAACTTATTTTTTTTCTAGACCAACCCTGAGCACCAGTCAAGAAGTGGTCTGTCTATGCATTTGCCAGCATTGGCCAGTGGTGCATTTAGTTGAGATGCACAACAAAATTGGGCAACTTCATTTAAATATCTGCATTTCTGACCCTTTACAAGCAAATCGGATGATCTGGTGGCACTGGGTGCCTATTCCTATGTAGTAACCAATCAGCCAGAGCTGACTGGCAGCTACCTTTTTTAGACAAGGTGTGTGCTCTTGAGCCCCTACCCCTCCCTGTCCCAGAAGCTCTTGGGTCTCCACAACCCCCTTTTCTTACACCCATTGCTGCTGTCATTGGCCTAACCTGCCTGGTTTCTGCATGTGTTTGAGTTTGCCACCTTTGGATTAGGCCAAGAAGTTATGCTTTATTTTTCGTCTCAAACTGTGATCATCAGATTGGGTTGTACAATGAGAATTACATGACAGCGTGACAAGCCATCCAATGTCTGTGATGGAAAACCACCTCCAACTTACCATCATCCTTTCAAACTTCGCCATGGAGACTCCCTGTCATTACTTCCAGTGAAACCTTTGTCATCTCCTTAAGGATGAGTTTGAAGTTCTACTCAAGGGCAGGATGTTCTCCCCCAACAAGAAGTGCTGCTGTATTTGTCTCTGATTGTCCCCCAACCCCTGAGAGGAATGGAGGGAGGGGCATTCAGGTGCTAGAGGTCACTGAAGACCCAGTGATGCGTTAGATGGTGTCCTCAGTCATTCCTATCGTAGCCACCGTAATGCATTTTCAGTAGTTAAAAACACCGCAATGTAATTGGATAATTTTAACACCAAAGCACAATTCACAAGAAGCAATTCTGCCCAAACAGTGTGGCCCAAGGACTCTGCATTGGACTTGGAAGCCAGACAGATCTAGGACTGAATCCCAACACTGTCACTTACTAATTGCTTGACCGTGGGCAAGGCATCTCCCCTCTCCATTCCTCAGTTTCTTCCTCTTCCAAATGGGCACCACATTGGACTCTTGCAAGGATTAAATGACATAACCCATGCTTACCCAATGTCTGGAATGTGGGCCACACTCAATAAGTGCTCTCTGTTATTACTCTTACCCAGATTTTGAGGAGTTGATTCAATCCAAGAGTGAAATTGAGAACATTCATGGCAGAACGGATGACTTGCAGGCAAAGTTAGACCCACTAGTGTGTTTTATTTGGCCTTTGCAGCATTTACAAAAATGAATTCATCATTTCCAACATTTAAAAACCAAGAGAGTTAAAAAAAATCAGGGGAGTTCATGTAAAAATCCAGACTCCTGGCGGCTCTTAGAAAATGGGAAGATCTAGGAACACTGGGCCCTCGTTCTCAGAGGCAAAAATGGGCTGTTCCCTTCCAATGGGACGGGGGCTTGGACTTGTGCCAGTGCCCACCTGGCCCACTTCGCTCATTTCTGTTGCCTGCTTGGCTCTTGCGGGCATGTGAGCTTTTTTTTGATCTGGAGGAATGGATCAACCTTGAGCCAATCCTCTGTAAATATCATTTCCTGCAGATGGGGTTTGGAGAAGGTGAACAGCAGGTTGCATTTCCTGGCAGGGGCCCATGGTGCCATCTGTGTTATCGATGAAATGCAGAGCCATCAGCTTCAACAATTTGAGGGGCAGAGTTGGGGTCATGGTCCTCTGAAAAGCATCTGAGAAATTAACAGATTTGTAGCTGTGAATGGATGGCCACCTCATCACCCCATACAGGTGGGCTGAAATTTAATGAGGAAAAAGTGTAAAGTCTTGCCCTTATGTCTGAAAACCAGGCTGGCCAAGTACAGACTGGGGAGAGATGTGCTTAGCAGCAGCACTTGTGAAAAAGACTTAAGGTTCTCGTTGACAATGAGTTTTGGTATGAGTCACTGTGAGGCAGTTGCCAAAATACCTAATCTGATTCTGGGCTGCGTTTATAGAAGTCTAGTGTCTGGAAGACCTTTCTAACAATTAGAGCTGTCTTGAAGGAACAGGCAGGCAGTCTCCTAAGCCTTGATCTCCCAGGCGTAGGAGGTGCTTGAGGCTGGGTGATGAATCCCTGGAAGAGATTGTCAGAGTGGGGATTTAGGCATCAGAGGGAGATTTGTTCTAGGTGACTTAGAAGGTCTCTGCCAATCCTGACATTCTCTGCTTTCTGCAGCCCAGTAGAGGAAAATAATTTCCATAACAAAAGTAAAACTCTTTCTGATAGAGGAAAGCAGGACTCCCTGAAGAGGCTCAAAATGGAAATGTAAACTTCCAGTTCTTACTAAGTAATGTGGACAAAAGATATCACTGCCCCTACCCCACCCCTGACCCCCTGCCTTATTTCTCAGAGTTGGGGGGTTGGGGGGTGTGGGGCAGGATGTGCTCTGCACATTACTGGTTATTTTTTTTTAAAGCTGAACTTTTACGCAGAGCTTGCAGACTGATGGCACATGGGCCAGATTCAGCCTCAGGTATGTTTTATTTGGCCTGTACTGTGTCTTTTAAAAATGTGAGCTAGATGCCAACTTGTAAAAATGAGGAGATCTTGTATAAAATGTGGACTTCCCAGCACCTTTTTAAAAAGCCAGAAGGTCTGGCAGTGCTGGGCTCGTGTTCTGGGGATGAGCACCGATTGCCCTTCTGTGGCAGGACTTGAGCGCTCCCTTGGTCATGGTCCTAAACTCCCTACCTGGTCTGCGTCACCTGTTCACCTGAACTACCTGGCCCCAATACGTATTGGATTTCGCCATCCCTGGTGTCATGGCTTGTTTTAAAGGCCCTGAACTGTTGTGACCCTTAAGGTGCCATTGTGGACTCTGCTTGGTCATCCCCTAGCAGAGGGGCGGGCAGCTGGGAGTCCGCGGGGGGATGGGTTTGGGCTAGAGGGAGTGGGAGCATAAATGCTTTTATAGCTGCTTTTAAAAAGTACCTGTGGCTCATATGCAGTCAGCTTCCAATTCTTTCATCTCAGTAAACACCCCCAGCTGTTCTATTGCATGGCTCCAAGGCCCCCAGTGGCTTTCCTTATAATGTCCCAAGTCTTCAGCTTGGTAACTTCCACACTGTGGGCCTGTTCTGGAGCTGTGCAGGACAGTGGCTTCCTCTTCCTCAGCAAAGCCTGCTAGATATTTGCAGACAGTAGTCTCCTCTCTCCCGGAAGCTGCTGACCATCCTGGCCCTGAGAAGACGGTGTTGGGTGCAGAGAGACCAGATGGATTTCCTGGAGGTGGTTGAGACAGAGCTGCTTTCAGGTTGGTCCTGAGCTGGGCAGTTTCTTCTTGGAAGCCCTCAGTGTCACATGAAGCACTGTCCCCTCCAAAGGTCCCTCACTCCAGGCCCAGAACATCTCTGTCATCTGCTGGGGAGAGACAGAGAACTGAATCTTTTTATGAAGTTTGGGGACTTGGTGGTGGAAACTGTAGGCACTTCCCCCAGAAGCAAGAATCTTTGACTGTTAGCTCTAATCTGTTGGCTGCTACGAGTTGACGGGAGTGAGGCCTGCCTGAAGACCTCTTGGTTGCCCTACTCTGCAATAGAATTAGCTAGACTCCCACCCTGTTTGAGTCTGTCTCTCTGCTTTTTGGTTCTCAGGCTGAAATTGTCCATCCTGGCCCTTCACAACCTATAGGACACCCTCCGACACCACTTCCCTGCACAGCCAGCCCCTCCCTGTGTGGTTCCGCAGGCTTCTCACTTAGGAGATGCCCTGCTGTTCTGAGTTATTTCTAGTGTAGACATAGGGGTTTGTCTGGCCGTCCATGGTACAGCCATCTGGTGGCAGTTTCGTGTTTTCACTGTGGTTGCCTCAGTGTATTCTTTTATTGAGTCATCCTTTGAGTTTCCTTTTTACTTTTCCCTTATCTCTCTTTTTAAGGACTCGCCCTTTCTTGGGGCCTTTCTCCCACAGATATGAAGGTATTTGTGAATTGTGGCACTTTCGGGAAGGTGGTATTTCTTGGGAATACCACCCGGCCAGTCATGGGGCAGGGTACCCCATGATTCCTCGACCTTTGGAAGATGCTGGAGTCTGCATGGGGGGAGAAGATGGGCAGGAACCCTCTGACCTACCTGAACAGGGTTAAGTGTTCAGGGTGGAGGAGGGGCGCGTGGTGTTCCCACACGTCCATCTCCCTTCACACTTTTCTCCCTCTATCCCCTTTTCCACACCACTTGTAAATGGCATGACATTTCAACATGAATGTCATGGCTGCTACCTAATTTGGGGTCCTGACCGGCTCAGCCTTCCCTGGGGGCTTCTAGAGGTCTGAGTCAGAAACAGCCAAGTCTTGTGTCTAAATGAGTTGTTCTATTAACTTGGCTTGGGTAGCTCTTGGTGACAAAACCTGACTGTTGCTGTAGGTATCATGTGGAAGGGTTGCGCGTATGGTGTATGCATATGTCTGTTGCAGGTGTGGGTGGAGAGGAGGGTCAGGCCTTCTTTTCTGCAGGGGCATCTGTTCTTCAGAGCCTCGTGGCTTGTGAAATGGTGTTGCACAAGGAAACAATCTATCTGGAGCCGATTCCACTCCTGTGTAGTGTGGGGAGCTAATCAAAACTTCGAGAGGAGAAGTGCCTGTCTTCCATCCAGAATCAAGATTAATTGATGTTCTTTAATGGAAACAAATCGAATCTCACAGCAACCCTTCCCATTAACCTTACAGTCATGCACTTTTCTATGAAGGCTGGGATGGTTCTTCAGAATCAGCAGGTTCTTGGAAACAGTTGACGCCTTGAAGCTATTTGTGTCTGTCCTCATAATGGCTGGTGGGAAACGAGGAGAAAATGCCTTTGGAACATCTGATGAGTGGCTGGAATGAAGGGATGATTCTTGTTTGCCTTGTGGCTTACACGGCACACTCATGTTGCATTGGATTTGATCTTCCTAGCAACCCCGTAATGCAGGTGGAGTTGGATTGAGTATCTTTAACTTACAGATGAGGAACTCCTCCTGCCTTTGGAGCACCAGTCCCTCAAGATGTCTGCTGAGTAAAGGGCTCTGTGTTCAAATAAGTGTATAAAACATTCTACTGCATCCCCTTCTTAAAGATTCATAGCTCACTTCTATGTATTAGAGGCTCTGATAAGTCCTGTAGAAAAAAAATCTATTTAATTCATTATTTCCTGAACTCGTTAACCTATGTACTCTTTTTTTTTTTTTTTTTTTTTTTTTTTTACAGTGTAATTATGGGCATCTTCTAGACCTACCGACATGTCCTGTAAAAACCAAATAATAAATATTCTAGGCTTTGTGGGCCATATGGTCTTTGTTGTAACCAATCAGCCATCCCTTTGTAGTGCAAAAACATCCACAGACAATAGAGAAATAAGTGGATGTGGCTATGTTCCAATAACACTTTATTTCCAAACATAGGCTGTGGGCCAGACTTGACTCATGGGCTGTAGTTTGCTGACCTCTGTTCTGGAAAAGCATCCTGCGGTATATCTTTTTGGGAGATGGTGCTTTAAGTGTCCCGTGAGTACCACACAAGGACTGTACTCTCAGACCCTAGCACAGGTGGCATGGTGGCAATGTCTTGCGGAGTGTGGCTCAGAGGCTGAATGTCTTGCTCGGGGTATGTGACTGCTAAGTGCTGTCGCAGAGATGTCACCCAGGCTGTTGACCATAAAATCAATTTATTTTTCATTGTTCTCTTCTCTTTTGGAGTACAAGAAGGGGAAGGGGCAAAATGCTCCTGGGAAGGGGGCAAAATGCTCTGAGTGTCTGCTATGTAGAATCACAGTGATATACATGCTAGGTGCATGTGGATGTTTGTGTACAAGTTGGTATCAGTGTGACCATGATATTTGTGTTATGAAGCACAGATGTGGTTGATGGGCAAGTTATCCAGTTAGAGGCCTTTGTTTCAAAGCACTTAACAGAAGATGCTAAAAAGAAGATTCAAAGGGCAATTTGAATTGAGCTCTGTGGTGACAAATCATTAATAGACTCAGCAACATACAAGAGTTTACTAAACACCTAACATGTTCCCTTGCTTTAATCAGAACTTTGAATTGTAAGCAACAGAAATCAGCTAAAGCTGGTAGCAGTAGAAATACACGGATTTTGTTATAAAGATGCAGGGTATTTTGTAGAATCCAGGTGGGGAAATGCAGTTGGCCCCAGGCTGGCCTGGGACCAGGAAGGAGGGCCAGGGAGCCCTGGTTTGTTCCAGGAATCAGTAGTACACTTCCTCTCATTTTGTCTTCTCGCTGCACATCTGCTTCTTCCTTCCTTCTCAGGAAGTCAGTCATTTCTAGTACTTGAACTACATGACAGGTACACAGTGGTTGCCCATGGCTCCTAACTGTGTGTTTCAGGTGGAGGTAAACACATGGAAAGACTGTTGGCTGTCTTGCTCACTCGTATTCTCTCTCTCATTTGTCTGTGATGCCTCCTCCCCAACTCTGAAGGGCTCAGCCTAGGCCATTCCTGAACCAGTCACTGTGGCCAGTGGGATGGGATTGACAAAGAGATCTAGGTCAGCCGGACCCTACTCCTGTGGATGGGGCAGGCGGTTTCCAAAGGAGAGAGGCCTACTGCAGTCCTGCCCTGGCCAGGCGCTGAGCAGGCACAGAGTTAAGAAGAATCCTTTGATCCCCTGACATTTATAAATGAGTTGGGAAATAAAACCAATGCATAGTAGTAATGACAATGTCACATGTGCTAAGTTGTTTCGTTAGACAGTGGAGAAAATACTAGTATAAATAAGGCACTAGTTTGGCTGTATAGATGTTGAGCACCAAAAGATGGAGTCAGGAGAGGGTGTGTGGCCTGACCTTGTCAGGAAGGGCTGGCTTTCTGTAGCACAGAGACATTCTCTGAGGGTGGGTGGGAAGCAGAGTTCTGACTGGGAGATCAGCATGGACAAAGCCAGAATTGTAATATAAATGCAGTCTGGATGGGAGTGTTAAACTGGAAGGTTCTTTACCAAGAGAAGGGAAAGAACTGTATTTAACAATTTTTTTCATATTAAAATTTTTCTTTAAAAGATAGGGTCTCGCTCTGTTGCCCAGGCTGGAGTATGTTGGTGCCCTCATAGCTCACTGCAGCTTTGAACTCCAAGGTTCAAGCATTCCTCCTGTCTTAGCCTCCTGAGTAGCTGGGACTACAGGCGTGCACCACCACCAAGCCTGGCTAACTTTTAAAAATGTTTTTGTAGAGACAGGGTCTTGCTCTGCTGCCCAGGTTGGTCTCAAATACCTGGCCTCAAGTGAACCTCCTGCCCCAGCCTCCCAAAGTGCTGGAATGACAAGCATGAGCATGCCTGGCTGGAGATAACTTTAGAAAGCAGTGGGAAATATGTTGGGGGAAAGCAGGAAGCTTTGCTGAAGACCCAGTCCCCAGTGGTCTCTTAATTGTAGCAGGAGGGGCTGGAAGCTGGAACTGCTGTTCCTGGGGGGAAGGAGCAGTGCTGGGGAAAGACCCTCAGCTCTACACAGGGAAGGGGAAGTTCAGGCTGGCAGATGGATGTCCTGGCCATGGGGCTGGGACACTCAGGAATAAGACTCAGGCACTGGGGACTAAGGCAGATGCTGTCACCAGCGGGGTGGGACAGAGGTGGGACCTGAGAGGATGGGAGGTGGGATCTGCCCTAGGCTGTGAGGCAGCAGCAGGACTAGCAATGGGGATGGAGTTGCTTTGCCTTTCCTCAAGCCACCCTCTTCCCTGTCCTCTCATTAAAACTTTCCTGTGTGTGTCCCATTTGCTTGGGACCTCAAGGCCAATGACGAGCTAATCATCTAGGGAGCTTTAGGTGCTACCCAATTTTAGTGGCATTTGCATTGGGACAGATGCCTTAAATGCCTTGATCGAAAAGAATGACAGTGCCTGGGATTTTGGGACAAAGACACTAAGCCCAATGTCAAGGATCCCATCTGTGTCCCTTTGTGGAGAGTACTCTTGTTTGGGGATATAACGATCAAACAAGATGCCTGCTGTCCAGCAGCATGGGAGCTGAGCCCTGCGCCTAAAACTTTTGGAGCAGCAGCTGTTGGGCCATTGCATGACAATCTGGGCAGCATCTTTAGGGAGGAAAGAGCAGGCAGCAGAGGCACCATCTGAGGACCCAGCAGCTGCAGAGGAGGCTCCATCTTGATGTTTGCAGCCTCTCCTGGAGGTAGATGGACTACATGCAGGACTTTGAATGATCTGGATATGAATTCTTTTTTAAAAATTGCTTTAATTGATGCATAAAAATTGCACATGTTTATGGGGTACCTGTGGTATTCTGATAGATGCATACAATATAGAGTGATCAAATCAGGATATTTAGAATTCCTATCGCGTCAAACATTTATAATTTCTTTGTGCTGGGAACATTTGAAATCTTCTCTCCTAGCTAGTACGAAATAGCCAATATCTTGTTTTGAACCATAGTCACCCTACTGTGCTATTGAACGCTAGAATTTATTCCTTCTAGCTAAATATATGTTTGTACCCATTAACCAACCTCTTTTCCTCCCCGCCCCACCCTACCCTTCCCAGCCTCTGGTAATGATCAATCTAACTTCTACCTTCATGAGATCAACACTTTTAGCTCCCACATATGAGAGAGAACATGTAATATTTATCTTTTTGTGCCTGGCTTATTTCACTTAACATAATGACCTCCGGTTCCATCCATGTTGCTACAAATGGCAGGATTTCATTCTTTTTTTTTTTTTTTTGAGACAGAGTCTCACTCTGTCGCCCAGGCTGGAGTGCAGTAACATCATCTCTGCTCACTGCAAGCTCCACCTCCTGGGTTCACACTATTCTCCTGCCTCAACCTCAAGAGTAGCTAGGACTACAGGCACCCACCACAATGCCCAGCTAATTTTTTGTGTGTTTTTAATAGCGATGGGGTTTCACTGTGTTAGCCAGGATAGTCTTGATCTCCTGACCTTGTGATCAGCCCACCTCAGCCTCCCAAACTGTTGGGATTACAGGCGTGAGCCACTGCCCCCGGCCAGGATTTCATTCTTTTTAAATGGCTGAATAGTATTCCATTCTGTAGATATGAATTCTTGATCTTCTGCTTTCTCATGAGGTGAAGTTACTCAAGCCCCCTCATCTGTAAATAGGGGTGATAACCTGCATGCCTGTTCCTGCCACATGTTATGTCTTAGTACATACCTGATTACACTGAACCTCAGGATGCACAGAATATATCCTAACTCTCACCTGATGCAGGAATCCTCGACAACCGTGAGGCTTCTGATTGGAACTTCCTGTAGTCAGGGGCTGCCCACCTCAGAAACCAGACTATTTGCTTTGTTGGAAAGGCTTGCTAGGAAGGTCTTTCTTGAGTGGAACTGCAAGATGCCTCTCTCCTTTGGAACAATACAGACTAAGTCTAAGTTGGCTGCCTTATGGTAACACTTTCATCATTTGAAGACAGCTTTTGGGCAGGCATGATGGTTCACAGCTGTGATCCCAGCACTTTGGGAGGCCTAGGTGGGAGGACCACTTGAGGCCAGGAATTCGAGACTGCCTAGGGAACATAGTGAGATCCTGTATCTATTTGAAAAAATAAAATTAAAATAAGATAAAATAGGCTGGGTGTGGTGGCTCACGCCTGTAATCCCAACACTTTGGGAGGCCGAGGTGGGCGGATAACCTGAGGGTCAGGAGTTTGAGACCAGCCTTGCCAACATGGTGAAACCTCATCTCTACTGAAAATACAAAAATTAGCCAGGTGTGGTGGTTCACACCTGTATTCCCAGCTACTAGGGAGGCTGAGGTGGGAGGATCACTTGAACCTGGGAGGCTGAGGTTGCAGTGAGCCAAGCAGAGATTACAACACTGTACTCCAGCCTGGGCAACAGAGTGAGACTCCATCTCAAAAAATAAATAAATAAAAATAATAAAATAAATAATAAAAAGTAAAATTGAAAGATAAAAAATTAAATAAAATGGAATAAAATAAAGACAGCTTTCATGTACTTCTAAATCAGGGGTGGGAAATAGTTTCCGCCTGAGGTGCCAACTGTGCTGGATTGCAGTGACGGCTGGCGGGCTGTGTGGAGGAGTATGCTGAGGCTGTGTCAGGGTCAGCAGGAGAGTGTCAGATCCACCCTGGGCTTGGGGCTGGGCATGGTGTATGTGAGCAGTGTATTTATTTTCTCTGCTAAGCACTCATGCTTAGATTCTGCAGTCATGCTTCAGGTGACTTATGCCTTCACTCTCTGGTCTCTTTTTCTGGCCACACTTCAGCTTATCAACATTTAAAAAGCCATCTGGCTGCCATCTCTTCTCCCTAATTCGTTTCTAGGGTGGATTTGACCAATCTGGTTGGGCCAGCTGTGGTCTCTCCTAGAGCGTTGTTTCCTGCAATATCTTCCCAAATAGAGGAGGACCGTTTTTGGATCGCAGTCTGCTAATAAACCTTCCAAACTATTAACGGGTCTCTTAAAATCTGGAGCCCAAGCTAAGCACTGTCTTTCAGAAGTACTTTCAATGATTCGGAGGCTAGCAGGACTAATAATACATCCCTTGATCCTATTAATGCGGCTTAAAGGTTGTGTTAGCTTTTTCCCTGTGTTTGTAAAGCCAAAGCTGTAGTGCACCCCCTGCGTGGGATGGCGACGGCAGGAGAGCCAGATCCAGTGGGGGCAAGATCTCCTCCTGTCCCCTCCCTGCCTCTGTGACTCTTGGTGGCTTGGGGGGTCTGGGGCTTGCAGGGGTGACGTGTGGCCCCACCGAGGTCCAAAGGCCACAGGTCTCATTCTGTCACAATGAAGTTGTCTGCCCTAAAGGTCCCTGGATCACTGTCAGTCTTGATGCGGGAGCAACCTGAAAAAAATAAGGACAATATAGACATTTTCTCGTAAACCTAATGGCACATAATTCAAGACCTGCTCTTTATTATACAAATTGTGGTCTTCACTTCCTGTGTGTGGTGTGGTGTGTGTATGCGTGTGTCAGAAATTATCCTTTCTTAAACAATTGAGATAGTTCTTCTCCCTGCCCCGAATACCCTTTGAAAAGTTGGCCACCCTCTATAGAACCCCTTCCTTTTGCAGGGAGGAGGGAGTTTTACCAGGCTGTGAAAGTGGTCTAAAAACCACAGCCTTGTCCAAGGTGAGGCCCATCAGAACTCGATGTGCCCCCTTGGAGGGTCTTGAAGAAGCAATCTGGCATCCCAATGAGGCCCCTGTGGCACAGGATTGGGCCATAGGTGACTTTATTAGTAGTTAAAGTAGTTAAATTTCTCACAGCCTGATTTATTGGAAAGGTAGCAATGTTTTCATTTAGACCCTAGGGGTGGGGTATAATTTAAGGAGAGTGGATTTTGATTTAGGAACTCGGTTAATGAGTGCCAGCCTTGACAATTTTTTTTTATTGTGTCGAAAAGCACATCACATAAAATTTACTATCTTAACCATTTTAAATGCACAGTTCAATGATGTTAAATACATTCATAATGTTGTGCAACTGTCACCACCATCCATCTCCAGAACATTTTTCATCTTGTAGCACTGGAACTGCACCCGGTGAAGAGGAACTCCCCGTTCTTCCCCCATTCCCTGGCAATCACCAGTCTACTTTCTGCCTCTGTGATTTTGGCTCCTCTAGGCATCTCATGTGAGCAGACTCATACAGTATTTGTCCTCTGTGTCTGGTGTACTTTAGTTAGCATAATGCTTCAGGGTTCATCCGTGTTGTGGCGTGTGTCAGAATTCCCATCCTTTTTAAGGCGGAATAATGTCTCATTGTATGCGCATACGCCGCATCGTGTTCATCCACTCCTCTAGGGATGGATACTTGGGTGGCATCTGTGGTTTGGCTCATGTGCTGTGGTCTTGTCAATTTTTAGCCATGACTCGGGAAAGTGACTTAGCCCCTCAGTACCTCAGTTTCCTCATCCATTACATCGAACCTGCCCTCTGCGTGAGACTGAAGTAAGAATCGTTGTTTGTGACAATGCATAACTGCAACAGTCTATCGAGTTGAAGTTATTTCTGAGAGCATTCGGCTAGCATTTCTCAGGGTATCTGCTCTGTGGCCATTGGGCTTTGCCTGCCTGGAGTGTAGGAGGAAGGTGGGAGAGGGTTCAGAGAAGCGATACGGAGATGACTGGGATGGGGCTGCTCCACCGGGTGTTTTGGGTGGGGCAGTTCTTCACTGTGGGGACTGTCCCTTATATTGCAGATGCTTAGTACCTTGACCCCTGCCCATTAAATGCTGGTAGTACTCTCTCCAGTCATTGTGTTGACTTAAACATATGCCCATATTTTTGTATTCCCCTTGGGGGGATGGTCCTGCCTCCAGGTGAGAGGCAGGGCCTGAGTGTTTTAGAAGGGTCTGTGGAAGTAAGAAGAGGAAGCACAGAAGAGGGAAAGCATACGAGAGTGACCTGGTGGGCTGATACATCTGCAGTGTGCATTTTAACAGTTGGTGCTCAGGCCCTCTGAGTGTTTGTATTAGTCACGGTCCTCCAGATAGAACCAATTGGAAAGTATATATACATATATATACACACAGACACACGTGTGTATGTGTATGTATGTATATGCATATCTATCTGTGTGTCTATCTACCTATCTGAGGGGATTTATTAGGGAGATTGGCTCACATGATAATGGAGGTTGGGAAGTCCCATACTAGGCCGTCTATAAGCTGGAGATCCAGGGAATCCAGGAGCGTTGGCCAATCTAAGTCTAAAAGTCTCAGAACCAGAGAAGCCAATGGTGCAGCTTTCAGTCTGAGGCCAGGCCTGAAAACTGAGGGGAGGCCGCTGGTTCAAGTCCTAGAGTCCAAAGGCTGGGGACCTGGAGTTCTGATGTCTAAGGGCAGGAGAAGAAGGATGTCCCAGCTCCAGGAAAGAGAGAAAAGCAATGTGCCTTTCCTCTGCCTTTATGTTCTATTCAGGGCCTCAGCTGATTGGCTAGTGCCAGCCCACACTGGTGATCTTCCTTACTCGGTCCACTGATTCACGTGCCAATCTCTTCCAGAAGCACCCTCACAGACAGACCTAGGAATAATGCTTTACCAAAAATCTGGGTGTCCCTGCTTCCAGTCAAGTTGATACCTAAAATGAAGCATCAGCATTGAGCAGAGAGGAGCTTGGGTCACAGGAGGACCACAGCTCTGGGAGGGAGGCAGCCATGTGTGTTCAAATGCCAAACTTCCTCCCAACTAGTGAGGGAGTCTTGAGAATATCTTCTTCCACCTCTGGGTGCCATCTGTAAAGCGAGGGCATTGAAAAGGTGGTCATTTTCAACTCTGTGGCTCCAGGATTTGAAGGCCAAACAGCGTAGATTTCAGTGGGCCGAAAGTAAGGACTGCTCACTTCTGGGATTGGGTGGAAAAAGGTAAAATCTAACAAGGATGCTGGAGTGGGAAGAGCTGACCTGCTGAAATTGCGTCCTAGACCTTCTTATTCTCCTTCTTTTGATTGTTTGTTGAAATACAGTTCATTTTTTGAATATGTAAAATAGACATACACTATCATATTCAAAACATAAAAGGTATTATAAGTAGAGTAAAAAGTAAATTTCCGCCCCCACCACTTAGCTTTCCTTCCTCAAAGGCCACCTCACTTTATCCTCCCAGGAATACTGGACTCTCATTTTCTTTGAACTAGGGCTCAGAAGGTTGTTTGAAATGCAGCTTGGTTGTTATGCCTTTAACTTTCTGGTCTGAAGGGTGAGAAATTTGATCCTCCTGTAGCGTGTGGTTAGTTTCCTACAATGAATTTTCCTTATTAGTCATAGTTTCTTTTTGCAACTCTTGGATAGAGATACAGCCTTTTTCATCTCTCTTTTTATTCCTCTTACCCTCAAATTCCTGGTCCTTCATCTGAATCAAAGGATGCCACAAGCACAGATCAAAACTGAGATAGGACATCTGGATGCCTTCCAGCTTCTCCATCCATGGATTTCACAGGGACTCATTTTACATAATTGTCTATTTTGATGATTTCTAAAATGGTTTCATAGCTTCATATTTTATTTTGTCTTGGAGTTTAACTTAGTCCTGCAAGTAACTGCTTTGCTCTTCATCTGGTGTTTAAAAGTTTTTGCTCAGTGACTGGGAAGCACTGTTGGATGTTAACAGTAAACTGAGGGAGGAACCCTGGACTCAGAGGCAGAAAGCCTGGGTTTGTGCAAAGCAAGCTTCTTTTTTACTGTGTGACCTTCGGCAAGCTCCTTGGGCTTTCTGAGTCTCTGCTTCCTCATCTGTAAATGAGGGTTATGCTACCTGCCCCATATGACTGTTTCTGTTGTTAAATAAGGCAATGAATATGAGTATTCCTTGCAAACTGTTAAGGTCTTGCAATTATAATTATTGTAATTCCTTCAGAAAATATTTATTAAGCTTCTGTTGTGTTCTGGTTACCATCAATCCAGTGGGAAATGAGCTTATATTCTTTTGTGTGTGTGTGTGTGTGTGTGTTGGAGGTGGGCAGGGGTGATAGAAGACAGGGAGACTGTCAATAAAAGGGTTAAGTAACAAATAGGACCCATTCAGATAATGGTAACCATTACAAAGAAAATAAAACAGAGCAATGAAATAGAGGATGAGCGGAGGGGAATGGTTCCTGATAAGAAATCAGGAAACGTCTGTAAGCTGACATTGAACTGTCATGTGAAAAGCAGGTAAAGAGAATCCAGGCCAGGGAAGCAGCAAGTGCAAAGGCCCTGGGGTGGGAACAACAAGCTTAGGGAATTGGAAAAGAGAAAGGGCGGAGGAAACGGCAAGAAAGTATGTGCATCAGAAATGAACTGAGAACAAGGCAGAGACTGTCACAAGAAGAGGTGGGAGAGGTTGGCCAGGTCATGGTCATGGAGGGCCTTGTGGGTCCTGTTAAGAGGTTGTATTTTATTCTATGTGCAGTTGGAGATTTTAACAGGGAGGTCATGGGACCAATTTTCTGGTTGAGAAAGATCTCTCCTCCTAGAGTGTGGAGAACAGCTTGTTAGGCAAGGGGAAGAGTGAAACCAGTTGGGGGCTATTGCAGTAGCCTGGGCAAGGGAAGATGCCTTCACACCAGAAACAGCACGGACGAAACCACTCTTGGGGTTTGTGGCATGAAGCTCAGGGAGCTGCTTTCGTATGAAAAGGGCAGTCTTCTGGTGTAAAGGAGGATGCCTTCCGTTTTCCCTTTGCTCTTCTAGTTTCTTGCTCTTAGGAGTATGGAGGGAGTTGAGGAAGTGGGCAGGGGCAAATGTTGCATTTTTTTTTGTTTTTTTCAGATGATGCAGGTTTTGGACTGCAGGTGCCTATGATGAATCAACAAGCATTTATTGACTGGAGGAAGGTTTTTATAGGCCTTTGGTTTCCACTTCAGACCAGTCTTTCTGTGGACAAACTGGGCATCCTCCCAGAAGCCCAACAGAGAATAGACTCCATTATTTGTATCTCCAGTGTGCACAGGAGCAGCAGTGATCCCAGAGAGGGCCACCTGTATGGCTATGTAGGTTGTCCCCTACACAAGGGCACCAGGTTGAGAAGTGGGGCCCCAAATCCAGTTGAAGTTCTTCTCTCCAAGCAATTTGCCTGGGCATGGAGCTGCATCAGCAGGGGAAATGGGAGTCTTTTCCAATGGGCTCCAAGACACCATCTGGGCTGGCAGTAACCCTTCCCAGGCCCTGCAGATTTCTGCTTTGTGGCCTGGTTTCCTGGGAAGCTCTGTCTTCACCTACTTTATTCCAGTCAGTCAACATTTATTTTAGCAAATATTTATTGAGTAGCTACTGTATGCCAAGCAGTGGATTTACACTGATGAACAGGAAGACACGCATCCTGCCCTCATGAACTTATAGTCTAGCGGAAGTCATTCCAGCTTGCTTGCTTTCTTTTCTTTTTTTTTTTTCTTTTCTTTTCTTTTCTTTTTTTTTCCTTCCTTCCTTCCTTCCTTCCTTCCTTCCTTCCTTCCTTCCTTCCTTCCTTCCTTCCTTCCTTCCTTCCTTTTTCTTTCTTTCTTTCTTTCTTTCTTTCTTTCTTTCTTTCAGCCAGGATGGTCTCGATCTCCTGACCTCGTGATCCGCCTGCTTCAGCCTCCCAAAGTGCTGGGATTGCAGGCGTGAGCCACTGCTCCTGGCCCCAGCTTTCTTTCTTCATGGCAACTGGAGAGAGATGTCTTTCTAGGCAAGCCTGAGCTGATCTCAGCCCCTGTTCTTTGAGACATTAGCTATTACCACCTGACTTGGGAGCACCTCTTGGGGTTGGGAAACAATGACCGCCATCTACTCTGCACACATACACCTTTGTCTAGAGTTTAGGGGAGCTGGGACCAGCGTGGTTTATGGACTGTTATTAGCTGAACTCCTTCATCCTCTACTTGGGAGCAGCACAAACTCACACACAAAGTGACACTGAGGTTTCCACTGGAAAAGGGGACAATTAATTACTGAGCCTTGAGTCTTCATAAAAACCCTCCTTAAACTAGGTATACTTTTCTGTATACCTAGTTTTCCGTATTGCACTTCAACAAAAAGTTAAGAAAACACCACTTAAGTTTGTCAAACTGCCAGGGTCTGAGCTCAGAAAAATCAAGACAGGGCTGAGGCTGGGAGCAGTGGCTCACACCTGTAATCTCAGCACTTGGGGAGGCTGAGGTAGGAAAATCGCTTGAGGCCAGGAGTTTGAGACCAGCCAGGGCAACATAGTGAGACCTTATCTCTACAAAGAATAAAAAGATTAGCTGAGCATGTTGATGAGCACCTGTAGTCCCAGCTACTCAGGATGATGAGGTGAGAGGATGGCTTGAGCCCAGGAGGTTGAGGCTGCGAGGCTGCAGTGAGCCGTGATTGTGCCACTGCACTCCAGCCTGGGTGACAGAGCAAGAACTTATCTCAAAAAAAAAAAAAAAAAAAAAAAAAAAGAAAGATGGGTCAGGCACATCCATCAGGCCTTCCTATTGTCTCTGCATCTTGATGGGATCCTCAGATCACTGGGCCATTTTTCAGCTTAACTAAGTAATCAGATTATTTTATCAGACTTTAAGGAATCCATAAGAAATTGCATTATAAACCGTGGTGTCCCTAGATACCACAAACACTGAGGTTCACACTGGGGGATACCCCTCTCTAGGGCCCTCTTTCTCCCCAGCTTCAAGGTGGTTGGGGAATAGAATTAGTCATAGCTTACTTGGGAAGCTTGGAATGAGAGAAAGTCAGAGTTGGGTGGTTTTCAGATGTTTTTTTCCAGGCTGCGGTGGAGCCGGGAGAATGAGAGATTCCATACATCTTGTGACCAGATGTGGTATCTGCAGCTGGGACTAGGCTGTATCAACAAAACAGAGTCAATTTTCAACCTTCCCTCTTTATGTACCTGTTTATTTTACTATTTACATTGTGTGTGTGTATCTTTCATTATAAAAATAATGCCCACTTCTGCCCCCTCAGCATCTTACTAAGAAAACGTTCAAACGTGTAGCAAAAATACCTAATTAAGAAAATCAGACCTACTGGAAGGGAACCATAAAGAAAGTGAAAGTTTCTGAAAACCCTATCTTCTGGAGAGAACATTGTCATTACTTGTTTGTTATATAATCCTCTAGATTTTTTGTTTTTAGTATGTACTAATGTATACTATTATGATTGCTTTAACAATCAGTTATTATTTATACTATTTTGCATCTTTAAAAAAATTTAACAATTTATCCTGGACACCTTTGCATATGTGAGAATTTATTTATTTATTTATTTTTTTTGTGACAGAGTGACACCCAGGCTGGAGTGCAGTGACTCCATCTCGGCTCACTGCAACCACCACCTCTTGTGTTTCAGAAGAGATTCTCCTGGCTCTGCTTCCCAAGTAGTTGGGACTACAGGCATGCGCCACCACCCCTGGCTAATTTTTTAAAAATATTTTTGGTAGAGATGGGGTTTCACCATGTTGGCCAAGATGGTCTCCAGCTCCTGATCTCATGTGATCTGCCCACCTCGGCCTCCCAAAGTGCTGGGATTATAGGTGTGAGCCACCATGCCCAGCCCATCATGTGAGAATTTATTGATCTACATTATTCTATTTTTTAACATTTTATTTTTAGAGACAGAGTCTCACTGTGTCACCTAGGCTGGAGTGCAGTGGTATGATTATAGCTCACTGCAGTCTCAAATTCCTGGGCTCAAGAGATATTCCAGCCTTGGCCTTCCAAATTCTGGGATTATAGGCATGAGCCACCACACCTGGATATTCTATTCTTAAAAGTTGTTCTACTGAAATGTGAATTATGTACCACAAAATTCACCCATTTTAAGTGTACAGTTCATTGACTTTGGTAAATTTTCAGAATTGTGCAGCTAACACCATAGTCCAATTTTAGAACATCTCCACCCCTAAAAGATTCCTTCTGCTCATTTGCAGTCACTCCCTGTTCTCATCCTTATCTCTAGGCAACCACAGTCTATTTTCTGCCTCTATAGATTTGCCTTTTATGGGCATTGCATATAAATGGAATCATACAACGTCTGTTTTTTTTTTGTGTGTGTGTGTGTGTGTGTCTAGCTTCTTTTAATGAGCATAATGTTTTTGAGGTTCATCTACATTGTAACGTAGATCCATACTTTGTTCCTTTTCATTGCTGACTAATATTCCATTTTAGGATATAGCACATTTGGTTTATAGCACATTTGTCAGTTGGTAGACATTTGGATTGTTTCCAGTTTTGGGCTGTTGTGAATAATGCTGCTGTGGACATTTATGTGCAAATCTCTGTGTGTACATAGGCTTCATTCTTTTTGGTGCCTAGCTAGAGTTCCAATGTATGGCTCTACCATAATGCATTTAGCCAAATTCCATTGGTGGCAATTTACTTGGTTTTCAATTTTTTTGGGGATGATATAAATAGTGCTTTATCAGACATCTTTGTACATAAATCTTTGTATGTATGAGGGGCTGTTTTTGAAGGATATATATTTAGAAGGGAAAGTTCTGAATCAATGGCTATAAACCTTTGAAATTTCAATAGCTAATATCAAAGTGGTCTTCTAAGAGAAGTTGCCCCTAATTTATACTGCCACTGTTCTCAACACACTTGTCAATGTGGGCCGGAATTTATATTCTAATCTTATAAGTGAAAAGTCTCTCATTGTCATTTGAATGGGAATGTCTCTCATTATTAGAAAGGTTATTGACCATTTGTAAGTCCTTTTCTTAATTTTCTATTGGGTTGTTGATCTTTTCCTATGGCTTTGATATAACTATATTTTAGAAAATTGGCTCTTTGCTTATAAAATGTACTGTGAATTTTTTTTATTCATCAGTTTATCTTTTATTCCCCCAAAACTGTGTTCATGGCTGTTGTGCTGTACAGATGTTTTACGTTCTTAAGTAATCATGTGTGTTAGGAGAAAAACCCCTGCGAACATTTTACAGTATCACTTAGCTATTTATAATATCCCCAGAAGGAGGTGAGGAAGGTAAAATATTGGTGGGGAGAAACCTGAGGAATGTTATATGTGCTCCATCTACCAAACATCTGGATGATTAGGAGACATTTTTACCTCTCATATAGTTATGTTTGTGTCCTATAAGCCCAGCCTCCAAGTATTAGTGTGAAATCTGAGAACTGAATCTGGATTTTTTGGGGGCCTCCTGGCCCCTTGCTGGTAATAATACTGACAGACACTATTAATTGAGTGCATACTGTAGGCCATTTGTTCCAGTTAATCCTTGCAATAACGCTGGAGATAGGCAGTTATTTCCCCATGGAAAATGACACAGGAATTTGACAGCAACTTGCTCAAAATCATACATACAGCAAATGCTGGAGGTGGGATTCAAACTCAGATTAGCCTGACACCCCAGCCCTGGGCTGAACTAGGACTCCCTTCATCCTCCCTTCCTGAAGCATTGAATGAGTTGGCCTAGCACTGACCAATAAGGGGATATTTCAACAGGGCTTTAGAAAAGGACAAGATCCCCAGGAAGGTAAATGTATGGTGAGAAGGCCACTGACTTGAGCATGGCTGGCAAGATCTGTGGGTCCTAGTTTACCCGCTGCCCAAACTCTTTTCTTGTAATAAGAGACAAGGCATGCGATTGCAACAGAGTCCGGGGAGTAAGAGCGGGAAGAGTGGATGGGTTCCTAAGACCTTTGTGGGTTTTCTGTTTGCTACGTGGCAGGAATTAGCTGACTCTTGGCAGTTGGATGTCAGTCTGGTGGAGAGACATCTGGGGCAGTGGGAGAAGAGACTTTCAGGCTCTAGCTCCAAAGTCAAAGTGGTTTCTAGATTCATATTGCTCTGCCTGGGATGTTTTGACATTGGGAGATGCTGTAGGGGGGTTGGCTAGACTGACTAGGACTAGAGATATGGAAGGCCTAGAAAGGTTATGGTCAAAACCCATAAACATCTTGGGGGTCTGGGAAAGGGTAGACATACTCTTGCTCATTCACTGCTTTCTCAGGAAGGCTACTGTGCCCAGTGCAACTGTGGGAGGGGGGGCACACAAAGATGAATGGTTTGTGGGGCCTGCACTCAAAGGACTCACTGTCTGGATAGGGAGATGGGATCTGTTCAGACATTGCTGGAAGTAAGGTCGAAGTGATAACACAAGAGCTTCAGGTAACAGAGCAGAAGGAGCTCAGACTCTGCAGTGAGATAGGCCTGGCCTTGAATTATGTTCCATAAGAGCAACAACAACAATATCCCTCGTGTGTTGCATGGTGCGGTAGACACAGAGTTCCCTCGTCAGGATTGAAGGACATATCCCCAGGTCCGGGGATTTACTGTGAGATGATAGCTCTCAGCTGCCTGCCCTCTTGGAAAACTGCTTCTGCTGAAGAGAGCTGCCTCACCCAAGATCACATCCCCTTCCCAAAGGCCCAGGTACCTCACCTCAACCTGGGACAACTGCAAAGGGCCAACCTCAGCTTCAGTGCTTCCCCGTGGAATCTGCTGAGGCCTTCACTGGCCCTGTGCTGTGGCCTGACTTCTCACTCAGCTCAGTCCTTCTTCCTTCTCCTCCCTCCCGCGGGTTTTGAAACTAACAGCAGACCCTAACACACTTCCTGTATGGTAGTCTGCATCCCCGAGTTTGCTTCCCAAGGAGCCCAATCTACAATACATAGATGATCATGATAGACCTCTGAGTTGGGATTACTTGCTTGATCTTACAGCTAAAGCACTTGAGATTTAGGACTCAATGGCTTGCCCAGAGTCAGCGGATAGCAGATCTCAGGTTCAACCCAAATCTAGTTATTCCCAAAGCCCTCTCTTTCTATATTGCCACTGTCTAGGTGTGTGACTCTAAACAGTAGAAACAATGGGGTTACAAAATTGGCTTGCAGGAACAGAACTCAAAGTTCATTTGGTTACAGCTCCTGTTCTTTAATCTCTGGATCTGAGTTTCCTCCTCTGTAAAACAGGGACAATAGTACTTAAAGCAAGGTGTTATGAGGATGGGGTGCCCAACTCATCCTGATTTGCCTGGGACTTTCCCAATTTCCCCACTGAAAACCTTATATCCTAGGAACCCCCTCCATCCCTAAGCCTTGATGGTGGCTCACCCTATGTGAGGATCAACTTCAGTTGATCCATAGAGTCATTCATTCATCAAATCTTTATTGAGCATCTACTATGTGCCAGGTGCCGTTTTAGGATCTAGGGATACTGTATGAACAAAGCAAAGTCCCTGCCCTCCTGGAGTTACCTCAGGAGCGGGAGGCAGACTGTCATGAAATAGACAAATGAGGACATACTATGATGTTAAGCACTGATAGGTGTGATGAAGGAGATCGAAGAGAGTAGGGGGATGCAGGGTGCTGGGCTGGACGCTGGAGAGAATGTCCTGTTTTAGGGAGAGGGGACAAAGGAGGCCTCTGGGGTGAGGGGATCTTTGTGTTAAGACCTGAATGAAGGGTGAGCTGGCCATGCAGATCTCAGTGGAAGTGAGGTGGGAGAAACAGTATGTGCCATGGCCCTGGGCATTTTTAGCAGGTTTAAGAAAGATTCAGGAGGCTGCTGTGTCAGGAGCACTATCAGCCAAGGGAGATAAGTAGAAGATGAGGTCAGAGAGGCATCAAGGGGCCATAACCATGCAGGACAGTGGCACAGTCAGGGGGACTTGTTACTGTTGTGCTGAGAATAGATCATGAGTCTATTTGAGGATCAGAGAAGTTTCATGGGGGAAGCCATATTGAAAACATGGGCTTGGGAATCAGACTCCCTGAGCTTCCACACCCGTCAGCTGTGGAACCACGAATTATTCGCTTACTGTGTTTAAGCCTTGGCTTCCTCAGTAGTAAAGCAGGGATAATACAGTACCTATTTTATGGAGTAGGTTTGTTGTGAGGGTGAAATGCAACAATGCACGTAGAGGTTAGCACAGAGCCTGCTTTTTTTTCTTTTCTTTTCTTTTTTTTTTTTTTTTACAGCTTTTCGTTGTGATAAAATTTACTTCATTTTAAATATTTATTTACAATATACTGAAGATAAAATGTACAGTTTTCACCATTTTTAAGTGTATGTTCAGTGGGATTGAGTTTGTTCACGTTGTTGTGTAACTGTCACCACTATTCATCTCAGAACTTTTTCATCTTCCCCAAATGAAACTCTGCACCCATTAAATACTAGCTCCCCTTCTCCTCCACAACCCCCTAGCAACTCCTATTCTACTTCTGTCTCTGTGAATCTGACTACTCTAGGTACCCTGTATGAGTAGAATCATACACTGTTTGACCTTTTGTGACTGGTTTATTTCACTTGCATAATGTCCTCAAGGTTCATTCAAATTACAGTCAGAATTTCCTTTCTTTTTAAGGCTGAATACTATCTTATTATATGGATAGACCACATTTGTTTATTTATCTGTGATGGGCATTTGGGTTGCTTCCATCTCTTGGCTATCTGTACGATAATAATGCACCTGCATTTTGTAAGCACTGACTGGACTTACTTTTGCCATAGTTTTTATCCTGGTTTGCTCGAGCACAGGGAAATGATAGGCACATAGGACCAGGAGGCAGGAGATGTAGGTTCTAGATTTACGTGGGGCTGACTCATTTATTGAGTCTCAGCTGTGTCCTCTGTGAAACGGTGATGCAAATGCTTACTTCAGGAGGCTTGTTTTAAAGACCAATTAGATATACTCTGCAAACGTGATAGTTGTACCATCCAACATGGTAGCCACCAAGCCACATGTGGCTGTTGAGCATTTGAAATGTGGTTTGTCCCATGTGAGACGTGCTGCAAGGGCAAAATCCATGATGGACTCTGAGAACTTAATACAAATAAAAAGAATAAAAAATATCTTGTTAATAATTTTTTTATATTGATTACACATTAAAGTAATAGTATTTTGGATATATTGTATTAAAGAAAATATATCTTAACATTAATTTTACCCCTTTTAAATTTTTTAATGTGGCTACTAGAAAATTTAAAATTACACTTGTGACTTTGTGTTTTGATTGGACAGCGCTGGTGTAGAGTTCAGTGCGCATTTTTGAATCATAATCAGCAACTTTCTGGGTGCCCCTCCCTGGGTCTGGGATCTGAAGGGAGCTCTCTCCCAGAGCTCCAGGCTGACAAGTGATTTACATCACCAAGGTGCTGTAGTCTAAATGGTGATCAATGTTTATGGCCCATGGAAGCTTAAACAAGCCAAGAGTAGAATAGGCCTGGGCATTGCTGCCAGTAGCATCCAGCCTTTAACGTGCAGTTCTTGGCTGCCTCCACAAAGGGCGGTTTTCAGCGTCACCGCTCTGCTGGGATTTGTGATTTAGCTCCGTGCTCCCCAGCGACAATAGATTTCTTCATTTCAAAGCCTAACTCCTACGAAGGCTGGGGCTGGGGGTGGGGAGGGCCTGCGATCGCCTGGCTTAGGCCTTCTGTGTATGGCTAATTGTATTACCACAGTTTCTTTAGGGAAAAATCATGCATTCACTTAGGACTTACAAAAGAAAAAAAGACCTTAGGGAGAGTTGGTACCTCGTTTGGGTGTCGAATGTTTTCCGCCTCTGGGGCAGAGGAGAAAAGAATTTCTATTTTGCAGCTGGGAGAAAGCTGTTGTGTACACACCCTCCCTCTTCCATTTTATCTCCCAACCGATAAGATCTGCAGGGAGCTGAGACAACCAGTGTTTGTCACAGAAACAGAGATCAGTTCAGAGCCCAAGGCCATGGAGGCAAAGGCATGTCTAGCCCAGGCCCAGGAGTGAGCGGGGTGGCAGTCAGGGAGGCCTGAGGAGTGGCCTGGTGACCTCTGAACTCTCTCCGTGCTCTGTCAACGCCAGGACTTCCTGGCTAAGGCTCTGTCCAAGGCTGTGTGCTCAGGGCTGTGTGTCCAGGCCGTGAGGCTGTCACTGCTGTGGCCTTTCTGGCAGGCCCTCTGCCTTCTCCAGCTTTTCTGAGGGTCACACAGGGACCTACTCCCTTGGAATTTTGTCACAAGAAATATTCTAACTTGGGGTCTAAGTAATTTCCAAGATGGGTTCCTGGTGTTTGATGGTTTCATTCATTCACTGCTGAGGTGTTGGTCCCTGAATAATGGAAGCCACAGGGCTGGGAGTGGTGCTGGTGGAGACGAGCCCTTCCTAGGGTGTCAGACTATAGCAGTAAGATCTACATCCTGCTCTCATGTTTTGGTGGGGAATGGGGGAATGGGCCAGAGATGCTGGCTTAGCAGGCCAAAGACCAGGCCCCATCAGTGGGTGAACCACTTAGGGCAGGGAAAATGGTTCCTGCCCTGCCTACTCTACAAGGTTGTTATGAGGATCAAATGAAATCCTAGGTATGAAAGCCATTTGCACATTGTAAAGGGCTGTGTGAACACAGTATTACCTTTGCTTTTTCTGTAGCACCTAGCTTTATTACTTAATTCGTTTGTTTCCAAATATTTTTGAAACTTTACTATGTTCCAGGTTCTGAGGTGGGCACAGGGGCATACAATATTGAATAAACACATTCCATCCCCTTATAGCTCATGGACCAGTATAAGGGAAAGACAAAAAGCAGGCAATTGCGATTTCGAAGGTAGCAGGTGCGGTAAAGGTGTGGGCAGAGGGTGCAGGAGCACAGAAGAGTTCTCGATCTTGCCTTTGAGGGCTGTGGAGGGTTTCCTGGAGGAAGTGACATCTAGGCTAGGGTCTGAGGGATGGAAACAAACATGTGGTCGATTCTCAGTTAATATTTGATAAATGAACAAGATAGTTTTAAATGGCTGCGAACTGTCAGGATAATTGCCCCAGTGCTTAGTTATCAGTTTATAGATAGGAAATTGATTCAGAGAGGTTAAGTGGTTTCCCAGGGTGCCCACCACCTAAGTGGCACTAGAATCCAAGTTCAAGGTTCAGGGTGATTCTCCTGAGCTTGGGAGAGGGGGTGATTGTTTTGGTTACAGTGACAAGCTGCAGCTGCAGAGACATGGCTGGTGGGGGCATGGGATACGGTGCCCTCCAGTTTGAAGTGGACAGAAATGTCTTTATGAGACTGGGTTCCTGAGAAACAGACTGGGAGTCAGAGACTTCCGTGCCATAGGTTCACTGAGGATTCCTCTTGGGATCGGTGTCTATGGAGGAAGGCAGAGGAGAAGCTGAACTGGGCTGCTGTCACTTCGAAAGCCTCAGCTGATCCCACAAGGGTTGCTGAAGCTGGGGTGACCTTTGGAGTTGGCCCAACTTGGGGGGAAGTGGCTGAATTTTATGCCCTCCCATCAACCAGTCACTGTAGTTGGTTTTCCCACAAAAGGAAAGGAAGGCAGCTTACTTCAGTCTATAGAGCATGTTCTGGAGAGGGGCTCCGCTGGGAGCTGTCAGCCACCCACACTGTGGGCAGCTGGGGGAATGGTCCTGCCCTCCTGGCATGGGGCATAGACTCCAGCAGGGACAACACTAGAGGCCTCGACTGCGAGGCAGAGAGTCCCAGGCCTGTGGGAGATTCAGGGCCAGCATTAGCTGGGGGGTTCCCACAGAGTGGACAGAGGGTTTCCAGGGCGTGAGCAGAGATGTGGCAGGAATCCAGGAGAGGGCTCAAGGGTGGGGCAGAAAGGCAGTTTCCATGTGGAGGTCTGTGCCTCGGCAGGGAAACCTCTGCTCCAGACAAGAGTTCACTGTTAGAGCGCAGGTCTTTGCTAGAGCAGGGCAGGCTAGTGAACGTCAGAGTGGTATCCTGTGCAGGAGCTGCCCCAGGAAGGTTTTCAGCTCCCTGGAGTTGGGGCTCAGAGGCTGATGAAGGCTTAGCTTGGTGTCTGGATAGGCTGTGTCTTGGGAGGGGGCTGAGCTTTCAGCTGGTCCAGCTGTGGAGACAGAAGAGGCCAAGGCTGGCAGATAACACGGGCACTGATACCACTCTTCCTTCATCAGTCCAACTGCCTCAAGGGCGAGCTAATTTGGCTGCTGCTCTCGCCATAGCTGTTTCTATGGATACATTTCAAGCCTCAGTCTGGTCATCTTCAAAAGCATCAAAGGCAGCAAACCCCATCCATGCATAATCTTTTGTTATAGCCCCACAAATAGCTTTTGTTATAACCCTTCCCCCGCCTCCCTCCCCCACATCCTCCAAACCAAAGAAACCGGCTTCACTGTGGCACAGTCCTCTAGCAAAAGAAGCATTCGACTTTTTCTGGAAGTTGGAAGACCTGAGTTTGAAGCCCATCCTTGCCATTTGTAAAATGCAAATAGTAACACCCAAGGCACGGAGTTGTTGTAAAGATTCAATGGGATTCATGAATCTGAAAATGCACAGCACATTGCCCATTGGTGGGTCTTCATGCAATGTTAGTGTCTTTCCTTTCTCTTTATTTATCAGTTGGGCAACTTAAGAATTACATCCCTCCAGTAGCACTCAAATATCTGTACCGTGTCTCCTTGAGTGTTACATGCACTTGATACAGAAGAAGCTCTCCTTGATGTCAGTGTACTCTCCCTGATGGCAAACACCAAGTCCCATGATTGCAGCCTCACAGGGTGTCTCTTGACTGTTCTTTCTGCTGACTCCCTAGTTAGGAAGGAACCAGTTATAGGGTCCTGAAGGCAAATGGGCTGGTCTTTTTCTCCCTTGTCAAGGCCAGGCCTTTGCTGGGAGCAGGCAGAGAGGCACACAGGCTGGGGATGCTCCTTGCCTCTGGAGAGTCTGTTCCAGCAGATGGCTCTGCTGCAGCTCTGCATAGGAGGTTAATGGATACCAGATGTCTCGTCAGGCAAGTTTTCATTTTCTCCTGGAACCACTTAATTTGGCTGAACATCTGCCTTGGCTTCCAGGCTTTTCTATCACCTTAGCTTCAACACTGGGTTGGTGGCCAGTGGATGTCGGAGGAGCTTACAGTCCCTTTTCCTCAACTTGGGTCTTGAGGGCTGGGGGTGCCAGCCTGATTTGTGGGTTAAAGGTGGTGGTTGAGAGGGCAAGAGTGGGACATGGTTGGCTTCCATCATTGTCCTTGTCTGGTCTGTTGTCACCGAGCCTTCCTATTGGAAAACCAATATTAAGCCAACAAAATGGTGTGTGCCTGATTGGGGAATATATCCATCTGGACCAGGATTGGCTGATTGTCAAGAGCAGAGGGAGGCCTATGGAATTGGCTTGAGGGAGGTGCCAACATGCTGACCCTCCTCTGCTCCAGGGCCTCCCTCGGTGCATTTCCAAACCACTGGCAGCTGATCCTCTCTGGGTAGTCGTGACTTGAGTTTTGTTTGGAAAGTGTCATTCTGTTACTGGTACCGCTGATTTTTAAATGAGAGTGTGTGTCAGCCTGGCCTAAGGACCTTTAGTAAGCTGTAGATTGCTGGGCCCCACCATGGGATTC
Organism: Macaca thibetana thibetana; assembly: GCF_024542745.1. Classification (NCBI taxonomy): domain Eukaryota; kingdom Metazoa; phylum Chordata; class Mammalia; order Primates; family Cercopithecidae; genus Macaca; species Macaca thibetana. The sequence continues at coordinate 138,774,599 of NC_065579.1, read as the reverse complement.
AATACGTCTGTGGTGGAGCCCGGGAATCTGCATTTGAAGCAGGCACCCCAGGTAATATTGATGTACGTAGTCTTTGGACTGCGCAGAACAGTATTGCCTGGAACCCTGTCTTTTTGGGATCTGGAAATTTCTTCTGCTTTCTATCCCAGGGAGGCATACACGCGTTCATGGTCTTCCTTATTTGCCTGGGAAACTACTCATCCAGTAAGACCCAAGTCAAAAGTGGCTTCAGCTCTGAGACCTTTTCAGTCCATGCCTTTTTGGGGGCAGAATTACTTGCTTTCTCCCTATTGCTTTTATAACATTTTGTTAGGTACTTTTATAGGATGGCACTATTCACATTTACTATGGTTTCCTGTGTGTTCCTTTTTGGCTGGGAGCTTGTCTTTTTCATCTTTCTCTTTGTCCTAGAATATAGCAAAATAGCATGTCATAGGCACCAACAAATACATATTGAGTGAATGAAAGAATCCTTGTCCAACCCCCTAAATATTAATAACATATTCTTACAGTATGTAGGATCTTTCTAAAGTTTATTCAAATGAGACAATTTTAGTTTTGATAATATAGCTTATTTATCTTAAAAACAAAGTATATTGGTGACATTTAAAGGACACATACTTTTTCTTTATACAACTCATGGTACTAGTCCTCACAGGACACAGTTTACCTTCTTCTTGGCTGTAGCTATTCTCCCCTCCAAGCACACAAGCGATGCCTTGCATACAGCCACCATATTGTCAGCCTCTCCTTTAATCAACTTGCATTTAAATGCCGTTTTCCTGGTTACCAGCCAACCTACAGTCTGATAGTGTGTCTTGCAATTCATAAGGCCTTTCTGAAGGCTTGATTTTTTTTCTTAAGCATTTATACTGGTTTTTCATTTCTTTTTTTGTCATTGTTCCTTTATTTAAGAGTTCAATGGTGTCTGTCTCAATGGCAGATTTCCAGGGGACAGAGACCAAGTGTTTGTAAATCTTTTGGGATGGGGCTTGGCATGTCAAGTAAGAATGAATAATTGTAGAGTGCTCATATAGTTTATAAAGCACTTTCCCATCAGCCATGCTTTGAGTTAGAGAATACGATTGCTTCCCCTGTAGGGACTCAATAACTAGGAAGAGACACAGCCAAAATTTGAATGCAGTTCTTTAAATCCTGTGCTCTTGAAAATGATCATTGCAGCACTATTTATAATAAAAAAACAAACAAAAGCAAAACCTATATAATAATGTTACAACTCTTTGATGGAATATTATACGACCATTAGAAATGAGGCCTCTGGAGGTGATGGAGCCACATGGAAGGTATTGCTATGGCAGTCATGTAAAGTCAACAAAGAAAAAAACAAAGGACATTGGAAACCATTTGATTGTCGGTGGGAGGTAAAATGCCATGGCTTAAAAAAAAATCTCAATCAGTGTTGCCAGCACATTGGTGTGATTAAAAAACAGGAACACAAAACCGAACCCTCCACCCCCATTTCTGCCAGTACACATTTGCATTTATGAATGCTTCTGAGGTGCTGATGAAGGGAGAACAACTTTCAGCTGGAGCAGAGAGGTAGCGCGTGTGAGTCGCGGGAGTGTGGTCTGATGCAGATGATTCAGCCCGTTGCAAATGCAGAATTAAGTAACTCTGATAACGGAGCCCTTGAGCATCCTTCTTGGAGATTAAACCTTTCAGGCTTTTAGCAGCTGAGAGGTGCTGGGGATTGGAGATAGCTGGCTTAAAAAGGATGGGAAGGGGGGCAGATATTGGATGGGGACAGGAAGGAAAATGCACCACATTCAGGTCAGGATTCTGTTCTGAAATTGGCTGTCGCTGCGAGAAGTGCTGGAAAATGTCCCATTATCTGGAGAGAGAGGACAGTGTGTCTGCTTGCTGCCCGTCTTTTCTTGCTTGTCTTTCTACAGGCTGGGGTTTTGATTTTCTGTGCTGGCCTGTTCCTCCAGTTTGTGTATGAGTTTTCATTCTTGTTTGGTGCCTGGGCCTGTTTTACATGTGAATGCCCTTTAGAAGAAAGGGCAGTCATTGCCTCGTTTGCTGGGGAGAGAAAGGACCAGGCCTCTGGGCCCTGCAACCTCTTCATTGCACCTATTGACCTATTCATCCCGTGCATATATCGTGTGCACCTTTCCTGTGCTAAACACAATGCCAGGTGCTAGGAGTAGACAGACATAGTCTTTGCCTTCATGGAGCTTAACAATTAAACAGTGGTTGCTCAGGACTGGATACACAATATGCAGGGCCCTGTACAAATGAAAAGGTAAAGCCCCTTTTCAGAAATTAAGAGTTTCAAGACAGTGCTAGCAGAGCACCAAACCAAGCACTGGCTACTGAATGCTAGGTAGATTGTAAGCAGGAAGCTGGCCCTGTGGTTTCTTCAGGGAACCTTGTGTAAGGAGAGGGAGTTATTCCTTCCTTATTACCCCAATCTTCCTTATCATTGAATAGCCTCTGAAGAAGAAGGTATCTTCCTTGACTCAATGGGCCTATGTAAAGAAATAATAAAATACAGATAAAAGGCAAGACAAATATTAAATAAATACTGGTTGCCTGAGACATGTAGCTAAGGCCATGTAGATGTATAAAGAATGTTCAACCTTTTTGGAAACATCTGAACATAAATCAGATGTGATGACAGAAAGCCTTGTCATCCAATGTCTTGTCCCATGGAGCAAATAGGCTGTGACCAGTCTAATTGATACAGACTTGAAAGACAGTCTCTATAGAAAGGCCTGTGCCCTGTATGATAACACAGTTTACCAGTGTCTGTAAAGCAACAGACAACCTACCTGGAAGCCATAATAAAATGAAGAGTAACTACAATAGGATAGTTTTTGTATTTCCCTGGAATATTATTTTTAAGAAAAAGATTCTACCTAAATTGGGTAATTTGACAAATAAGTTTTGGAAAGACTCATATTCTATTCCCTCTTGGAGACAGACAATTCATATTAAAGTCCTATGGCTGTGAAGGAAGCCCCTTAAGCTTTTAACACAATGTTATTTGATTATGACACCTCTTTTAGAAAGTGATAACCAATAACAATGTAGAGACCAGGAATTCTGAAGCATCTGCTTTGGAAAATGCCAAAGTATCTGCTTTGGAAAATGCCAAATGCTTTGGAAAAACTTCCAAGATGCATGATCTGGGATCACAGGATCTGGGTTTCAGAGCCACTCACAACTATGGGCAAGTTACATGGTCTTCTGGAGTCTGTTATCCAATCTGTTAAATAATAATACCCACACGACACAGTTGTGTGGTTTAAATGAGACACTACAAAATGAGAAGAAACATTTTGCAAACTATGAAGCTGTCAAGTGTTTAGTGATTATTGAAATGATATTGAAATAAACAGGAACTATTATCTCTGTTTGAAAGTGGGTAAACTGAGACCTGGAGTGATTAAGAAAGGAGGCTGGAGTTCCATAGCCATTTCGTGGCAGAGCCAATCTCCCAATTCACAGTTCTCAGCAGGATGACTTTTAAACCAACTTTGCTTGTAGATTTTAGTTTGGAAAACAGGCCACCTCTTTGACAGGCATGTCCTGTGGAACAGCTAGAGGCAGAGACTGGCATCAAAATGCCAACTTTTCTTTCCTTTCTAGCATTGACATCTGATGTTAGCAGAATGATGAATTCAGGGGTGACAGATTTCTAGAAGATTTGTGTCCTCTTTAGGCCAATACACCCTGTCATCTATATGAATCCGTTTTCTACCCTGAAAACCATCACTGAGGCTGATTTAAAAGGGAAGGTGGCTTTTCTTATCATGAGTGAAAAAGAACCTGGTATGTTCTCTGTTGCTCATCTTTGAATGGGGAGGACAAAAACTTTGGAGAGTTGTGTTTTAGAAAAGAATATGTTGTTTTTCTTCCTTCTTTAAAATGAAAATTGTACCAGAGTGGAAAATGTAGAAACGGGAATTAGAAGACCTGGGTTTTAATCCTGTTTCTGCACCTAACTGGCTGCCTGACCTTTGGCTGTTCCCTTACTCTATCTGGGTGCAAGTTTGCTATCTTAAAATAATAGTATTGGACTAGTTTGCAAAATTTAGGGGTTTTTGTGTCTTATCTTTGCAATTTTGCATGTTTATGTCATCACCTTTATTATTTTCTGCATATTTTTCTTTAAACTGATCCATCTATTCTGTACAAATTGTTTTGGAGGGAAACATAAACTTCTGCAAATAAAATTCAGCATCAATGCTGTATATTGGAGGTAACTCTAAGACAAAAGATAGGATGGTTCAGAGGGTACATTTTTTTGTTATATATATTTTGTCTCAATTAAAAAATTAAAAACAAAGCAAAAATAAGAGCAAAGAAAACATAAAACACAACTATTAAAATAAATATACTGTATTTACTCTTTTACAACTCAAAGCTTTCATCCATCAGTGGCAGTAGATGATCCGAAGACGACCTTCTGGCTTCAAAGGTTTTGGTACAGATGATGTTTCTAGTGCAAACTAGGACACCATACTGCCCTTGCCAGAGAGCCACACATCTTTCTTAATCACACCGTAGCCATGGAAACGCTCCCTCCTCCAACTTTGGCAGTCCTTAATGGGTGGTCCCCAGGGCTCATGGCTTGTCTCTAGGAAAACCCTGCCCTGCCTGGCAGACGGTCTGGTCTAATGCATGATTGTTGGTTTCACCTGGATTAAACTGCTCTGTCCATCTGGAGGGTTCCTGGCTTTCATTTCCAAATCAAAATCCTGCCCACTCTTTGGATCCCACCTCCTGCAGAAAGCGTGCTGGGATTCCTCCAAAGCCACAATGATCTTTTCTACTTTCTCCCTAAATTTTCACTCTGTACAGGTATTTTCTATTGCGTTCTTTTCTTTTTTATTGTTTTTTTTGGAGACAGGGTCTTCCTTTTTCACCCAGGTTGGAGTACAGTGGTATGATCATGGCTCACTGTAGCTTCAAACTCTTGGGCCCAAGTAATCCTCCTGCCTCAGCCTCACGATTAGCCAGGACTATAGGCGCACACCAGCACTCCTGGCTAATTTTTTAATTTTTTTGTAGAGACGGGGTCTTGCTGAGTTGCCCAGGCTGGTCTTAAATTCCTGTGCTCAACACCAACATGGCACAAGTATACATATGTAACAAACCTACACGTTGTGCACATGTACCCTAGAACTTAAAAAAAAAAAAAAAAAAATCCTGGGCTCAAGTGATCCTCCCACCTTGACCTTCCAAACTGCTGGGATTACAGGTGTGAACCACTGTGCATGGCTTAGGTTGAGTTTTTTAGAAATAGAGCCTGAGACGGGGCCTTGGGTGCATGCTGTTTATTGGTGTGCTTTTCTGGAAATACCTGTAAGGATGTGGCAACAGAAGGATAGGGGAGGGGGAGGAGCTGAGGGAGGAAGTGGCTCCGGTTAAGCCTAGTCTGGGCCTGATCCATGGGAGCTCTGGTATTAATCACACCACCACAAGTTGTTCCTCACCCCTAGATGAGATGAACAGCCAGCTTTTTGCATCCTCATGTCATCAGTCACTGGCCTCAGGCTGGCAGGGAGGGAGTGGGGGTAAACCAGTGTTGTGTTGGACCTGGCCCTTATGAGCTTGCGATGGTCAAGTTTTTAGGAATGTTGTGAGCCACTATTAACAATTAAATCATATAAAGTTATAATTAAGTAAATAATGCTAAAACAATGGAAATACATATTCAAAAGTCACCACTTCTTAATTATTTTACTACAGTTTTAAAGATCTGTGCACTTGCAGTTATTGTTGGGTATTGGATCTTTATGGTGGAAATACTATGTGATGGAGAGCTATGTGCATCTCTTCACAACTCCACCTTCAGTGATGTCTTGCTAGGAGCTTGGAGTCTGCCATAATGGGAATATTTACACCAGGGAAAGTGGCAAATACTCAAGCCAGGGCTCCCCCTACCCTATCGGAAAGTGGCTGCTAAACATTTGCCAACACAGCACTGGGTGTCATCTCCCTCATTAGCTGCGTGTGGAGGTGACAATTCTCCAGAGGACAGGGCAGCTGTGAGCCACTGACAGCCGCCACTCAAAGCAGCCAAGGGATGGTACCTGGCCTGGGAATGGGGATCTGGACAGGGCACAGTGTTCTCTATGGCAAGTTATTTGAAATTTTATTCATGTCCTGACTTGTGGCGTCCTGTCATTAGGTTTTTTTTTTTTTTTTTTTTTTTTTTTCTTTTGAGACGGAGTCTTGCTCTGTAGCCCGGGCTGGAGTGCAGTGGCCGGATCTCAGCTCACTGCAAGCTCCGCCTCCCGGGTTTAGGCCATTCTCCTGCCTCAGCCTCCGGAGTAGCTGGGACTACAGGCGCCCGCCACCTCGCCCGGCTAGTTTTTTGTATTTTTAGTAGAGACGGGGTTTCACGGTGTTAGCCAGGATGGTCTCGATCTCCTGACCTCGTGATCCGCCTGTCTCGGCCTCCCAAAGTGCTGGGATTACAGGCTTGAGCCACCGCGCCCGGCCGTCATTAGGTTTTTATACGTTTCTTTGGAGAGGAAAGAACAATAGAAGCCTGGAGCCCTGGGTTCTAGTGTTGACTTTGACGCTATCTTGCTGTGTGACTTTGGGAGAAGGTCACTTTACATCTCTGTTTTCTCGCCCATGAAAATAGTGGATCAGATGACCTCTCAGGAGGCTTTCAGCCCTGCACAGCCTCAGACTATGTGATCCTCTCAGCCGTTCCCACCTGGGTTAGGAGCGTGGGTACAGAAACCATGTCTCACTGTACTACCTGCAGAACCCAGCACGTCAAACTTTCCTCCTTGATCTCCAGATTTAGAGACCCAGTCGTAAAAATAGATAACATTTATTGAGCACCTACTGAATAGAAGACGTTTTAGATCTTAGCTCATCTAATCCGTATATCAACCTTATGACATAGATTTTTTTTTTCTATTTTACAGATGAGAAAATTGAGGTTCAGCAATATGAAATTACTTGTCCAGTCACACAGCTAGTAAATGGCCCATTTGGATTCCAGCCTCGGTTGGCTTGTGCTTTCAACCATTTTCCACATTATCCTATTGGAAAAGGATTTAGAAGAGGCTCTTGCTACATCAGGGTCTCCATTTGGGATCTAGAGATTGCTTGGTTTAATCCCCGCTCCCACCTATTCTCTGTCTTGCTCAGTCTCAGTTCTCTTTCTTCTGGGTAGAATGGGTTGTAAACCCCTTTGCAACTCAGGCCTTTGTAACTGTTGAATAGGCAAATGAAGGAGGAAGGCTCTGAGGATGGAAGCCAGCTGTGCACTTGGCTGATGGTCTGGGATGCACAGAGGTGGGATGGGGGGGGTGAGCAATGGAAGGCTGCTAATGAGCGTTTCCCACTGATGCCTCCGAGGGCGGCTGCAGCCTCTGTGCTGCTGTTTGGGGTTGTTGGAGCCATCACAGCACAGCCAGGATTTGCCCTTAGGCTTAGTGACAGGTTGGATCACCTTCACTCTAAAGGCCTGGCCACTCTTTGCAATGTCTAGTCTGTGGTGTGGATGACGGCAGCTGACATGGACTCCTTACCACCTGGAAATGCATAAAGTGCAGTTTAGCCCCAGGCCGAGGGGAGATATTCTGTCAGCCCCCAGAGCCTTTGTTTCTCATGATTTCATTCAACCCTGCCCCCAACCCCCACCCAGCGTCACAGGGATCTTAGTCCCACCTCCCCAGAGTCTGGCCCAGGACCCCTCTCCCCCGACCAGAACTTGGTGTTTGAAACCTCCTCGCGTAGCCGTGATTTATTTAGGCCTCTGCCACCCACCTGGGCACCTCCTCTGCCTGGCTCCCGATTTCACAGAAGGTGCTGATGCCTTTCTTGTGATTCTGCCAGCAGAGAAATTGAGGTCAGGGAGATTGGCCAAGCACACTTTTCAGTAGCTTTTAAGGAGGAGCGATCAGTTAGTGATCACTGCGGGCAGAGGGCTAAGGGGATGGCTTCAAGGAGAGAAAAAAGAGCAATTGGATGATTCCTGAATTGTAGAAATGAACACAGTGAAAGTACCAGACTGGGCTTGGGGGTCAGAACCTCCCTCAAGCCCCTGAACATCAGCTTCCCCACTCAGGATTTCTCACTTCAATGACTGACTCCATCATCCCTCCAATTGCCCAGGCCCAGAAATCTGGGAGTCGTCCTTGACTTGTCTCCCTCACCCCACAGTCTAATTGGCTGGCAAGTCTTGTTGCATCTATTTTCTGGCTCTTGAGTTTAGTCCTTTGCTGTGGCCACTGCCCACTACCAAGGGCCCATCAGCTCTTACCTGGACTGGCTCAGCCATCTCTTTCCAGGCCTTGGTCTCCCTGCTTCATCTCTGCTCCCTCAGCTCCCCCATCCATTCCCCTCTGTAGTTGGCAGAGGGGAATGTAGTCTTTTAGAGGTGTACATTTGGCCTTATCATGTCAGCTCCAGGTTAGAGCCTGGAGTTACTGTGACGATTATCTCCAGGGCGAACTTCAGACTCATTAGCCTTCCAGGAAAAGCAGCTCTTCTTGCCCTGCTCCTGTTTGACTCTCTGTGATAGGGATCCCAAAACTACCTTAGGTTTGATGATTCACTTGAGGGACTCAAAAATTAGAAAAGCTGTCATACTCATGGTTATGGTTCACTGCAGCAAAAGGAGACAGATTAAAATCATCCAAGAAAAAAGGTGCATAGGTCTGAGTCCAGGAAGACTCCAGGCATAAATTTCCAGTTGTCGTCTCCCAGGGGAGTCACTTGGATAGCACTGAACTCTGCCAGCAATGATGTGTGACAAAACATAGCCGGGAAACCCAACTGCCCCTTGGTGTCCAGGGTTTTTGTTGGGAGAAGAGAATCAGTCACTGAGGTATGAGTCACCCATGTGATTGACCTTGGCTACTCAGTCTCTATGCAACCCCTGCACCCCTGGAATCAAACCAATACAGCGTGGGCTGGGACTCCAGGTAAACAAAAACAGGCCTTTATCATGAATGACACTGTTAGCATAAACTATGTGGGATGGCCCAAAGCCCCGGTGATACAAAGATACTCTATTCCATCAGGCAAGATATTCCAAGGGCTCAGAGGTTATTTCCTGGGGGCTGGTCAAGGGTTAGTTATTTCTTTGGAAGGTGCAGTTTGAGGACCCCAAGCCAGTGGAGTTAACCCTTAATTGCATACCTCACATCTGTGATTCTCTCCAGTATTAGGTCATTCTTGCATTGCTATAAAGGATATCTGAGACTGGATGATGTATAAAGAAAAGATATTTAATTGGTTCGTGATTCTGCAGGCTTTATAGGAAACATGGTGCCGACATCTTCTGGGGAGGCCTCAGGAAACTTACGATCATGGTGGAACCTGAAGGGGGAGTAGGCCTATCACATGGCAAAAACAGGAGTGAAAAACAGGAGTGAGAGAAAATGAGCGGGGAGATGCTACACACTTTTAAATAACCAGATCTCACAAGAACTCACTATCATGAGGACAGTACCAAGGAGGATGGTGCTAAACCATTCATGAGAAATCCGCCCCCATGATCCAATCACCTCTTACCAGGCCCCACCTCCAACATTGTGGATTATAGTTCAAAATAAGATTTGGGCGGCGACACACATCCAAATGATAACATCTCCCATGTATCCCACATTCCAGCCATATTATTTAGCTTGCACTTTCATATGACTCTGCCTTTGCATGTACTGCTCCTTCTGCCTGGAATTCCCTTCTGCCTCATCTTCCCTAGTCTAACTGGAGAGCTCTCACTCATCCCCTCCTGTGTGGAGCCTTCCCTGATGCCCCAGGCAGGCTGAGTTTCCTCTTTCCCGTGTACACAGGCACTGTCGATGCCTGCTGTAATTTGTGGATTCTTCAGCATCCTGTGGATGGGTTCAGATCTATTTTCCACACAATAGGAAACACTATTAGCTCCTTTAGCATGAGAAATATGCAGTCCATTAAAATGTTTATTTTATGTTTTTCCAATGATAAAAGCAATACTTGCTCATGGTAGAGAAATTTGGGCAGCATATTCCTTTTCATCTTTTTCTTTCCAATGCTTTCTGTGTGCAAATCATCATAATCCGGGAGACCACAGTGCTTGGGCCTGGGTTTGCTTCCCCAGGGCTGCTGATGTTGTTCCAGTCTCTCTAAGGTGGTGAACGAGGGTGACTCCACACCTGTGCTCTCCCAGCCTCCAGAGACTTGTGGGATGGGCTGGGAACTGAGGACAGAGTGTGGAGGAGGGAGAGGAGAAACTTCTTTTTTCCTTTTGTAGGAAGAAGAGGTGGGGTAGGGATGGAGTAAGGGAAGACTTCCCAAAGAAGTTGACATTTGGGCCAGGACTTGAAGGAACTTTAGGATTTTGCTCAGGGATGGGAGGGAGGAGCTTTCCAGGCCAAGGTCATGGAACAAAGGGGTGACTGGCTGAGCTCAAGGCAGTGGGGCTCCCCGGCCCTGGGATGTGATATACCACTTGACTTTCCTTTGATCCCACACAGGAGTTGTTTCCAGGGGGCAACCCTTACCAAGCTGCTGACCCCAAGTTCTGTTTTAGTCGCGGGGCTTCTTTGTTTGTTTTGTCATTTGGCTCTGGATGTGTGTGAAATCCTAATTCAGGCCCCAAATAGCTGGCTGACTAAAACCTAATGAAACAAAAAGATGGAGAAAATGTGCACTAAAACATTTGTCAAGTAACCCCAGGTAGCTTCAGTGCATGCCAGCTTTAAGCCTATAAATACATCGATGGGCACCTCTTTCTTTTCTGAAACAGCAAGCCCTAGGGATTGGAGCCAGCCGGTGATATTCCATTATACTACATTTTCAGTTTTAGGGAATCTTTTGAGCAAAATGGGACCTTTTGGGGCCAACCTGTCATACTCAAGACCATGGTGAAACCTATCTGTTCATGCCAAGAGCTCAGCGTCCTACCTGAGTCCTGCTGAATTACCTGTTCTCATCTCCTGCCTTCTAAATCACTCACTGGTGCTTCCTATCAGGGTAACTAGGACTTTCCACTCCTCATTCTGCAGCCTTTGACATCACCAGGGCTGAAAAAGATCACTGGGCCTTCATGGGGTATTTTTCCAATGCGAATTGACTTTGTATGTGTTGGTGAAATTACCAGAATCTTCCACTGCTTGTGTGAGGATGTTTCTAGACCCAGTTCTGTTCTTTTCTTGCCACGTGTCAATCTCTACTTTGTCACTTACTGGTCCTGGGATATTGGATGGGTTACTTGACCACTCTTGTGTGTCAGTTTCACCTGTTAAGTGGGGATGATTATTTCTCAGTGTTCTGGCAGGATTAAATGCAAGTATACATGAACAGCACTTAGGATAGTACCTGGCACATACTAAGCATTTAGAAATGGTTATAGTATTATGACTGTACTCTTAGATCCATCCCCTGTCTTAAACTCTGGATTATAGGAAAATAGGAGATTCAGGGAGAGCTGGATTCTTTTTATCAATTTACTCTGTGATGCGGAGTGTCAATTCTTCCTCTAAGGCCTTAATTTAGACACAGTGAAAATGACGGGTGGATTCAATCAGGAATGACAGAGATGTGAAGGACATGAAACTTCTGGATTTTCTCACCCATTTCCTACTGGTCCCAGGCATGCTCTCAGACTATTCTGAATATAGCCCTCCTGGCAGCCATTGTAAATGGATTAGAAGGCACTTGAGCTGAAATCTGTTTTCTGTCCCTGGATTACAGGAAGCATAGGGAATGTGGGGTGCATGGGAGATGATGTAGTTTGGATGTGTGTCCCTGCCCAAATCTTGTATTGATCTAATCATCTATGATCTTAAATAAAGGGATTGGGGGAGTCCAGTTTTCAGGCTCCACAGATACTTCATCTCCTTCCCATACAGCTCTACCCATTAAATATGACAATAGATAGAAACTGACTTCCAGAAGGGACTCGGGACAAACCATTTGATGGAGAATAAGCGGGGGCTTGCCTTACCAGCTGGAACATTTCCTGAACCTCAGTTTGTCCAGTTTTCTCTGCATAATATTCAAGACAGTTTTACTGAAGGTCTGAACACAATTTATCTCTGGCTTTGGATTTGTTTTTTAATTTGATTTAGCCAAGGAGTAGAAAGGAGACAAGATTGACTGGAGCTCAGGGTTTGTAGGAGAAAATCCTGAGTGGACAGGACCAAATTATGGTGGCTCCTTCTTGACTGTGATGATACGTCCTCCTCTGAATGTCAGAAATCTAGACAAGTGTTTTGTCTTTAGTGGAACATACAAAAAATGGACAAAGACCCTGTAGCAGTCACTGGTCTGATTCTTTTAGCTTCTGTTTTTTCTTTCTGCCATCCTTTAATGAACCCAGTGGTCTGCTTAGGAATACCACCCTTTCTCAAGTTTCCTCAAATTCTTTCTTCAATAGTGTAAAGAGAATTCCCAATGTGAAGAGAATGGGCAGGGGAGCAGGGAGCAGTAGTTCTTAGGCCAACTTTGCATCTTTCCCTATTTGCATTTATTATCATGCACTAATTATTCACAGAGAGCCTTGCCCTTTGTGGGTTCGCATTAATTTAGATTGCTTTTGAAAAGCAATCAAGGAGGGAATGAAGTGATCACACATCAAAGGGAAAAAGATATGGCACCAAAGAGAGGCAATATGCTTTGCACAACTGGCCATGTCAGGCTGCTCTGAGCTTTCTCCAGCCCAGGGAATATCAGAAAGTCCATCTGAGCTCTCCTAGCCCTGGTGTGGCCTGATTCAGCTTTCTTCGTGTCCATTCTCTCAGTGGATAAGACGGTGGAGAAGGCATAGGTGGCAGATGATTGCTGGGCAGAGACAGGACACTTTTCCTCGCTCAGCCTCAGCTTCCTCATCTAGAAAATGAAAAGGTGGATTAGATTATCTTTTGTGGCTTTCTCTCTAGGTCTACAACTCTCTGCCAAAGTTGGTTTGAAGACCTATAATTGTGTAACATGACAAATGGACACACTAATTACCTGCTCCTAATTCATAAGGTTCTCCTTGCTCAGTCTTCCCTTGGGCATTATTAGGAACAGAAAGGTGAACTAATATTTCTGTTATCTCTCTCCTGCTTCAGTTATCCATGCTATTAACCTTGGTCATGAATTTTTCAGTTGTCAACCTTTTGTTTTATTTGGGTTCTTAAAAAAAAACTGTGTTATTGAAGTATAATGTACACATAGAAAAATGCACATTTGGTAAGGGTACAACTAGATCCTTGCTTTTTATGATCACTGTCTTGTATTCTTTCTCCCCTCACCCCCTCATTGTACTTCCTTCTAATTTGGGATGGGCACAGAAAGGGTCTAGGACCAGAGTCGCGTTCCAAATCTATTGATTCCATAGGCTTCTGGCAGAGGGTTGTTTGCTAAATGAGTTTGGGGGATTTGTTGTAAACCTGGTTTCTGTTTCTGTAGTCACTGTCAAGGGGGAATATGAAGAATTGCAGGTGTTCTGAGAGTGTCTTTGATGGGTATGAGTCACATCGTACACGGCCTTGTATGGGACACCCAGGGAATGAGCGTTCGGTGAAATGAGATCGAGGCTGAGGGTAGGACCCTGGTGGATTGAAGAAGTTGGCAGGGAAAAAGGAGGCAGGGCAGGAGAGTGAGGCAGAGTATGCCCTGTCAGCAAGGAGCAACACAGATGAAGCCACAGTAGGGTCTAGATTCACAGAAGCCAAGGGGGCTCGCAGTGTGCACAGAGGGGCAGCTGAGAAGAGACAGTGGCTGGCTTCTTAAGCTGTTCTTCCCAGGGGGAGAGGCCCAGGGCTGGGAAGGATTGCTGGATTTGTGATTAGGAGATTGGCGAAGACTGTGCTTCCTTGAGGAGGTGAAAGGTGCTGTGTGGAGAGAGAAAGGATGTGGAGCACTCAGCACAGCGTCTGGGCATCGGTTGGTACAGTTCTCCCCTACTCGCCCTTAATCACTGGACAGCAGTGATGAAATCCCACCCTGCCCCTTCCTCAGTTAGTCCACTGACTGTGCCCCCTCTCTGCAACTCTTCACCTTGGAGGCACGTTGCCTTTTAGAAAGATCACCATTACAACTTTTTTTTCCTTTTTAAAATTATTATTATTATACTTTAAATTCTAGGGTACATGTGTACAACGTGCAGGTTTCTTACATATTTATACATGTGCCATGTTGGCGTGCTGCACCCGTTAACCCGTCATTTACATTAGATATATCTCCTAATGCTATCCCTCCCCACTCCGCCAACCCCACGACAGGCTCTGGCGTATGATGTTCCCCTCCTTGTGTCCATGTGTTCTCATTGTTCAATTCCCACCTATGAGTGAGAACATGCGGTGTTTGGTTTTCTGTTCTTGCAATAGTTTGCTCAGAATGATGGTTTCCAGCTTCATCCATGTCCCTACAAAGGACATGAACTCATCTTTCTTTATGACTGCATAGTATTCCATGGTGCATATGTGCCACATTTAGAAAGATCACCATTAAAACTTTTTGCTGAAGGGCAAACTAACACAAGAACAGAAAACCAAACACTGCATGTTCTCACTCATAAGAGGGAGTTGAACATTGAGAACACATGGACACAGGGAGGGGAATATCACACACCAGGGCCTGTTGAGGGGTGAGGGGCTAGGGGAGGGATAGCATTAGAAGAAATACCTAATGTAGATTATGGGTTGATGGGTGCAGCAACCCATCATGGCACTTATATACCTATGTAACAAACCTGCACGTTCTGCACATGTATCCCAGAATGTAAAGTATAATTTAAAAAAAAATTTTAAAAACTCACAAAAAACAAAAAACTTTTTGCTGAAGGAAATGTAAGAATGTGGGGAGACTTCAGTGCCCACTGGCTATAGAAAGGGCTAATTAACCTTGCTTTGGTGCTGCCGAAATGACAAGCTGTTCCTCTGTAGAACAGCAGATGCCCCTGATGTTTATTCAGAGCAGCTTATCGATTGGTGGACTCAAACTGAGTAGATTTCAATAACTGGAAATAAACATTTACCTTGGACTGCCTAAGGACACAGCATGATTACTCCTGGGGTCAGACGTACATGCAGGGTTTGGGGAGGGCGGGAGTTGACCTGCTCAAGCTGGTTCGTTCTTTCATCTCACAGTTAGCTGAGGTTCTCTGAAGGTCAGGTTCCCTGTCTACAAGATGGGCTAAGTAATACTTCACTGGTGAGTTACATGAGGATTAAACAAGTTTCTGTTTCTCAAGTGCTTAGGGTAGTCCTTAGCGTGTGGTAGGCATTTCATAAAAGGTGATATTGATAATACTATCAGCAAGCATTTATTGAGCGTTCCAGGTGCTGTTATAGAATGAATAATACAGAACCCCTATTCTTGAGGAGCCGGCAATGTAACAATAAAGAAAGATTTATACTACTCAGGAAGTAGTCACAAGGCAGTGTGATAAATATTGTAATAGAGGGACACTCAGAGTACTGTGAGAACATAGAACGTCAGATTCTCTTTGGGAGAGAAAGATAATGCTTCCCTGAAGGTTAAGTCAGATCTTGAAGGCAGAGGGCAGAGAAAAGCCTTCCAGGCATAGGAGACTCCAAGTTCAAAGGTAACAAGGTTTGAGACAATGTGGTGCTCTTTAAGGTAGCATAACTAGTGTGGTGTAGCATGAGCAAAAAGGGCTTTAGCAAGTATTTATAATAGTTTGTGGGTTTGAAGGGGTGACACGGTTGGAGAATGCTGAGTTGCTGGGTTTGGTTGGAAAGTGGAACTTTCCCAACACTTAGCAAGGTTATCCTTGCTAACCCTGTGTGCCTGCCCACTCCTGGCCTCTCCACCAAATCCTCCTGGGAGCATTTGGGGAACAATCAATCTTGGCATCTAAAGCTCATTACAGTCTGTTTCTAATCTTTCTTTCCTCTAATCTCGTACATCAAGACATCTCAATCAGGCGCAGTGGCTCATGTCTGTAATCATAGCACTTTGGGAGGCCGAGGTGGGAGGATCACTTATGCCCAGGAGTTTGAGACAAGCCTGAGCAACATAGTAAGACCTCGTCTCTTAAAAAAAAAAAAAAAAAAAAAAAAAAATTAGTCAGGCATTAGTGTTACTTGAGCAGCCCACGCCCGTAGTCCCAGCTAGGTGGGGAGCTGAAGCAGGAGGATTGATTGAGCCCAGGAGATTGAGGCTGCCATGAGCTATAATCTTGCCACTGCACTCCAGCCTGGGTGACAGAGTGAGACCTTGTCTCCAAAAAAAAAAAAGAAAGAAGGAAAGAAAGAAAAAACGACTTCTCAACATTTATCCAGTGCAGTGCAGTGCCCCCACCCCTGTACAAAGGAGTGCCATGATATGCCTCTTTCCCACAGTCAGTCCAGTTCACAGATGGCTCCTTCTTCCTCTGAAACCCCTCTTTGACCACTCCAGTCCTGATCCTCCCTGCCCCTTCTTGGAGCTCAGGGTAGCTAGTGCGAGGGGGTGGAATCTGGCCTCGGTCAGGTAGGTAGGGGATAGAGAGGCTTAATGTGGAAAAGGCTTTGCATGGTGTCCAAGGGCACGCAGCCTGTCCATGGGAGGTTGGAATCCAGGTAGGCAAAGGGGTCTGTAGTGATTGTGAAACCACAGATGCCCCAGTCGGTGGATGGAATACTGCCAAGGGGACTCTGGTGCCTGTGACACTTGGGAATCATGTGGGAAGACCCTAATTTTTTATAGTTTTGGAGATGGGGTTTCACCATGTTGGCCAGGCTGGTCTTGAACTCCTAGTCTGGGGAGGGAGGATGGGAAGAACAAGGTACACTAGAGAGGCGACTAATACAACAGCCAGCCCAGGGCTTGGAAACAAGGTGGGATCCTGGTTGCAGCACTGGGGTTTACATTGTGGAAGCCACAGGGCGGGGTCCAAGCTGATCTATACCTTCTGAGCTGATTTATACCTGGATGGGATGGTTCTGGAGCTGGGGGAGGGAGGCTCTTGGGAGGAGGAGTGCAAGGATGAGGAGCCAGGCTGGAGTGGATAACCTCCCTCTTCTCATCTCTCCTGTAAAGCACCTACTTTGTTCTTTACCATTTGTTTGACCCTTAGCCTCCAAATGCCTTTTACATTGTGGCCAAGTCCTCATGGAACTTCCAAGTGGCTCTGCCTAATTCCCATGCTAGGCTATAAATACCTTGAAGGCAGGATGTGTGTCTGCGTTTCTAATAATAATAATGACATTAACAACACCCATTTACTGAGCGTTTCCTTTGGATGCTAAGAGATTACATGGATAGTTGATTCCATCCTCCTGTTAAAACCTTGAGGTCATCTGTCAAATCTCTGTTTGACAGATGAAGAAACTGAGCCACAAAAGACCTTAACACCTGGTGTTGAAGGTCCCACAGCTAGTAACTGTGGCAGTTCAGATTCAAATTCAGTCTGAGGCAAAGTCTCTATGTCTAATCCCCATGCTATGCTGTGAAACAAAATCATTCCAACTCATCGAAGCAGGTTTTGTTAAAGGTCATGACTGTGCCGGGCAGTACCATGCTCCTTCCTTGCCATGGCCTCTGGCTTCACCTTGCCCAATATTAATTGATTGATTGAAATGGGAGGAAGTCGAGGGTGTGGGCAATGCAGGGACACCTGGCTTGGTGCCCTTTGCTTTCTTAAGCCCCTTTACAGAGGGGACTCCTGAGAGCAGATGGAATTGTCTGCAGGGAGTATTTTTTTCAAAGGGCCCCCAAAAGCATTCTGCCTAGCAACAAAGAGCCTTTCAGAACGCAGCTCCAAGAGGAGGCGAGGAGCTTGCAAGCTGAGAACCGGGAAGGGCTGGAGTCGCTGCTACATCTGGCTCCACAAAAGAGGCAAGCTGCAGAGGATTGAGTTTCATCTCGGGGTACAGCTGCAGGGGCTGAGGGGCCGGGGCTGGGGGTTAAGGCTAGGGAGACTGAGAAGGTCTTTAGGTGAACGTTACAGTGTGTGTGTGTGTGTGTGTGTGTGTGTGTGAGTGAGATAGCAAATTTGTGTTTTAGTACTATATATAACACAACCATGTGGAAGGACATGTTCAACTAGTTTCTTAGGGAGCCGTGTGTTCTTAATTAAGAATAGTTTTAAATTATAAAAGCAATGCATGCTTGTTATAAAATTATTCTAGAGGTATATAAAAATTGAAAGCCTTTGCCATCTACCCCAAGTAAGCACTGTTAACATTGTGCTGTGTATTCTCCCAGACTCATGTGTGTGTGTACAATGTTTTATACATGCATAATTAAACATCTGTATAATAGATATGCAATTATAATGACTAGGTTTTCTTGAATACCTACTATATTCCAGGCTCTCTAGTAAGTAAGTGCCAGGTATTCCATGTTTTCATGACCTTATTTAATTCTTGCATCTCTGTGAAGTTAGATATTGTATACATTTATAATCTGCTTACAAAGGGAGAGAGATGTGAGACTCAGTAAAGTGCAAAGAGGTAGAAGCAGGGTTTGACCCAGGCATCGTGGCTGCACCGTGCACACTCTTCCCTGCCAGCACTGGGCCTGCTGTTTATAACAATGTGGCATCAGATCAGCTGTTTTTGCAACTTGGCCATTTTCCTGGTCCCTTCCTGGGCCTCCTCTTTCAGATTCCCAGTGGATGGCTTTTCTCTCTGTTCAATGGGTCTGATAATGCCAAAGCGTTGAGGACTGATAGTCACTGGGTAAGTTTGGGAGACAGAAGAATGTTTCCCCAGACATACTGTGAACCTGTGAATGTTATTTCACACAACAAAAAGGGCTTTGCAGATATAATTAAAGTATTTGGGCTGGGCATGGTGGCTCTCACCTGTACTTCCAGCACTTTGGGAGGCTGAGGTGGGAAGATCACTTGAGTCCAGGAGTTCAAGACCAGCCTGGGCAACACAGTGAGACCTCCATCTCTATAAAAATATTAAAAAAAATTAACCACGCATGGTGGCACATGGTTGTAGTCCCAGCTACTTGGGAGGCTGAGGCAGGAGGATCACTTGAGCCCTAGAGTTCAAGACTGCAGTGAGCTGTGATTGTGCTGCTGTACTCCAGCATGGGTGATAGAGCAAGACCCTGTCTCTATAAAACAAACAAATAAAAATTTTAAAAATTAAAAAATAAATATTTGTATTAGTGTCCCAGGAGTGCTGTAACACAGCATCAAAAACTGGATGGCTTAATACCCACAGAAATGTATGGTCTCATGGTTTTGGAGGGTGGACGTCTGAAATCACTGTATCAGGAAGGCCTCACTCTCCCTGTTGGCTCTGGGGGAGAATCCTGCCTGGCCTTTTCTGGCTTCTGATGTTCCTTGGCTTGTAGATGCCTCGCTTTGGTTCCGTGGCTGTTTCCCCACTGTGTGTCTTCCCGTCACCTTCCCTCTGCGTCTCTGTCCAAATTTCACCTTTTTACAAGGATATCAGTCATATTGGATCAGGACATGCCCTAATGACCTCATTTTAACTCGACCTCTGTAAGACCCTTTTTATTTTTTATTTTATTTAATTAATTTATGTCCCCGAATTAGTAGATACTTTTTTGTTTGTATTTTTTGAGACAGAGTCTTGCTCTGTCACCCAGGCTAGAGTACAATGGCGCAATCTTGGCTCACTGCAACCTCTGCCTCCCAGGTTCAAGTGATTCTTGTGCCTCAGCCTCCTGAGTAGATGGCACTAGAGGCACATGCCACCATACCCAGCTAAATTTTTCTATTTTTAGTAGAGACGGGATTTCACCATGTTAGCCAGGCTGGTCTTGAACTCCTGGCCTCAAGTGATCCGCCCGCCTTGGCCTCCCAAAGTACTGGGATTACAGGTGTGAGCCACCACCCCCAGCCCATGTAAGACCCTTTTTAAAATAAAGGTCACATTTTGAGTTATTGGGATGAGGATTCCAGTCTACCTCTTTGGAGGGTTCAACCTATAACAATTTTTTTTTTTTTTTGAGATGGAGTCTCGCTCTGTTGCCCAGGTTGGAGTGCAGTGGCACGATCTCCACTCACTGCAAGCTCCGCCTCCCAGGTTCACGCCATCCTCCTGCCTCAGCCTCCCCAGTAGCTGGGACTACAGGCACCCACCACCACGCCCGGTTCTTTTTTTTTTTTTCTGTATTTTTAGTAGAGACAGGATTTCACCATGTTAGCCAGGATGGTCTTGATCTCCTGACCTTGTGATCTGCCCGCCTCGGCCTCCCAAAGTGCTGGGGTTACAGACGTGAGTCACCATGCCTGGCTAACCTGTAAAAATTTTAGAAGATGAAGATTATCCTGGATTATCTGGTGGGCCCAGTCTAATCATGTGAGCCCTTAAAAACAGAAAACTTTCTCTGGCTGGAGCCAGAAGAGCGGGGGCACCAGAAGGGAAAATCAGAAGGTTATGCGTTGTACCCTTCCTGGCTCTCAGACGTTTGTCCCACGCACAGAGACTGGAGAGGCCTGAGGAGCAGAGGACACCCCCTGCTGGCAGCTAGCCAGGAAACCTCAGTCCTCCAATTGCAAGGAGTTTGATTCTGCCACAGCCACCATTCATGAAGAAGCAGATTTTTCCTAGAATCTTCCAATAAGAGCTCAGCCTGATAAGACTCTAAGCAAAAAAACCCCTGAGTCAGCCTGGACTTCTGAGCCACAGAACGGTGAGGTAATAAACTTGTGTTGTGTTAAGTAGCTAAGTTTGTGGAAATTTGTTTCACCAGCAAGAGAAAATGATTACCATTACCTTCCCGTTTGGCCGGCCCTTCAATGCCTTAAACCAAAGAAATGGCCTATGTTGGGGATTTCTTGGGGTCTCAAGTTTATCTTCTTGAGTTTTGAATAACGCCACCCACTGTGCAGCACATGACACTTCCTGGTGCATTTCACACATAATTTCATTCGATTCTCTCAGCAGCCCTGAGAAGTGTAGGTATATTATGCTTCTTATTTTACAAAGGAGGAAACTGAAATTTAAAGAAGTGATTTTGCTTGAGGCTTCACAGAACTGGAGTTGCAAGCCAGGTTTCCTGCTTCCAAATCACATGCACTTTTTTTGCTACTGCCCCTGGTTGCCTCTGTGTCTCCCGACATCTGTTGTCTGAACACAGTTTCTGCTGTCCAGGGGGCTGGACTTTCTTGTGAGATCATGAACTTTCGTTGCTAAGAAATGACTGAGCAAAGCCGGCGGACGGTGTACTTGGGACGCTGAGGAGAGACTCACTGGCATTTGCAGGAGGTGCTGGCAGGTGCCTCCTGATGCCATATGCAACTCAGGATCTACAATGGGAACTGGGATCTGCTCTTGGGGCTGCATTCAGACAGGGTAAAGCTCTCTGGGAATTGCCCTGGCCAGGGGACAGATTCACAGAGGAGATGAGGTCTGAGTGAGGGTTTGAAGAACACGTAGGACTTAGAGAGGATGCTTGTGTTTGGGTTTCTCGTGTGATTGCAGGGTACGGCTTTTGCCCACGCCTTCTACTCTGGTTGCTTTGGTGAAACTTGCCTGCAGGAACTGGACCAGACTTGAAGTCAGCCTCTGGGCCTGCCCTCCCCACCCTGCTCCCTGAGTTCATCTTGGTAGTTGAGGGTACACGATGCGGTCGCCTGCTTCTGCAGCCAAAAGAAAAGTGGTAGGAGAGGAGGGGGTAAGGGGAATACACAGGCTGAGAATAACTTCCTCCCAGCCTCACTTCCTGTGGCTTCCCGCTCACCCTGCTATAACTCTTATTAACTCTCCGTGTCTTTCTGTGGATGGGAACCAAACAGCCTGTCTCGAGGGCAGCAGTCTGCATATTAAAAGTTCCCTAGCAATGGCCACTGTCCTTCCTGAGCCTTGGGTGTCCCCTCCTCAATCTTGTTCCCTGCACTGCCTAGGTGACTGACAATGTGTCCTCCCCAGGCCACACCTCTACTTGGCAGCTGTGAAAGGTGGTAGAAGCCATTCTGTCCCTCCCTTTCTCCTGAATGTCTTGGAGTGCTGTTCAATTCAGGAGTTCCTTCTAACACATCACATGTCCCTGCACTGTGCCGAGTGCAATGGGGATGCCCCAGAAGTGTTAGCCTAGCAGGCTGCAGCCTGGGAGGCAGTGTGGCTCTGTAGAGAAAGAGAACTCGAGTATTTACCGGGCACCTGGTCCTGTGCTGGACCTCAGGGACACAGCACTGAACAGGACAGCCCAAAGTGGGTGTGCAAGCCTTGATTCTGCTACTCGGTAGCTGTGTGGCCCTGGGCTAGTTGCTTGACCTCCACGTCTTCACAGTCAGGTCTTACATAGGCCAACATGGTGCTTTGTAAGTGTGTTGCAAACTGTAACACTCTGTGGAGATGACATTGTTAGGTGTTATGCCCTCAGTTGATTCTCTCAGTCTCCTTGTGAGAGAGGCCTGGAAGAGCTGTTATACCCATTGTACAGATGAGAAAGCAAAACCTTCAGGAGAGTGAAGAGCAGGTGCAGGAATGGGAACTAAATAGTCGAATTCTTGTTGTGACCTTACTCTATTTTATCATGTGGCTGTAACCACCAGGCATCCATTGGTGATGGCATCTGATGACATTTTCAACATCAGCAGCATCAATAACATTTGCCAGGTGCTTATTAAGTGCCAAGAACTAAGTTAAACCCTTTGATGCCTATTATTACCTCTGCTTTCCAGAAGAAAAAAATGGAGACTCAGCAAGGATAAATAACTTGCCCAAGGTTGCTTTTCTAGGAAGAGGCAGAGCCAGGCTTCAAACTCAGGTATGCCTGATTCCACAACCTAGACTGGTAGCCTCGGTGGTACCTGCGCATCTCATCCAGGTGCACATCTCTACCTAACATACTTGAAACAACTAGAAATTACACAAGAGAGTAGGAAGGGGATACACTGGCAGGAGTCAGTCCTCCTCCCAACCCCCAGAGGAGTGACCCAGGCAGCTGGGACTGTGCGCATCAAGAAGAGATGGTGTCCTGAAGCCTTGGTGTATGGTGTCCTGAAGTTACTGGGTGGATGGATCTTGTTCGATGGACAGGATTGGAAACTCAGAAGGACAGAAGCTTGTATGAACTGAACGGGGGACTTGGGGGAGGAAGGGGTCAGGTAAGATGGGCAGGGCCTCAGAGGACTGTCAGTGCAGCAAGGGAGGTGAAGTTGGTTTGGGCAACCGTTGCAGCTGTGGCCTGAGGGTTAGCTGAGCTGCCCACGTCCCGGCCACAGAAGGAAATTAGTACCCAGAGACATCTCCGGGTCTGGGGTGGAACGAAGATCCTGCCCTATTTGTTTTTCTTTCTGGGGCCTTGAGGTTAGAAGAGGGGCACAGCTGCTTCTACCTAGGGCCTGGGAGGAGGAGGAAGGAAAAGGGAGGGGTCCAGGCCATGGGAGGCATTGGGAGCATCCGTCATGCTGTCGGCCTGCTGCAGGAGCACTGGCCTGGGAGTCTGCAGGCCCAGGTGCTGTGCTGCTGTCTGGCTTTGTGAAGTTGGATGATTAATTCCTCTCTGGATCTCAGTTTTTTAAACTGTAACTGGAGAGATCTATCAGTAAAAACTGTTGGTTGCAAGTGTCAAAAACACAACTCAAACTGGCTGGAATTGGGCATTTATTGGCTCATGTGATTGGAAAATCCAGGGAGAGTCGTGATTATAGGAAGGCTTAGGTCCAGAGATTCACACAGTACCATCAGGGGTCTGTCTCTCTCCATTTCTCAGTGCCACTTTCCTCGGTGATGCCTTCTGTCACAGATAGCCTCAGTCTTTGAGATCTCAAGGTGACTGCCAGCTGCCCCAAGCTTACCTTCTATTTTTATTTTTAATTTTTTTGAGACAGGATCTGGCTCTGTTGCCCAGGCTAGAGTGCAGTGGCATGATCTCATCTCATTGTAACCTCTGCCTCCCAGGCTCAAGTGATCCTCCCACCTCATCTTCCCTAGTACCTAAGACTACAGGTGTGCGCCATCACACCCTGCTTGTTTTTGCATGTTTAGTAGAGACAGGGTTTCACCATGTTGTCCAGGCTGATCTCGAACTCCTGGGCTCAAGTAATCTGCCCACCTCGGCCTCCCAAAGTGCTGGGATTACAGGTGTGAGCCACTACGCCCAGCCCCAGGCTTACCTTCTTCAGGCCTATCAACCCACAGAAGGAAAGCAGCTGCTAGTAGTTCCTGCAGAAGTCCTGGGGCAGATGCTTGCTGGTCCTGCTTGGTCGTGTGTCCGTCTCAGGGTCTATGCGTATTGCCAGGAGATGCCCTTCTCCTCTTGGCCAGACCGGGGTTGCATGGTCTTCCCTAGAGTAGAAGTTAAAGTTAATTCCACAGAAGCTACAAGGAGTAAGAATGGGAGGGGGTGATTTCCCCTAAAGAAACACGCAAGTGTTGATGCCAGAAAAGAGAGAGTAAATATTGGACAGACAAAAGCTACAGATGCTGTCCTCAGCACCCAACGGCCGGTCTGACTGTCTTCAAATGAAGCCGGGGACCTGGGCCCCTGACAGTGGAGCTCCTCTCAACTGTATTAAGATTATGCAGACCTTTGAGTATACATGAAAGCCACGGACCCCCTTCCTAGAAAGGCACACAGGTCAGACTCTGTGGCATGGCCTCTGAGGGGCTGCACCGTCTCTCCTGCCTCCCCCAGGACTGGCCTCCTCACTGCTTCTTGTACTCACCGTGCTTCCTCCCTCCAAAGGGCCTTGAACTTGCTGCTCCCTCTGACCTAGTTAATGCCTCCTTTACATATGTTCTAATTGTACCGTGAACCTCTTCATCCCTATTTCAACTGAAGTCGTAAATTTCTTATAGGATTATGTGGTTAGTATCTGTCTCTCTCACCAGAATGGAGACTCCGTAACAGGAGGGACCTGGCTTTGCTTCCTTTTGTGTCCACATCACCCAGTAGAGTGTCTGGCACATAGCTGGTGCCCAGTAGTTGGTGAGTGAATGTGTGCCCTTGAACACACGATTTTCCCTGAAGTTTTAGTTGCATACACTTCCCTAGAGTCAGTCTCTGAACTTCAGGTAAAGAACCTCAGGATAAAAAAAAAAGGAAAATCAAGGCATTAGCAGCAAGGCCATTGCAAATGAGGACCTCTCAGGCCAGCTCTCCTGATAATCTCACTGCTATTGACTTATGTTTATGTCTTTTAAATGGAGTTGATATAGTTTGAATATTTGTCCCTGCCCAAATCTCATGTTGAAATGTGATCCCCACTGTTGGGGTAGGGCCTGGTGGGAAGAGTTTGGGTCGGGATGAGGGGGAGGAATCCCTCATGAATGGCTTAGCCCATCTCCTTGGTGATGAGTGAGTGAGTTCTTGAGAGATACAGTTGTTTAAAAGTATGTGGCTCCTCCCTGCCCCCCACTTGCTTCTGCTTTTACAATGTGATGCACCTGCTCCTACTTTGCTTTCCACCATGATTGGAGCCTCCTGAGGCCTCCCCAGAAGCGGTGCCACCATGCTTCCTGTACAGCCTGCGGAATCATGAGCGAATTAGACCTCTTTTCTTATCTATTACCCAACCTCAGACATTTCTTATAGCAGTGCAATAATGGACTAACACAGGAGTCCTATGGATGATTACTTGTGGGTAAAATCTGTGGTCAAATAAATCTGAGGAACACTGTCTAATCTGTGCTCCTTTTGGAGAGTCACAACATACACTAATAACAGTAGTATTTATTTTTTATGATCTTTAGTGTAACTGCCATTTATGAAGGGCTTCCTACATGGTAGGTACCCCATGAGGCCCTTCATATGCATTTTCACACCATCTCATCATAGCCTTGTGTGACAGATGCCATCATCACCCTGTGTTACAGAAGAGAAATGAACATGTGGAGGAATTAAGAATCCCAAGCTAGGCCAGGTGTCGTGGTTCACGCCTGTAATCCCAGCACTTTGGGAGGCCGAGGAGGGTGGATTATGAGGTCTGGAGTTTGAGACCAGCCTGGCCAACACAGTGAAACCCCATCTCTACTAAAAATACAAAAATTAGCCAGGCGTGGTGGCCCGTGCCTGTAATCCCAGCTACTCCAGAGGCTGAGGTGGGAGAATCGCTTGAACCTGAGAGGCGGAGTTTGCAGTGAGCCGAGACCGCGCCATTGCACTCCAGCCTGGGTGACAGAGTGAGACTCCACATAAAAAAAAAAAAAAGAATCCCAAGCTACCTTCTAGGAAACAGAAGAGATTTGGTGCTCAACCCCTGCCAATCTGATATGTGTCTATGCACTTTAATCCCTCAAGAGGTGGCAAATCACCTTTGCTGATAACAGAGCCCCTTTTCTCTCTAAACATGTAGAAGCATCCCAAGGACCACACCTGATTTGGGACATGCTGGTGAAGTGTTGATTTCTGTTAACTGGGTCTAGAACAGAAAGAATGTAGACCTGGCACAGGCTCAACTCCACAAATATTTCCTGTACCAGGCGTGGTGCTGGAAGTGCCAGGAACGCAGCACAAAGCTGCATCCTCATTGCCTGAGGGTACCCAGAGCCCCAGCTTTTCCCCATAGTGGACCAGCCTTGCCCTGAGCTGCCCTACCTTGAGGACTCCCCATGCTGGGTCCTCCTGGGACCATCCAGCTGTATCTTCCCTCAGGGGAATAGGGCTCTGTGTCGTGTTCATGATGAGTTCACAGCAAAATGCACATTCATTCTGCAAATGTTTATCCAGGACTTTCTGTGGCCCTGGCTTGTGCCCTGCCCATCTTACCTAGGAATTGGGGATACAGAGGCAAATAAAATAAAATGGGGATACAGAGGCAAATAAAATGCTTTTTCTAGGACACCCAACGTCTAGTGGGGGAGACAGATCAGTGCAGAAGAAACCAAAAGAAATCAAAGTGTAAGACAGATGAAGTGCCCTGTTAGAGACAGAAAGCAGCCTGCTGGGGGAGTTCTGAGATACGGACGAGTTCTTTCTTTCTTTTTTCAATTAACAGAATTATTTTGGCTTGGGATTTAAGCTAATGCTTAAATGATGTTGGAACATCTGGCCAGCAGGCAAGCCATTGTCAGCCTCCTAGGTGTTTGGCTGACAGGGCCTGTGTTCCTAAGCATCCTGGGGAGTTCTGGGTGTAGGGGGACTGTGGGAATTAGGCCCAGCAGTGCCTGCATGCACAGAGTGCCATCACCCCCGCTCCTGCACACAGTCCTCCCAGTCCACAGAAGGACGCCTTCCTGGTGTCTACCTTTGCCGAGCCTCTCCCATTTCTCACATGAGCCTCAGTCACTCGTATGAGCCTCAGGAACAAGCCTACGCTTGCTTTCTGCTGCCCTCAGTTTCCTTCTCTGTCAGCTGCGAGTAGTGATTCCTCCTCAGGAGGATCAAATGAGATGAAAAACATGGGGAGAGCTTTGCAAATGTCCCATATTGTTAAAGACCCAGAGGAGTGCCCCTGGAGGAGAAGTAGCATATTCCAGCCCCCTCACTCCCCTCTGGGTGCGACTTGCCTCTGAGGTGAGAAAGGGCAAGGTCAGGCAAGGCTGGAATTCCTTCATGGGTCCTGAAACTTTAGATGAACTCCTGCCTGTGGATCTTTGCTGGTACATTCGGTGAGATGATCAATATGAAGCCTTCAGCGCAGTACCTGCCACAAAGTCAGTGCTTACTAAGTAGTGATAGCAGTGGTCTTTCTCCCTTCATTCCGCCTGCAGTCTCCTCCTCTCCTCCCTTACTCCCACCACCTTGCTTCCTCCCTCCCTGTTTCCTTCCCTCCTTCCATCTTCACTTCCTCATTTACTCATTTGTTAAACACTTCCCCCCTGTAAAAAATTATTTTAATTGTGATAGAAAACACATACCAGAAAATGTATCATCTTAACCATTTTACGACGTATAGTTCAGTGGCATTAAATCCATCACATTGCAGTGCAGCCATCACGACTGTCTGTCTCCGGAACTCTTTTCAACCTGCAAAACTGAAACTGTACAAATTAAACAATAACTCCTCATTCCCTCCTTCCCCTAGTCCCTGTCTATGAATCTGGCTCCTCTGGGTACCTCATATAAGTGGATTCTTACAGGATTTGTCCTTTTGTGACTGGCTTGTTTCACTTAGCATACTGTCCCCCAAGGTCCATCCATGTGGTAGCACTCAGCATTCTCTTCCTTTTGAAGACTGAGTTGTGCCCCACTGTGTGCCTAGACCGCATCTGGTTGACCCATCCATCCGTCGATGGACACATTGTGAATGGTGTTGCTGCGAACACTGTGTACCAATAAGTGCGTTTTGAGCATGATCACATGCCTGGCATTGTGCTGGGCTGCAGTGGGGAATGAACTTGGTTCCCAAGTTCTGGAGGTAATGTTAAGAAGCAAACACCAATAGATGTTTACTAAGAGACTGTAATATGTCCTGTGATGGGAAAGAGCAGTGTTTGGGGAGAGAATTATGGCAGGAGTGGAGGTGGGTGGCTGGGACGATGGTCAGATCTCAGGAAGTGGCCTTAAGAATGGGGAGGAGAGGTAGGCAGGGGTGGGGAGGGTCCAGGCAGAAGGAACAACATGTGAAGCCACTGGAGTGTGACAGAGTTGGTCAGTTGGAAGGATTGGTGCTTAGATTGCGGCTTCAGTGTCTCCTTCTCCAGCAAGCATCCTGCCAGCCTCCAGGCCCAGCGCTCCCCGTCATCTTTTCCTCTCTACTCTTATTGTAGTTCATTCAAACTGCCTCTTTGCTCAGCTATTTCTCCCACTGGCCAGTGAGCGGCTTGAGTGCAGGAACTGTTTTATTTTATGTTTGGGCCTTCCTTGCATATCTTAGTAGATGTCAGTGACTCTCAAGCAGATACTGTCCTGAAGGAGGGCAGTGCTTTCATTGGCAATGCCCCAAGACCATCTAAGCAGGGAGCCTCCCATCATCTGGGGCCTGCCAGAGTCAGGCACAGCCCCGGCATTAGGACTTTGGGCTCAATATGTAAGCCCATCCTCTGTGCTTATGTGGGTGGTACACTAAGCACTTGCAAACATCTGTGTGCTGTGCTGCTCCTTTTGGCCTGCTGAGGCTTTCCTTCCCTGTTGCCTCCTAAGCAGGCAGTGTGGGAAGCGCCCAGCTCAGAGCTGGGCCAGATGTGGCCGAAGCTCCCGGCAGTGCAAGCAGCATCACTGCACCAGGCCAGCTGACTCGGCTGGCCCTGTTGCACAGTGCTTAGGGGCTTGTGGCTGCAAGCCATGCCCCACCACCTCTTCTGTTTGCCTTGGTAGCTTCCCAACTTCCTCTCACATGACTGTTTCTGTTTACTTTTCCCTCTGGCCTCCCTGCCTGCAGCGTCCCTGTGCCACCTAGAGTCTCATCTATTGCGCTAGACAGCCTCTGCAATGGCCCCGCACCAGGGCCTCCTTCCAGGGCATATCCTGTCTCTGTCTCAGCTTTCTAGTCTGCGCTCGCTCCTCTCACTCCCCAGCTCTCTCTATCACTGTGAGTGGAGGGTCTGTGCACTTTGTCATTTTGATCCTATGACGTTGTAGGTGCCCAGGAGAGGGCCAGATCCTGGGACCAAAAAGGGGTTAGTCTTGAAGTCTTGGGTTGGACATTTCACCGTGGCCAGCCCAGAGCTCGGCTGGAAACAGATGAG
Source organism: Macaca thibetana thibetana (assembly GCF_024542745.1). Taxonomy (NCBI): domain Eukaryota; kingdom Metazoa; phylum Chordata; class Mammalia; order Primates; family Cercopithecidae; genus Macaca; species Macaca thibetana. The sequence goes on along the minus strand of NC_065579.1, from coordinate 138,745,173 downwards.
AGACAACATGTGAGGAGGCAGACAGGAGCTGGGGATCCAGGCTCTGAGCACCTGAGAGGTTTGGGGGAAGGTATTGGTAATGGATTGGATTGTGTCCTCCACCAAAAGATTTTCAAGTCCTAACCCCTGTACAGATGAATGTGGCCTTATTTGGAAATAACATCTTTACAGAGGTAATCAAGTTAAAATGAGGCCATTTGGGCAGTTGCGGTAGTTCATGCCTGTAATCCCAGCACTTTAGGAGGCTAAGGCGGGTGGATCATTTGAGTTCAAGACCAGCCTGGGCAACATGGTAAGACCCTGTCTCTACAAAAAATACAAAACATTTGCCATTAGGTGGGCATGGTGGCATGTGCCTGTAGTCCCAGTTACTCAGGAGGCTGAAGTGGCAGGATTGCTTGAGCCCAGGAGGCGGAGGTTACAGTGAGTGGAGACTGCACCACTGTATTCCAGCCTAGGCAACAGAGCGAGACCCTGTCTCAAAACAAAAAAAAAAAAAAAGAAAAGAAAAAACAAAGTCATTTGGATAGGCCCTAATCTAACCAAATAAAAGGGAGAACTGGGACATAGGGACAGATATACACAAGGAGAAGGCCATGGGAGCATGAATCCAGAGATGCAGCAGGAGACGAGATTGCAGGCAGCCGGGACAGAGGCATAGAACAGATTCACCCTCATAGCCTTGGACGGGACCAGCCCCACCGACAAGCACCTTGATCTCTTCCGGCCTCCAGAACCGAGGCAATACATTTCGGCTGCTTAAGCCACTCAGTCCGAGATTCTGTTGGGGCAGACCCTAGAAATGAATGCAGTATTTGGATCCCATCAGAGCCTGTCACCTCTGAGTATGGGTCAGTGTACTTTAGCTATCTGGTTCCTTCACATCATATTTAGTTTGGACACACAGGGGCTATTCTATATTTGCCTGCATCCAGGCAAAGATTTTAATAATAATAAAAACTTTTAATAAGACTTTATAAGAATTTTAATAAGGTTCTGATGAGAAACTCTTGGATGTCCTTCCAAGTCATGTAGAACCATGCGAGGGATAATAAGACTCATAATCCCACTCTATTTTTATAGGGCTTTCCAGTTCACACAAAAAAAGTCCTTCTCATTTATTATCCCACTTGACCCTCTGGGCAATCCTGTGTTGTTAGCGCTGTGGGCATTCCCGTTTTGGAGAGGAGAGAACTGAGGCTCACAGATGTTCCAGAATTGTCTTAAGTGGCAGAGCGGGGATTTAAACGCAGGCCTCTGACCCAGCCTCACTCTCTTCCCATGCGCTGGAGGCTGCCCCGGAACTTGGAGCAGGTTGGATGTTTCAACGGCAGCTTGGCCTTTGCCTGGGACCCAAGGAGTAACACGTTCTCTTAATTCTTTTCCAGGAGTGAGGGAGAGGGGACATCAGGTTTCCAAGACTTTTTCAGGTTCTCGTGGGGCTCTGTGGAGGCTGCTGGGGCCTCAGGGGTTCTTGGGTTTCCCTTCCACAATATTCTGTTGTGGGACCCAGGCCCCAAAGGCTCAGGTCATCTATAGCAGGGCACAGCTGGCGGAAGCTGACTGCCCAAGGCCAGGATTGGCACTCCTCAGATGCGTGTGCTGTCCTGCTGCTGAGGGACAGAACAGGCCTGAATCCCATGGCTTTGTTCCGCCAGCAGGCTGGAGCGTGAGGGCGGTGTGTGGCCCAGGCCTCTTCATGGCTCCCCCAGCACCGAGACAGTGCTCATGACACACCAGCAAGCGAAGGGCTTGGGGAAGAGGAGCAGTGCTGAGCTGTGGTGTCTAAGGCCGGAGGGCAGGGCGTCTGTGGTGTGTGACCCTGGGCCTGTGCGCTCACCTCCCTGGGCCTCAGAGCCATGCCTGTGAAGTGGCTCCGTAAGAGCCTCTGCCTTGCTGGCTGAAGGTGCAGAGGAAAGGATATGCTGGGAGCATTTTGCAGTGGTTGATCTCAGCATCATTCGCAATCAGAACCACTGGGAATATCCATGAGTCTTCAGGGACCGTGTGCTAAAACCTTCTCCCCATTTGGAGCCATGAAGACCGTTTGAGTGCGACTTCCTAAAAAGCAGCCCACCTCTGCTCAGGTTGCCTCTCTTCTGTCGTGTGAGAGTGTGAGTCACATTCTTTTGCTGCTGGAGAGTTTCTTTCCCCTGGAACCCTCTGGCCCCCACCTCGCTGCTCCCCGCACTACCACTCTGAGGCTGTCATGTGAATGTTTTCCACGTTAAAAAAACACAGAAAGTTCATTCGAGCCAAATACAAAGACAATGTTACCAAGTCTGAAGTGTATGGAGTTCATTGCACTGACCTGATGCAGGGCTTTGGCGGGCTCCAAAACTTCCCAAGTGTCAAAGAGTTTCGGTTTGTGGATTTGAGAGGTGTGAGACTGGGGGCTGTTTCTTCCACAGACATTCACCCACACATCCCACACACCAGCACTGTCTAAACGGCAGTGATCAAATCTTCTGTCATTTCTTCTGTGCTTCCTATGGGGCGGTGTCAGGTGCTTTACATAGATTAAATCCTCATTTTGTCTTCTTAACAAATGTCAACACAGGCCTGTCTGACTTTAAAGTCCAGGCTCTAAGCAGTTAGGTGTACTGTCTCCCAGTTTGAAGAAACTCCAGCCCAGCCCCCTTCATTTTACAGGAGAGGAAACTGAGGCACAGGAGAGGGGACAGTGACTTGCCTAGAAAGTAGGGCAGGAACCCAGGAACCCTGACTTCCAGGGCTTTCCCCCCTAACCCATCCCCCCCCTCAGAAAGCACTGATCTGCTTCCTTTATACCAGAGGGAACTCCAATTTAGAGATTCTCTAGCAAGCAGTAACATTCCAGGTCCAGGAGTAACCTGAGAAATGTGGTATTGGTTAATTCAAGGCCATTGTCAGCTTCACAAGACACTGGCCTAACTGATGTCAAGTATGGCTACTTTGAGTTTCCCAAGTATTGAGACTCATAAGTTTGGCACCTGGAGGGAATTATTTACTCGCTTATCGTGCACTTCAGCTTAGCAGAAATTCATAATTAGTAGTTAATAGCATGGGAACTTCTCACTGTTCCTGGAACATGCAACGACATGTAACTCCTCTACCTTTGTACATACTGTTCTCAAAGCCTTGAATAGTCTTCCTCCCATGCCCACCTTTTCTTTGCTGGTTGAATTCCTACTCACCCTTCAAGAGCAGTTTTCTCACTCACGTCCTGCTACCCCTACCTCCAACCCTGGGCATAAACAGATGTAATGTTTTTACAATCTGTCTCTCCCATCAGACTGTCAACTCCACAAGGGCAGGGGCTATGTCTCATACATAATGATTATAACGTACTTACGAAGTGCTTCTTTGCAGTCAGGTTCTGTGCTAAGCACTTCCTATGCATTATTTTATTTCATCCTCCCCAATATTATAAGACAGATACTATTACTATCCTCACTTCCTAGATGAACGGATAGATCCACAGAGAGGCTCAGAAACTTGCCCAGGGTTACACAATAGCTGACAGAGCTGGGATTGAAATCAGTGCTACCATGTGCAGTTGTGCTGGCCATGCACTGCACAAAGGTCCACAAAGGTGGAAGGACCAGTTGAGGCTGAAATCTTGCTCTCACCTGGGTGCAGAGCTGTGACTGTTGGGAGGAAGGGACACCTTTCTCTAACTCCTAGACAGGCACCGCAGAGTCTGGCTCCAGAGTTCATGCTCCTAACCACTGCAACATATCAGAATATAGATATGCATATTCATATTGCCAGTCCGTGCCAGTCTGGCTGAGTAGGGGCCCAAAAAATGAATGAACGAGAGATTATGAATCAATAGGTTTTCCCTTTTTCTCCCTTCTCTCTTTCCTCATATCTGCAGGACCAGTTTGTTACTTAACAGCTTACTTGGTTTAAGAAACACATCTTTTAGTTGGCTTGCCTCCAAGCACGTACCAAGAGATGGCTGAAAACCCAGAAAGAGGTCTCCATTTGGAATGTCTTTTATTCTAAGTAATTTCATTCTGCCACCTTTGGGCCTCTGAAAGTTGTTAAACGGATGCTGAAAAGCGCAGGTGAATGGAAACAAAGGATTCATTCTGAAACCAGCTGCAGGAACTGCACGTCCTGCTCATGCATGATGTGCTGGGCCTTGGTTTCAGTGAGGGAGGGCATACACGCACTAGATTCTCCTGCAGGGCCTCAGTTCCGGTCCTGAGCGGAGTGGGGTTGCTTCTGACCAATCAGGTGACTTCTGAGCACACTTGGAGCAGTTGCTAACAGCAGAGCCGATGGTTGGGCTCCTGCCACTGGCAAAAATGGGGCTTTAGGATGAAATGTCTGAGTTTGTCCAGATTCAAGCAAAGGACTAGAGAAGGCCTGGGGCCAGGCTCTCTTTGATGAGCTCTTGGGTTAAGTCAAGACTGCATTTTAGACCTCACTTCTGACTTCGTTGCACTCCTGTTGACAAAGACATGCTGTCACTTGCTAGTTATACCCTTGGATGTGTCTCTTAACCTCTCCGGGTTTCCTTTTACTCCCCTGCAGAAGTGGGGAGAGTGTCACCTACTGCATAGACTTGTAGGGAGTCAAGAAGCTAATGTCTATGAAAAAAGCACTTTGTGAATTGGAAATGGCTGTACAAATGCTATAACTACCATTATTTGTCATTAGGTGGATTTACTTCTTGTTCCCCGGAGGTATTTTCTGCTTCTGCATGCACCCTGGAGAACACTTGGAGGCAGTATTGAGGGTGGAGTAGGGTGGAAAGAAAACAGCGAGGCATGCTGAGGACTGAAAGATATCTAGGCTGGGCTCTTGTGCGGAAGCAGAGAAAATAGTTTTTGCTTTCAATCTGAAGTGGGATGAGTTAATGGCCTTCAGCAGAGGCTGCAGAGTAGAGTTTAGGAGCTGGATTTTCCTCCTTCCTGAAGTTGCATCCTGGACATCTGGGGACGTTTCTTAAAACCAGCACATCCCAAAGACAGAGCCAGCCAAAAGCTAGGGGCTTGGGAAACGAATGCAGGTCCCAACTTCCTGCTCCCCCTTCTAGGTGTTGACAGCGGGGAATTCAGCCCCCAGAACTTAGGAGCAAGGTCAGTGGATGGTCCATGGATATGGGCATATCAGCACATGTGCAAAGTGAGTCACAGGCCTGGGGAGGGTCGCTGCAGGGGAACACAGATATCAGTAGAGAAGAGGAAGAGAAATGACTCCTGGGGAGCAGCAAATGTCAGCTGTGTAAGTACAGAAGGGAACTAGCAATGGAGAATGAGAGACGGAGTGAAGAGGCAGTGAGGGGAAACCAGCAGGATGAGTCAGGGCCTCTGTGTCTTGATCCAAATTGGAATTGTGGGGAGAGTGAGCAGTCAAGGCAAGGCTACAGTGAGGGCAGGTAGGATGGAGGCTGAAAAAGCCACTGCAGGACCACCCTCAGCCCCGGAGGATCAATCCTCCCCCTTTCTCCTGCCCAGGAGAATCGCTGTCACAGGTGAGAGCCTCTGCTGACGGTGGGAGAGCATCATGTCTCTCAAGGCTGCTGGTTCGCAGAAGAGCCCAAGGACTAGGGGTCTCCAGGAGGCTGAAGAACAGGGATAGTTGAGTCAGGCAGAAACAGAGGAATGAGAAGTTGTAGCTAGAAAGAGGGGTTTTCTAGTTGAGGATTTCAGAGGTAGGGCAGTTCCTGGGAGTTGACAAGGTCAGGGTGGGGTCATATGAGTAAGATCTAAGAAGGGATGGAATGGAAGACAGTTTGATTAGTGAGGATGAAGAAATGAAGTCAGGGTGATAATTGGTCATCAGCATGGATATTTTTGTGGCCCCGGATGACTGCAAGAGTGGAAGTGATGAGGAAGGCTGTGTGCTGGCAGCCAAGTTTACATTTTCTGTGACTCAGAGGTCAGTAAATAACAAGGTGTTAGTTAGAATAGAGACACCCCAAAGTGCTATGCTTGAATAGGATATAAGTCAATTTCTCTCTGGCTTAAGCTGTCATGGAGGCTCTGCTCCATGAGGTCATTCAGAGACGTGGTTCCTTCTACATTGTTGCTCTGCCATTTTCCAGGATGTTTCATTCATCTACATGTTGAGGCTGGGTCACCATTACATCCACTCACATTCCACTGGAAAACTCTTAGTCACATGGGCACCCTTAGTTGCAAGGGAAGCTGGGGAATTTTTATTCTGGGGGCAGTGATGAGCCCAGCTAAAATTCTACCTTTGTGAACAAAGAGAAGAACCAAATTTGTAGGACCATCTAGCAATGTGGCCCAGATAGCTTTAAAGATGAGAAGTCATTCATTCAACAAACATTCATAGAACACTCCTGTGTTAGGTACTGGGGTTACAGAGGTGAAGGAAACGGGCATGATGCCAGCCTTCCTGGAGCTCAGACCTAGTGGGGAAGGTTTAACTGAAGTGGGTGGTCTTCCGAGGAGGAAGAAAGATTATAGACTGAACACATGAGAGCAAGGAGATAGAGATTCTTCACAGGCAAAGTCTGTGATGGGAATGGTGGTGTCAGGGAAGGCCTGGGTTTAGGGAATAGGGTAGAAGATTCATTCATTCACTACTTACTCACTCATTATTGTGTTCAACAAGTATTGATTGATGGTGATACAGTGATAAGTGAAAACAGATATAGTGCCCCCTCTCATGGGGTTTTCTTCCTCATTAATCAGATCATCACATGTATAAGATGTATGATTACAACCTGAGATAAGGCTCTGAAGGAGCAGAGTTCAGATCCGCGAGAGGATTTCACAAGGCATCTGACCTAACCGAGGGTTCAAGGAAGGAAAAATGGTGATTGGAAGCTGAGTGGGTGTTAGCCAGGTTAAAGGAATGCTGCAGACCAAGGCAACCGTGCATGCAAAGGCCCTGGAGTTGGAAAGACTGAAGAACGCAGCTGTGGCTGAGCAGGGTAGAGGTGGTGAGGAGGAGGAGCATTGGGAGGTAATGGGGCAAGCGCACAGGCCTTGAGGGTTCTGCTGAGGATTTTGGCATTTATCCTAAGATCTAAGACAAGTCACAGATGGGTTTTAAGCAGGAGGGGTGACATGATCAGAACCCTGAAAAGGGCTAAGCCTACGTGGCAGTATCTTCGCAGTAGAGGAGAAGAAACAAAAAGATCAGAAAGGAAGTAGAAAGAAAGGCTGAGAGAACTGGGAGGAAGGAATGACGCCTTGGTGGAGTTTGTGGCTCACAGGGATGATGGAGGGGGTTTAGGGGCAGAGAAGAGGGACAGGGAAGGGACTCATGCACTTCAGGTTTCTCTCCAGAGCTGGACATGAAGCTTGTGCTGGGGCCTTCCCTGGGAAGGGCCCTGTGGCTGCCTGACTTGCTGGCCAACATGGTGGGCATCTCGCTCCAGCACGGCTCTTTCCCAGACTCAGGTAGCGTGACCCTTCCTTCCTGGCAGGCGAAGACAGCAGGAAGATAGACCTCCACTGGGTGACCCCTTTTTTTCCTCTGAACGTGGCACTGGAGACTGCCAGTGGACCCAGGCCCTGGGGCATCCTCCTGGCTCAAAGGCCTGACCTTCGACCTCTAGCTAAGCCCAGCTTGCCTCTGCAACCCCCAAGGGGAACCACAGGGCAGGTGCTGGCTCCAAAATATATGGGATCATGGGACTCCACTCACCTGGAGACCCAGAGACAGGGCAGGGAAACAGGCTGGGCTGGCATTGGGTTTGTAGCCATAGGAACCTTCCTACTGACTTATTTACCAAGCATGACTTTACCTGTTTTCTTATCTGTAAAAGGAGGATTTCTCTGTGGGTCAAAGGGAAGATCACCTAACCTCAAGGTGTGGTATGAACACTGTGGACGCCAACAATAGTAGAGACTATCTGAAGTACTGAGTGGCCGTGATATTTACCTGAAATACCTATATCATTTGTCAAGGAAGGTGATATGTGTTCAACCAGCAGGGAGACACTTAGCATGTGATATCAGATGCCTCTGAGCTGTTTTTCAGAATAGCTGTGTGCATCTGTGAGTGTGTGTAAATTTTGTAAAATAGTCTGGGTGGGGCTGGGTGTGGTGGCTCACACCTATAACCCCAGCACTTTGGGAGGCTGAGGTGGGTGGATCACTTGAGGTCAGGAGTTCGAGACCAGCCTGGCCAACATGGTGAAAACCTGTCTCTGCTAAAAATACAAAAATTAGCTGGACATAGTGGTGCACACCTGTAGTCCCAGCTACTCTGGAGGCCGAGGCACAAGAATTGCTTGAACCTGGGAGGCGGAGTTGCAGTGAGCTGAGATCACACCATTGCACTCCTGCCTGGGCAACAGAGTGAGACTCCATCTCTAAATAAATAAATAAATAAATAAATAAATAAATAAAATAGTCTGGGTGTCAGGAGATTTGGGGTTCAAGCTCAGCATCAGCAGTAGTTGCTGAGTGACATTGAGCCATTAGGTCCCTCAGTTTATTATGTGATTGACTGCAGTGTTTAAATGCACGAGGTCCTAAAAACGATCTGCCTCGTTTCATATCCTGTCATGCCACTTGCCAGTTGTGTGGGTTGTAATTACAGAAAGAATAGTTTCTTTCTGTTGTGGCCAGGTGTGGTGACTTATGCCTGTACTCCCAGCACTTCGGGAGGCTGAGGTGGGCGGATCACCTGAGGTTGGGAGTTCGAAACCAGCCTGACCAACATGGAGAAACCTCGTCTCTACTGAAAATACAAAATTTGCCAGTCATGGTGGTGCATGCCTGTAATCCCAGCTACTCGGGAGGCTGAGACAGAATTGCTTGAACCTGGGAGGTGGAGGTGGCAGTGAGCCGAAACTGTGCCATTGCACTCCAGTCTGGGCAACAAGAGTGAAACTCTGTCCTCCCCCCTACCAAAAAAAAAAAAAGAATAGTAGTTGCTGGGAGTATTAAAGGAGATGCTACATCTGAGGAGCTTCATATGGTGCCTGGAATAGTGGGTGCGCATTCAATGGAAACAATGGGTGCTAAGTCCCAACTTCCTCATCTCCAAGGAGTTGAGCTGAGTCTACCCCAGTGGTGACAATGACAGGGGTTTCCACTGGGAGTGTCAGTGTTTCCTATAGGAATGTTTCCCACTGGTGGGATCCCAGGGTCTCTGACTCACGCCGGCCCTGACTGTGCAGAGACCTTATTTCTACAACCTGTTGCAGCTAGGGGTATGGAGCAGAGATCCTTGCAGTGGTTCAGGCCAGGCTGATCCCAACATCTGGAAGCCCTTTGGGGTCTGCCACCTTTTTTCTCTGCACCCCACCTCCCCTGCCCCCTCTTCTTTGACAGCGGCAGACTTCCAGCTGGGCCTAAGCAGCCGCGTGGCTTAAAATTGCCCCACTTCAGTGATGAGCCACAGGCCAAGACCGAGGGGAAGGCCAAGGGGCAGCCACATTCAGAACGCCTTCGGTCAATATCAAAAGCTGAGCAAATGTCAGGCCAGTCAAGGGACCCACACCCTCTGCTTGTTTTTGAGGGAAGACTGGAAAACAATCTTATTTCCTTCTCTTCTACTTCCTTAGCTGGTTGAACTGCCCTGGAGGAGGCCCCAGGCCCTGCCGCCTTAGCTTGGAGCCGCAGGTTGGAAGTGATCTCTCCCACGAGAGTGGGCGCTGATGCCTGTGTTGGGTTTGGCTCAGACAGACCGGCCCCTGTCATGTGGCTCCATCCCTCTTGATCTCAGCCAGGGCTGCTGCTGTAGGCAGCCTGGGCAGACTGAGGCCTAGGCCAGATGATGCTAACAGTAATTGTTTATGTTTATTGAACACTGACTGTGTCCCAGGAATTGTTCTACCTGTATCAGCCCACATAGTCTTCATAATCACCTAAGAAGCAGGTACGACGACCTCCCTCTTTTTATGGGTGCAGAAAGTGAAGCACAGACAGGGCAAGTAACTTTCTCAAAATCACACAGCTGATAAGTGGCAGAGCTGAGACTGAAATTCAGCCTGCCTCCAAATCCCGACCTTCACCCACTGCCAGACACTGCCTCTGCCATACTGGCTTGTCCCTTTGGGAGTCATTTACACTATTTCAACTAAACCTCAAAACACCCTACAAGGTAAGTACTCCCATTGTTGTTCCCATTTCACAGATGTGGAAGCTGAGACTCAGCGAGGTTAATCGCTTGCCTAGGATCCAGCCATGCTGCTGGGCTCTAGAGCTCATGCTCCTCAGCCTTGCCCACCCTTGGTGCTTCACCGATGGCCAGTTCCCCACGCCGCGTGTGCCCCCACCTGCCAGGTCATCCTGGAACCCTTTTCCCTGTGTTGGAGGTGTTGCCTTCACTGTGGTTTATCTTGTGGGGCTTAATCCCAGGGGCCAGCAAGTGGAACAGAAGGAGCAAGGATCACTCAGGATTCAAAATTGTTGGCAGCAAGTTCCACAGGCAGATGTTGCTTCCAGAGCCCCAAATATTAGGATTGAAATTGCCCATGTACTCCTCAGGAAGGGGGATTCTTTGCAGTTATCTTGGGGGAAGGTGTGTAAAGGGGGCATCTTAATATCCCATTCTCTATTTTTGCTTCATCTTTGCATACACTGAGATTATTTTTATTTATTGAATTGTGGTATAACATAAAATTTGGCGTTTTAACCATTTTTAAGTGTGTAGTTCAGTGGCATTAAGTACATTCACATTCTTGTGCAACTATCACCTACATCCATCTCCAGAACTTTTTTTTCTTCCCCAACTGAAACCCACTCCCCACTTTTCTCAGTCCCTGGCACCCAGCACTCCTCTCTCTGTCTCTATGAACTTGACGACTCTAGGTCCCTCATGTAAGTAGAGTCATACAGTATTTGTCTTTTGTGACTGGCTTATTTCACTTAGCATGTCTTCAAGTTCATTCATGTTGTGGCATATGACAGGATTTCCTGTCTCTGAAGGATGAAGACTATTCCACTATACGGATATAGCACACCTTGTTCATCCAGTCCATCTACCGTTGGACACTTGGTTTGCTTCTACCTTTTGGCTGTTATGAATGATGCTACATTGAGGTTTTGACAAAGGGTTTGCTTGAAAAAAAATTTGGCTGCTAAAAGAAGTTCGAAAACCCCTGGCCCGGTCTAAAGCTGGGGCAGATGGAGACCCAGCCAGCATGAGTGAGGTCTCTGTGCATGAGGAGCAAAGCTGAAACTGCAACCTTTGGATTCGACATCTAGCTCTTTTCTCCCTCCTGTTGCTGGTACTAATATTTATCAAAGGAAAGGAGAATGCAGCTCTGTCCCAGGCAACTACCCTGCTTTCCCAGAAACCTCCTGGAGCTGCAGAAAGGACTCAATTGAGCATTTATTGAGTGCCGAGGGGAGCCAGTCCAATGTGGAGATAGAGCAGGGTTTATATCCTATCTCTGCCTCTTCCAGCCCATGTGGCCTTGGGCAAGTTGTTTCACTTCTCAGAGCTTAGAGGCAATGTGAAGATCCAATGAGATGACGCGTGTCTGGTGCTTTTTGGTACAGTGCCTGGCACCAGTGCCCAGGAACCAGGAGCTGCCGCTGCATAGGAACCACTGTTGGGGATAAAGCGATGAGCAAGAGAGGCTCTGGCCCGTGGGAGTTCTTTTCAGTGCAGCGTATCAGCAGTCATGTGATGTTGATTTGTCCCATTACTGGTGATACTGACATTTATCAGTTGATTAAGGTGGTATCTGCCAGGTTTCTCCGTTGCAAAGTTAATTAACAAGTATTTTGTTCTCATTAATTAATTAGTATTTAATAAGCATTTTGTAGGCACTCCTTTGAGACTGCATAAATATTCAGTTCCTCGTCAAACATTCACCCTCTGGTTTTAGCATTATGTTTTGTCAAATGGTGATTTTTATAATTCCATCATTCCTTCTACCTTTATCATTTGGAATTCTACTGCAAAATAGAGCTTTTACCTCTCCTTTATGTGTGTGTTTGTTTATCCATTCATTTATTCATTTATATCAGCGTGGACTCATTATTTTCTATTTTATTCAATGGTTTATATCCATTACAATCATTATTTATTTTGGTGCTGAAGTTGTATTTCTTTAAATTTTAAAATGTGTGATAAACTTGGGGAACAGTACATAGCCTAGTATTATTATTATAAAATAATATTAAGCACTTTGTGTAAGCCAGAAACTGTTCCAAGTCTCTATTAACTCTTTACATACATCAGTTCTTTGCATTTATGTAATATTTATTGCTGTGAAATAAATTATTCCAAAATGTACCCGTTTAAAACAACAGTGATACAGTTTCCATGGGTCAAGAATCAGGAATGTCTTAGTTGGATGGTTCTGGCTCAGGGTTTCTCATGAGCTTACAGTCAAGATCTTGCTAGGGTTGCAGTCAGCTAAAAACTTAACTGGGACTGGAGGATCAGGTTCCACAATGGCTGACTACATGGCTGTTGGCTGGAGGCCTGAGTTCCTCGCCACGTGAACCTCTCTATAGGGCTGCTTCAGCATCCTCAGCATGGCAGCTGGATTCCAGATTGAGTGCTCCCTCAGAGAAAGAATAAGGAGGAGTCCACCATGCCTTGTATGACCTAGGCTTGGAAGTCATACACTGTCACCTCTGCCATATTCTATTCATTTGGAAGCAAGTCACTAAATACATCCCACCCTTAGCAGGAGGTGAAGGATGCTCTTAGGTCTCTTTTAAAGAGAGAAGGTCAAAGAATTTATGGTAGTATTATAAAACCACCACAACATATATTAACCCTTATTCACTCTTTAATCTGCACCATAACCCTGTGAGGTAGGTATTACTCTGAGCAATTAAATGACTTGCCCAAGGCCACAGGTTGCCAGTGGTAACACTGGGATTTGAACCCAGGCAGCCTGGCTCCAGAGCCTACATTCTCAACCACTACCTGATCCGACAGGGCCTTGAATAGTTTTTTGGAAAGCATCCTGAAGCAGGCTGGAGGATGATAGGAGAGATGAGTGTCCATTCCTTCTCAGGTGGGCCTTATTGGCAGACTCCCTTCCTCCTTCTTCCACGTTCTGCTTTCCATATTCTCATTTTGCAATGTATACCATCATTTTTAAAAAAAATGGGCAGGGTGGCAGTACTGGCCTCTTCTAGCAAGCACTGGGGAAAGGCTCCATGTGGAGCACCTACAGTTGGGGGAGGCAAAGTGGGACAAGTGTGAGACACAGTTCTTACTCTCAGGGGCATATTGTCTATTTGGAAGGCAAGAATATAAACACCACATTATTATTATTATGATTTTAACTTTCATTTTAGGTTCAGGGGTATATATGCAGGTTTCTTATATGGGTAAACTGTGTGTCATAGGGTAAATACAAAACTGTTTGAGACCCAGGTTAGGTGACTTTAATTGTTGAGTGGTTATTTAGCCCAGGATCACGTCTTTGTTGCCCTTATCTCTCACTGATGTGGCGGCAGGGGGCCCCTGTTGTGCTTACTGATTATTTGTTAAGTGAAAGACAAATAGATACAACGATGGTGTCCTACAGTGGCCCAGGTGGCAGAGATAAGAAGGAGGTGGGTGGTGAGGCCTGGCGAGCTGGCGCGGGGGAGGTAAGTGATTTGAAGCATTGGTCCCAGAAGGCAGGTCCCATCAGGACAGTCAGGAGATGTGAAAAGCGAGAGGACATATCATCAGGTATCTACACAGACTGATGAGCACCGAGAAATGGGCCGAGGCTGGGAGGATACCAACAGTCAAGAGTTTGGTGGGATGGTGGGTGGTGGGGAGGGTTCTTGGGATAGGCAGGTGTTAGCACCTCGGATCTAGGTGGGCAGGCAAAGAGAGTGATGGTCCCAGGACCCCAGTACAGAACACGAGTTGGAACCTGGAGCAGATGCCCTTTGACCTTTGGTGCCCTTTGACCTTGTTTGGGCCAGAACTGGTATCAGAGGAGCTCCATCTCAGGCACATGAGCAGAGCAGAGACTAGGGTGGATTGGGGAGACTCTTCCTCCTCCGGCTGCCGACGGGCTGTCAGAGAGGCTTGGAGAGTGGGAGGGCGTTTCATTTGGGTCAGCTCACGGCTGTGTTTCCAGCAGGCAGCGGAGGCCTTCCCATGCCGGAGTTATGGGTCATGGTGCAGGTTAGAGTGAGAACTTACCTGCTGTCAAGGGATTTGTAGTGTTGAATCCCACAGGAGAGACTCAGACCTACACTGCAAATGGGATCTGAGGAACGAAACAACTGCGTTAGTCTGAAATTCTGTGTTTTCCCTACTGTGCAAAGAGAGAGAATAGCTTCTTAAATTTCTCTGCAGAGGTGATTTAAGTGAGTGATCTGAGCCCCAGCTTTGCCAGTTTCTGCCTGTGGGACCTGTAGGTGATACAGGATAATTTCCCATCTGGAACATGGGGATAATGAATACCTACGTCCTGGGGTTTTTTTGAGAATCAGTTCAATCACACAATCGAACATGATTGTTCAAACAGCAAAATGCTATGTGAACCTCGGGGAATATGACTGTAAAATAAACTCCACCGGTGACAGCTGAAAGGCCTTAATATTGACAGTGGATGTGTCTAGTCACATTAACAGGGGGCTGCATGTGAATGAGCAACCGCCCTTCTCTGGCTTTTGAGCAAAACCTCAAGGAGAACCTGGCTAATAAGACCTCAAATCTGACTAGAATCCCTCCCCACCCACCTCTTTGTAAAGGACCGGCTTCTGTAATAGTATCCTACAGAACCCTCCCAGGTTTGAGTGGACAGGAGAGCCAGAGAGAATCCCTGATTTGGCCACATGGTCCTGCCTCAGTAGGAAACAGCTTTGCTCTTGTACAGTTTGTTAGAAGCCCGAGCAGGCCCTTGGAGCATGGCCTTGGGGTTGTCATGACAGTCCTGGTGGGCTCAGCCAGGGGCAGTATTTCTTGATAATACCTGAAAGGGTTATTTTAGGTGGACTTTCAGAGACAACAAAAAGGATTAGGTGAAAATAACAACAGCTGTTATTCACTGAGTAGTAAAAGAGAAACTTCTGAGTCTGAGTCTCCCCTTGAAGAATCTTCCCTCGAGCTGAAAACTATTCGTCTAGGATTACTTCCTGTGTCACATCATTAGTTGTCCCCCTGACTGTAGCAGTTTGTATTTTAACTGTGTGGCATCTACATATGAGTGGGTTATAGATGTATAAGTTGTCCTCAACTGTTTAGCCTGGGTTTCATTTTCCTGTTAGGGTTCTCTTTAATTCCTGGTATCCCCCAGCATAATTTAGAGAAGGCCGGTGGTATAGTGGTCAAGAGTAGGGGCTCTGGGGACAGACTGTATCATTACTCTGTCATTATCAACTGTGGGCCTTGGGCAAGCTACCGTTTCCTTTCCATAAAATAAGGATAACAGCATCCTGTTTTAAGGCTAAAAGTTGCTAATGTGTGTAAAGTGCTTAGACCGGTATCTCGTGTCTAGTGAACACTCAACAAATACGTGTTATTATTATTATCTTTAAGTTGCACTTGCATATTTGATATGGCTTGGCTCTGTGTCCCCACCCTAATCTCATGTGGAATTGTAATTCCCAGTGTTGGAGGGGGACCTGGTGGGAGGTGATTGGATCATGGGGGTGGATTTCCCCCTTGCTGTTCTTGTGATAGTGAGTTCTCATGAGATCTGGGTTGTTTGAAAGTGTGTAGCACTTCCCCCTTCACTCTTTCTCTGCTGCCACCATGTGAAGACGTGCTTGCTTCCCCTACGCCCTTCTGCCATGATTGTATGTTTCTGGAGGCCTCCCAGTCATGCCTTCTGTGTAGCCTGTGCAACTGTGAGTCAATTATAAATTTTCTTTATAAATTACCCAGTCTCAGGTAGTTCTTTATAGTGGTATGAGAACAGACTAACACAGTATTCATTATGCTCAAGAAACATATACCCTACTACAAATAGAAACATCTTGAAAGGTTCAGATCAATCCATGGATCCATACTTGGAATATTAAAGAAAACTAGGGTGCTTAGGGGCACAGAGTAGGGTCTTAATAAATATTTTTACTTATTTGGGAATGAAGAGTACAGGGGATGCCCCTTTGATGTCTAGGCCCTGCTCTGCTTGGCTGCCTCCTGTCTGTTGAAATACGTGCCCAGACTTTTCCTCACTGTCCTCCCAGAACTAGTCCAAGTCCCTTGGGAAATATGTTACTAGATCTTGCTTCCCGGCCAGTGCAGTTCTTCCCTGCACTGAGGCTCCCGGGCCAAAGCCTCAATGCTTTAGTGACAAGACCAAATGATAGCTTCTCAGGAATACATTAAGGGAAAGCAAATGGGTCTTCAAGTGCCCCTTGAGAGGCAGAGTCCCAAACCAGGCTTATTATTTGAAATTTGGGGTAGGACTTGGGTTCCCTGACCTGGGAAAGGAGGTTAGAAAAGAGCTTCTCTGGATTGATGTCTAAGGCTATGGCAAAGTAATGTACCAACACATGCTTATAGACAGTACCTGGCTAAGCCACCCAGCAGCTCAGTGGCAAGACCCACAATGTCACCAATGTCACCATGGAATTTAAGCCTGGAGCTGCCACAGGGTCTGGTTCTGCACTGGGAACTCTGCTGGGCCAAGACAAGCCAATTGCAAAATGGCAGAAAGCAAGAGAGCTAGAGAGTGAGAGAGAGAGTGAGAGAGAGATAGTGAGATTGAGAGAGAATGCAACAAACACGAAACAAACCTCCCATTCAACAGAGCAAGACCATGTCTCAAAACAAACAAAACACACGCAAAAAGCCTCCCAACACCCTCCCAAACTTACTTCTGATGATAAGAAATAAGCTAAAGCTAATAATGACTTCAAAACCTGTATACTGAGGATCCTGCAAGGGCTGAAGAAAGGAATGGCATCGACTGGGCATGGTGGCTCATGCCTGTAATCCCAGCACTTTGGGAGGCCGAGGTGGGTGGATCACGAGGTCAGGAGATCGAGACCATCCTAGCTAACATGGTGAAACCCCGTTTCTACTAAAAATACAAAAAATTAGCCAGGCGTGGTGGCAGGTGCCTGTAGTCCCAGCTACTCTGGAGGCTGAGGCAGGAGAATGGCGTGAACCTGGGAGGCGGAGCTTGCAGTGAGCCAAGATTGCACCACTGCACTCCAGCCTGGGCGACAGAATGAGACTCCATCACAAAAAAAAAAAAAAAAAAAAAAAAAAAGAAAGAAAGAAAAAGAAAAAGGAATAAGAAATAATTAAAAGCAGGCAGAAACCAAACAAGAACACCGAATATAAAAATAATCAATTAGAAATCAGGAAATATAGAATATAGTTTTATATTTATATTTTTTACTAAAACCTCAATAGATGACATTGACTTGATACTGGACATAATTGAAGAATTAGTGAATTAAAAGCCAGTGCTGAGGAATTCATCAGAGACCCAACCCAGGGCAATGAATAAAAATTATGAAAGATTAGTTAAGAGACACAGAAAATAGATGGAAAGATTCCAATATACGCCAAGCAGAGTTCCAGAAGAAGAGAATGGAGGGAATGAAGGACAAGCAGTATTTGATAAGATATTGAATGCAGATTTTCCCATAATTGAAGAAAGACATGAGTTCTGGGATTGAAAAATCACCATGAGTGACAAAAATAAATCCACACCCAGACAGATTGTAGTGCAACTTCAAAATGCAGACCTCCAAAGACAGACTCTCAAAGGCTCCAGAGAGAAAAGACAAATTACCTACAAAGGGGCAACAGCTAGCCTGACAACATTCCCATCAGCAACAGCCAGCTGCCAAAAGGCCATTAGGAAGAATCCTGAAAATGCTGAGGGAGTCTAACTGTCAGCCAGAACTCCAAGCTCAGCTAAACTAGCACTCGCGAGTGAGGATGCTATAAAGGCACTTTCAAATATACAAAAAGAAGACACTTTAATACACACAAAGGCCTGCTGAAAGAAATACTAAAGGATCAACTTCTTCTAGAAGAAAAGTGAATATTGAGATTAAAAAATAGGATGCAAAAAAAAAAAAAAAAAAAAAAAAAAACACCTCTGAGCCTGGAGATTGATGAAATATGTTGGTTGCAAATTTATATAACCATTGATTATAAAGAGAACAAAAGAAAAAAGCAAAACTAAACCTTTGTGCAAAAAAAAAAAGTTCTAGAGAGGGCAGTTTCTACTCCCTTTCATTGTTGCAATGTAGGAAGGCAGTTTGGTGTTTCTAGATCACTGGTTTTCTTCAAGATAATCCAGAAAGCCAGAGTTTTATGTGGAATGTCCTGACTTTTCAGAGCTTGCAACAGAAAATTTTAGCACCCTGAGCTCTGCAACACTTGATATGTTAAATAAAACTTCAGCTGGCCGCTCAGCCTGCAGTTGGTGATGCTTCATATCCCTTGGGCTCTCTGGTTTCTATCACACAAACAGGAAAGTCTTCACGGAGGAGGTGGTGCTTGTACTGGGAATTGAAGGAAGGATGGAATTTAACTAACTGGAGAGGAGTAGGGTAGGGCCTTGAGACGTAGAGGTAGGAATGAAGCTGCAGTGTCTTGGAAAACGGTGAACTTGTTGGGGGTAGGGCTGAGCAGGGGGAGGCGAGGTGGACTGGGGCTGAGATATTTGAGTCTCGTCCTGTATCCTCAGGCTCTCTCTCCTGTAAGAGCTGGAAGCCAGTCTATTTTGAGTTATGTTGTTTAGCATCTTACCTCATTCCCCAGGGGCGGCGGTGGTGAAGAAATGAACACTGTTTGGTGATGAGGGTGAGAACGCCAATGAAAAAGGCAAGGAGGAGAAATCCAGGGACATCTGGGAGAGTGTGTGGTGTGATGGGATGCTTCCCAAGGAGCTACGTCATGTGTCAGCCAGGGCTTTAATTAGAAACAGTGATCTGGAAAGCGGGGCTGCAGTGGGGTAATGCACGTGGATTTCTCAAGAGCTTGGGTCTCAGCTCTTGAATTTTCCTAAATGGCAGTGCTTCAGTGCTCAAAGCTGGCTTGGTTTTGTTGAAATCAAACCAGATAAACAAGTGGAGGGGACGCGGGTGGGAGTGGTGGAGGGAAGCTGGATCGTGAGTCAGGAGCCCCGGACTGCTGCCCTGTTCTTGCCGTCAGCTCCTTCAGAGGCAGATCCCATCTTACAGGGGTTTCAATTCCAAAGTCAGCCTGTTGGGCCACAGTCCCTAAAATTGCCCTTAGAATATAATGCACATGATTTAGTGCATACAACACTATATGATAACATGTGTATATGTATAATGTATATAATAATATGTCATAATTAGAGTACATATAGCAAGATGTATTATTTAAAAGATATTTTTGTCACTCTCTTTCCCACCATGTATATATTTGGATTATGTTTGAGTTAAATGTTCCTACGTTACCACTGCATTGTATGACTTTGAACGTTAAATTTAAAAATCATCCCTTTGGGTCTTAACAAAATAAAATGACTAACCTAGACAAATACAGGCCCCCATCCAGCTCAAAATCATTGACTCTTTCTTTGGCATTGTAGTTGAGTGTCCTTGTTGCAGGAGACAGGGTAGAATGTGGGTAAGGACACGTTGAGTGAATTGGGTTTTCATAATTGTGTGATGACTCTGAGAAGGTATGCCTCAGGTTTTTTTCTTTATGAATCTGTAAAATGGAGATAATAGTATTTGCCTCTCAAGGATGCTGTGAGGATTAAATGATCCTTGTAAAATGCTAGACAAATGCCTAGCATATGGTTTTTGCTCAGTAAATGTTACCTATTATTATTGCTATTGTTATTATTTGCGAAGCACTGTAGTGAGTGCTCTTGGGAAATAAAAAAAGAAGGAGTCACTGCAATTAAAATGGATTTTGCAAAAACTGTACCATCAGTCCAATCAAGGCTCACTCATGCTGGGTGAGGTAACAAGAGTTTATTGTAAGGATATAAAACACAATGTTAGGGCTGTCACAGGTGGGGTTCTGTGCTCCCTGGAAGGTGCTAAGATAGAAATTAGCATGTGGGGCATTTATTGTAGAGTTTGCTTGGGATCAATGACTGTGGAAGCCAGGCAAAGGCAGCAGGACTGGTCAGAGGGAGAAGCTGAGCTCTGATGCAGTCCAATGAAGGCCTCAGCTGACTCCACGGGACACTGTGGAACTTGGAGAGGCCCTTCAGAGTTGTCCCAAGTTATACAAGTTATACCCTCATGTTGATCAGTCGTGGATGTGGGCTGCCTCTGGAAGGCAATCTTTATAGAAGGCTGACAGCCAAGGACAGTCTTCTAGTGCCTGTCCCAGCAACTGGGGAATAAGGCCTTCCTTCCTGAAGGGGAATCTGGTGGCCCATCACAGAGACCATCGCAATGTCCAGGGACTGAGAACAGAGTTCAACCTGTCCTCCTGGTGATGGAACTGGAAGCTTGGGAATGGAGGCCACACTGCTCATCTCTCAGGGGTTATGCCAGGTTTGTCTCTGCTTCTGTCTGCTCCACTCTCCAGCCTCTGTCTCTGCAGACTGGCTTCCTGCCCCTGCTCACTTTGCACTTGGCCCAAGGTGGCCGTCAGCTGGGCCTGCATGGCTCTAGGGCTCGTACCCATCGCACTGCCCTCAACTCTTGTGGCTTAGTTCAAATGTTAGAGAGACAGAGAAAGAGACAGATGGGCTGGCTGGGGCCAGTCTATGAGTGGACATCCTCTCCCACCTCTACCTTGGATCACCATCCATTCCTGGTCCAGTTGCTGGAGGGAAGGGGCTGAATCATGTTATGCCAACATGGCTGGCTACCCATACTTCCCCTTTCTAGAGGTTGTGGCCAAGTCAGGTACAAAACATGTGGATGGGACATTTAACAAGGATTTATTGAGTACCTATGATGTGCCAGGCAATGTTCTAGGTACAGGGGACACAGCAGTGAATCAAACAGACAATGATCCCTGCCCTCATGGAGAGTACATTCTACTCAGTGAGGCCCAGCTGTGCAGAAATAAATAAGACACCATTAAGGCAGAGGATGGGGATCTAGAACAGCATTTCCACAGGGCACATGGATGATGTGGGGAGGAGCAGGAGGGGCTCTGCTCAGGAACCCGGTTCTATCCTTGTCTCTTCTCTCCCTTGCAGCTTTGACAGTTCCCTTCCAACTGAATTCCCATTGCCTGCTTCTGCTTATCTCTGACCCTGTCCTGGGCTCTCTGGGCTTTCAAAGGTAGCAATACCTTTCCTTATTTTTGGCTCTCCCTTGAGCTCCTTGCTGGCCGCCCCTAGACAATTCAACCCTACCATGTCTGACAGCCACTTCTCTCCCACCTGCTGACCCTGTTGCCGGGAACTTCACAGTCATCCCTGCAAACTTGAAATGTTCGGATGCCCCTTGGCTCTGCTGTTTCTGTCCAGCCAGTTATCCAGTTGTATAGAGTCTGTTCCTCACATCTGTCTCTTCTTCTCTGACCAATTCTGGCAGGGTCTTCTTAATTGCTCCTCTTGGCTTCATTCTCTCCTTTCCAACCCATCTCATTAGTTGGCCAGATTAATATTCCTGAAATGCATCCCTGATGTCACATCCTCTGACTCATCATTGTCTTCAGGACAAAGTTCAACCTCTTCTCTTGGCATCTCGGAACTTCCTTGATCTGGTTCCAACCTGCCTCTCCAGCTGCCCTTCCACATTCTCTACATTGTTGATGGCTGCATGCCAAACGTCTAGAATGAGCCTCCAGTAAGTTCTGGGCTCCCCACCTCCTTGCCTTTGGACTGCTTCCTTCCCCTGTATGCTTTTCTCCCATTCTCCTCAGTCCTTGATTCATCTTTCTAGAAGCTTTGCCTGATGCATTCATCCAGATATGGCCCATCTTGCCGCCTTCTGGACCCCCTGGACTCCATTTGAATCTCTCTGCCACCTCACCACTGGCTGACTGTACTGCATGGCATTCTGTACCCTCCCCTCCCCAAGCCACCACAGGTAAAGACATAATGTAAGTGAAAATAGAGTCTCACTCTTCTCAACCAGCCTCAAGACAATTTCCCTAGTGTCTGCTTCCAAAAGATTACCACCTCTAAGCTCTGCTTACATAGAAAGTCTGGTATTGACCCAGTTTCTTCTAGACTGGCAAGTCTTTGAGGAAAGGACCGAGGTTCAACCATCATTCAGTCCTCCATAGCATGTGATCTGGGGCTTTCAAATATGGTCCATTAGGGAGTTCTTGGCTGAATGAATGAACGGATAAATGAATGAATGCCACAACACACAGCCTCCTTTGAGACATTCCTTTTCCCTTTTTTTTTTCTTCATAGAGGCGGAACATACTTTTGTTTGCCTCTAATGGGCTGCTTTAGCACAGGGTTGTAGATTTTAGTAGTAAACCTTCAATTCCTGTCTCAGTCCTTGTATGAGAAACAGCAGAGAATCTGCAGCTTTAGGTGGGTGGCAAATGTTCCTTACAGTGGGGCCCACTGTCTAGAACCCAAATGCAAGGGTTTCTCTTGCTGCCCTCAGAGGCTGTCCTGGGCCCTGCCCTTCTGAGTGTACACTGGAAGTGTTCTGTGGCCTTTGCCTTCCTTTCTCCATCTGTGCATGGAAAAAGCTTCTGTGATCTCTTCCGGGTTTAACTTGGCCTTGAAAATCAACATGGAAAAAGTACCTGGGATGAAGATTGGGTCTTCTTGGTGCTGGCCTCTCCAGACTCCCTTTTCCTCTCCCACCTTACTTCTGGACTCCAGCCAGATGGTCACTTGCCTCATCCAGCCTTTTCCCAGGGTGTCTTCTGCTGGGGACATTCTCCCTGACCCTCCTCTCCTCACCCCATAGCTCTTTTCCTCGCCCGCTCCTCTCCAGCCTTTAGATTTCAGCTGAGATGCCATTGCTTTCGGGACCCCCTCCTGATCTCCCTGGCACCCCTCATCTCATTAGGCTCACCTCCCTATGCCTGCCCTGTGCCCTGCATTTGCCCTATTCCAGTGTTCATCTCACTGGATTGCAGTTGCTTGTCAGTCCTCCTTCGTGGTCTGTCTACTCCATGAAGAAAGGGGCAGGTGTGTTCTTTGCCCGCCACTGCTTCCCCAGCACCTGCACAGTGTTGGACACATGGGAGTCACTCAGCAAACACATGGTGAATGAATGGATGGAGCCATGGCTGGCTGGATGGGTGTATGAATGGATGGGGGAAACAGGTGGTAGGTGGTTTGAGCCTGTTAACTACTGCCATAGAATTGTGCATGACAACCATATCACCTCAGTGACATCAGTAACAGGTATTTATTGCTCACATGTCTGGAGTTATCTGGAGGTCAGCTAGGCAGCTCTGTTGAACTTGGCTGGGCTTACTCACATGCCTGAGGTTGGCTGATTGGCTAAGGTGACTAGGGCAATGCAGCGCCACTGCTTTTTCCCTTACCCTCCTGCAGGCCAGCCCAGGCATGTGCTGCTGGTGATGGCAGGGGTGCAAGAGCAAACAGAGACACTCAAGGCATCTCAGGGCCCGACTGGAGCTGGAGTAGCACATTCTATTGGGCAAAGCAAGTTATACAGCAGCTCTGTTTCAAGGAGTGGGGAACTAGATTTTGCCCCTTTAGTGAGAAAGGAATTGTAATCACATGGCAACGATTGTGGGTACAAGGAGAGATTGAAGAAGTGGGGCTATTAATGCAATCAACCTGCCTCATGGAGCATCGAAAGTCCTGAGTCATAGCTTAGGATTAGGAAACTCAGGTGCAGTTAATGAACTCTGCCAGCTCCCAACTAAGTGGGACCTAGGGGAAGACACATGTGCCAGATGGGCTCTCTAGCTTCAGGTTTCTTTTCTTTTTTTTTTTGAGACGGAGTCTCACTCTGTCACCTGGGCTGGAGTGCAGTGGCGCGATCTTGGCTCGCTGCAACCTCCGCCTCCCAGGTTCAAGTGATTCTCCTGCCTCAGCCTCCCGAGTAGCTGGGATTATAGGCGCCTGCCACCATGCCCAGCTAATTTTTTATATTTTTAGTAGAGACAGGGTTTCACTGTGTTGGCTGGGCTGGTCTCAAACTCCTGACCTTGTGATCTGCCCACCTTGGCATCCCAAAGTGCTGGGATTACAGGTATGAGCCACTGCACCCAGCCTTCAGTTTCATTCCCTAGAAATAAGGGAATTATGTTGATGCTGCTCAACTCACATAATTTCAGGGAATCCATTCTTTCTTCAGCCCACTCTCAGATTTGGGGGAAGGATTATAAACTGTAAAGTGCTGTGTCATGGGAAGCAGAATTGCTCTTGCAGAAGCACTTGGCCCATAGAACTGGGGAGGAGCGCGGGGTAGTGCAGAAACGATGGACTGTGAGATGAGGAATCTGTCTGTAGGCCCCACGTCCCAGACTGCATGTCCCAGGCCCCACGTCCCAGGCTTCTGATATCTCAGGTTCTTCATTGTAAATTGGAGGCCCCGTGGGGTCAAATAAATAATGGGTGTAAATAGGTTTCAAAAAACAAAAAACATCAAGCATTCTGTGGTTGTAAGGTATTATTAGAAACGGGGATACCCTGTTTCAAATAATTGCCTAAGTAGCTATTTGACAAGTCTGGCTTCACCCCATGGCACTTCTTCTGTCTCCCCAGATGAGATGGTTGGGAGTCAACTGTTCTGAAAAGATGCTTCCAGAGTCCAAGAAAATGACAAGCAAGACTTCCTAGATGTTCTTTTCCTGCATGACACCATGAGGCACTGCCCAAAAAATTGCTGGTGCTTGTAGCACACATTCCTCTGCTTGTTGTCTGCCCGGCACAGAGAAATGCTGGGGTTGGTGGTTTTTCTAGGGCGTTTTCTTCTTCCAGTCCTGCTCGATCAGCCCCTGAAATAAAAGCCGGTGTTTCTGGAGGAGAAGCAGGCATCTCCGCCCTCATCCCTTTATCCTCCTCCTCCTCTGGCTCCTCCTCCTCCCTCCCTGAAATTGATGCCCTTGGTGATTAGCATTGTCCTCCCTGAGATGCTAGTGGAGGTTCTCTTGGACACTTAAGCTAAACTGGATCCGTGGGTATTTCTCTCACTGGCTTTGGAGTTAGAAAACCAACAAAACAGCCCCTCCCTGGCTCTGGAGACAATCTCAGGGGTGGGAGGTGAGGCTTAATGCCTTTCATTCCCAAACTTTGCAGAGGGGCTTCTGAAAGATGGGAGGGAGAGCCCGGAGTGTGGTCCACCATCTGAGGTTCCGGGCCCCATCACAGCCCTGGTGGACCTTGGCCTGCCCATGTCATCTGTTTTAGTGGCTCTGGCACAGGCTGCATTCCTTTCTCTTGGAGGCTTCACCTCTCTCCAGAGGCCACCACTCTGGACGGCTGTGTGGAAACACCTGGGCCAGAATGCATCCAATTCCCGCAGAGCAAAAGGAAGCGCTTGGATGCTTCTTGCTGCGAGCACATTGTTATTTTTCTTTCCTCTCTCATGAATCATTCTGCCTGGAATCTTCCCTGGAAGGGCTCATCTGGCTAATGATTCTGTGCCCAGAATCAGGGATTTTGACGCACTGATGAGCGACAAACAGAGGTGGCCGAGATTTAGGGGCAGAGGAGCCTTCAGTCTGGGCTCACCTAGTCCGGGGCTCAGGTTGTGGCTACAGCACCTGACAGCCGAGTTCATTAACTCAATCTCTGTTTCCCAGTCCTAGGCTCCTGTAGGTTTGTGGTCAGTATTAAATGAGATCAGGTGTGTGAAACTGCCTGGCACAGATGAATTTTGAATCTGACTGGCGTATGATCAACCCTTGTGCCTACTGACCCCTTATCCCACTTCTCTGGTGGCTGCCACGACCCCATATTCTTGTCCTCTACAGTAGAAGAAATCAAGGTGGGGGCCCGGCAGGCTCTGACTTCCAGAAAGCATTCCTCTTGTTTTGTGTTTACTTCTGCAAAAGTAAGAAGTAAAACTGGGGGTGTGTCCTTGGGCAAGTTATTTAATCTCCCTGAACTTCAGCCTCCTTATCTCAACAATGTGAATGGTATTGGGTGTTGTAGGGAAAGTTTTAGAAGTAACAGATGTAGAGTCGGGTATAGATTCAGTACTTGGTAAGTGCTAGCTGGATTAATTTCACATCCTACATGTCTCTGGTCTTCCCAAACTGTGGGTGTGTGTGGAGGGGGTCCATTTCTGCCACTCATAGCCCACATTGCATCACAGCAGGCTGCCACCGCTGGATGTCAGGCCTCCAGAGGCATCTCACGTGTGCCATGAACAATTCTGCTCATGCTGTGGTTGATCTCTGCTTCCTGCCAAGCAGCCGAGAGGGACACATTGTCCTCGCGCCCTACAGGGTGTGCCTTGTGGGGTTCCCACTCCTCTTCCAGCACCTGGTCCTGGTGCTCTCTGGCTGTGTACCTTCGGATGCCCCTGTGTTCCCATCTGGAGTCTGTGTTGCTCCAGAACCATCCCTGTGCTAAGCCAAGGTGTGGAAGAAGCCCTTCCCTTAACTCTGCCAAGTTTTGTCATAAAAATCTCATGATTTCCCAAGAGACATCTGAATTGGGCCTTGAAGTATGAGTAGGAGTTCACCAGGTGAGGGGTAAATGTAAACTTATATTTCACTTAGAGACCACTTCTTCTCACAGACTGACTTCCTTTTCATTAATTTTTGAAATCAGTTATGGAAATTGATGCTGGGGTTGCCTGTCTGCACCTCTGGTCTTGCTTGGGGCTATAAAGTCCCTGCTATTATAACAACAGCTTCACATCATTGCCACTCTCATCACCAACTACAGGTGGAGCGGGACTCTAAACTGGACACTCTAAGGGAAATGCTGTGTGTGAACTCCACTACAAGAACCTCTGCATTTGAGATGTGCCCTGTGGCACTGTATGCATGGGGCTCTTATACAAGTTAGCAAACCAGGATTTGTCAGTCAACACGTGGAATGCCTGCTTGATGGAAGGAGCTCGATCAATAAGTCTTAGTTGAGTCTCCCTGTCCCTACCTGTAGTATGGCAGTAGCCTTCTACCTGGTCTCTTCTACTGACCCACCTGCCTCTATGTTGCCCCCAGGTTTTCTATAACATTGACTGTGGGGTAAGGTCTAAGCCTCTGAACATGACCTTCAAGGCTATTCACTATGTGGCTACAAGGAGCCCTTTCTGCCTGAGTATCTTCCATGCCCTGCTAAACTTCTTAGCTTTTAGCCTTGTTGAACCCCTCACCAGTCCCTGAACAGGCTACATACTTCCAGACCTCAGGGCCTTTGCCCACTCACCATACTCCTCATGCCTTCTCTTCTCTCCTGTCACCTGGTGAATTCCTATCCAACCTTTGAGGCCAGGCATGCATGCCCAGTGAAACCTCCCTGGCCCTTTTGCTTCCTACCATCTCCCCTACTTCCTGGGTTCCTTTCCTTCTTGATGTTCTTCTTTTGTGTGTACCCGTGTTTTAGCTCATTGTAATGTTGTGATTTTTTGTATTTGTTAGTGTCTGCCGAAATCCTCAAGGGAAGCTCCTGAGTTTCTCCCAGGGTTGTACATCTTTTCCTAGCACAGAGCCTGGCAGATGCTAATAAATGTTGTATGAATCTGTAAATGATGACTGAATATGGAAATAGGGAGTTCAATATGAACTAGGTTAGCCATGTCTCATGAGGAAGGGGGATTTTGAGTATT
This sequence comes from Macaca thibetana thibetana, assembly GCF_024542745.1. Lineage (NCBI taxonomy): Eukaryota > Metazoa > Chordata > Mammalia > Primates > Cercopithecidae > Macaca > Macaca thibetana. Next base: position 138,717,736 of record NC_065579.1, on the reverse strand, counting down.
TGAGTCAAACATAAAAACTTATATAAAACAGAGAGAAAGGCAGGCCAGGTGCAGTGTGGCTCATGCCTGTAATTCCAGCACTTTGGGAGGCTGAGGTGAGTGGATCACCTGAGGTCAGGAGTTCGAGAACAGCCTGGCTAACATGGCGAAACTCCGTCTCTACCAAAACTACAGAAATTAGCTGGGCGTGGTGGCATGCACCTGTAATCCCAGCTACCTGGGAGGCTGAGGCAGGAGAGCCGCTTGAACCTGGGAGGCGGAGGTTGCAGTGAGCCAAGATCATGCCACCGACTCCAGCCTGGATGACAGAGTGAGACCCTGTCTGAAAATAAATAAATAAATAATAATAATAATAAAACAGAGAGAAAGGAAAGTATCCCTGAGATTTTACTTGCTAGAGTAGAAGAAAAAGATCCTTATATTAACTTAGAAAAAAGAGAGAGAAAGATTATATGGGCATGAATAACAATGGATTTTCAGATTTAAACATTTATAATGCACATGTAACCTTCATTGAATACTCAGGCACCATGCCAAGCACTTTACATGCATAATCTCATTTAATGCTCTTAGCAAAACCGTGGGGTAGTTATTCAATTTCCACAAATGTGAGTTTACCACAATTGAGATAAATAGGAGTTAGATAGGTGTATTAGTCCATTTTCACACTGCTGAAAATACATACCTGAGACTGGGAAGAAAAAGAGGTTTAATTGAACTTACAGTTCCACATGGCTGGGGAGGCCTCAGAATCATGGCGGGAGGCAAAAGGCACTTCTTACATGTTGGCGGCAAGAGAAAATGAGGAAGAAGCAAAAAGCAGAAAGCCCTGATAAACCCATCAGATCTCATGAGACTCACCTACCGTCACCAGAACAGCATGGGAAAGATAGGCCTCCATGATTCAACTACCTCCTCCTGGGTCCCTCCCACAACATGTGGGAATTCTGGGAGATACAGTCTAAGTTGAGATTTGGGTGGAGACACAGCCAAACCATATCAATAGGAGAGGGGCTGAGGTGGAGAGGAGAAGGGCATTCCAGGCAGAGGAATCTGCCTCGGTGCAAAGGCCCTGAGGCAGAAAAGAACTTGGTATGTTGAAGGGGAAGACAGAAGGCCAGGGGACTGAAAGATAGGGCACAAACAGCAAATGGGACAAGATGGAGCCATGGAGAGAGACCACACCACATAGGTCTTACAGGCCACATTAAGGACTTGGTCTGTTATCCTAAAAGCACATTAAGGTTTTGGTCTTTATCCTAAAAGCAACCATGATCCATTGAAGAAGTTTAGACTGGAGGTAGAGAGGGAGGAGAATAGGAACTTGCTAGTGGTAGCATGAAGTTGATTTTTGCGTTCTAAAGAAGAATTGATCTGAAAATATCAATTTTCAGAGGAAAAGTGATGTGGGGGCTAGTTTAGGAGGAGGCTGTTGTGGTTGTTCAAGTCAGAGACGATGGGGATTTTTAACTAGGATGGTGGCAGTGGAGATGGAGAGGAATTTGTGAATTTAGAAGAAGTGTTGGGCTGGTAGAATGGATAGGACACAGTGATGGGGTGGGATGGACATGGGGGAAGGCAAGGTTGGGGTGATGGCCAGTTTCTAGCTTGAATAGCGGGAAAATCAAGGTGTTGTCTCCTCAGGGAATACTGGGGCAGTGGTGGAGTTTCACGGTGGGAATGGGGGTAACTCATGGGGATAGGGCTCTGTAGAAGCCTGCCATCATGTACCCTTCCTATGGGGGAGGGTGCTGTGGGCTCGCACCCTATCATGATCATGGTTTTGACAGTGCATCCCAACCTTTCAAACACAGACAATGAAAGGAATCAGCATCGCTGGCATTTGTGCCGCTCTTATATTCCTTGTTGATATTTTTATGTATTCTATTATGGAGTACTTTCAGGATCCAAAAGGCTTGGTCCTGGAAACTTCCCTGAAAAGCCAATCTACATCAGCCTCTTTCATTCAGACGGGAGAACATAAGAGAGTCAAAGCTAAGGGAACAGGCAGTGCAGCGGAAGTTAGAATCTGTTAAGTTGTGTTCTTGCCAGAGCAGACTGCACTAGGCAACCCAATTTGGTGCTGGGGAGAAATGTTTGGAGGTTGAGGGAAGAGGAATGGGGAAGAATTCCCCATTCCATTCAGGGAGGGCTGGAATTCATCTCCCTGTGATCTGGACAGGTAGTGGGCACCTTGGCCCAGAGGTGATTCCTATGGGACTGTTGAGCATATAACCTGATTTTTGGCAAAACAGGGAACGGAGGTGTGTTAGGTTAAGATATTGAGGCTAAGCATGGTGGCTCATGCCTGTAATCCTAGCAGTTTGGGAGACTGAGGCGGGAGGATCACTTGAGCCCAGGAGTTCACGACCAGCCTGGGCAACATAGTGAGACTGCATCTCTACCAAAAAAATGAACAAAATTAGCCAGGTGTGGTGATGCATGCCTATAGTCCCAGCTACTTGAGAGGCTGAAGTGGGAGGATCACTTCAGCCTGGAAGGTCAAGGCTGCAGTGAGCCGAGATCATGCCACTACACTCCAGGCTGGGTGACAGAGAGAGACCCTTTCTCATTAAAAAAAAAAAAAAAAAAGGAAATTGCCCACCAACTTGGTTGACATGCAGTAGGCTCTTAGTGCTGGAATGGACCTCGATCCAACTACCTTGCTTTCTACAGAATTTAAGTCCCAGAGCTTGGCTCATAGTGGGACCACAAAGGCAATCCACTGACCGACTGACCTAGAGTAGTGAAGAGACTTGCCCCAAGTCTCACAAAGAATTATTGCCTGAGCAGGGAACAGAAAGAACCCACTACATTATGCTGCCAAGTGACAAGCTAATAAACACGAGGTGTTTTTCCTCTTTGGTAATAGGACCCAAGACATGAGCTATGAGCTTGGCAGAGAGTTTCACATTGCATTAAAAGGACAAATAGATTTATATAGGGGTAGTAAGTACTCACTCTGAGCCCAAGTGTGAATGAATGGATTCCAGCCTAACTATTGAAATTTGCTACGACATTGGGAGATGTGTCTACAAAGGGAGCTATAAGCTTTTTCATCTTTGGTTGATCTTGTGTGAATATTACAGGTAGTGAATGTGTGAGCAAGATTTTTTTGCTAATTCTCAGGCAGCAGAGTCTTATAAAGTAATACTAATCATACCAAGGAAAAGAATCTTGCCCATTTGCGTAACTTTTTACTGCTTACGGAACTCTTTCATATGTATGTATTAATATTACCTAATTTGAATTTACTGCAATTCTTAGGTAGGTTCCATTAATCCCAGTTTACGGATGAGGAAACAGATGAGGTTAATGCCTGAGGCAGGGCTGGAACTAACCCAGAACTCGTTTTTTCAAGTTGGAATTTCAGTATGAAATAGCCTTACTGGATCCAGGGTATGTGCATATTCCAACATTATCTGCTTTCAGGCTTGCAATCCATTATTAAGCCATTAGGCAACGATAATGATTTTGTATTTTTTTCTGAGGCTTTTCCTAAAAGTTTGCTGGACTCAGCATTTGAGAACGTACTTTGCTGGAGCCCTTTTCTTATGTCTTGCCAGCCTCCATCTATCCTCAGAGGCAGAGAGGGTATCCTGAAGAGTTTATGTGGAAACTTGACCAACTGACAACAGGAATTGATAGTGATGACCAAAAGGGGTTGCTTGATGTGCACCATAAAAATGAAACTCATTCAAACAACCAGGCCCTGCTCGCTGACCTCCTGGAAAATCTAATCTCGGTCCCTGTTGTGGAATGGATTGAGATTTGCTTTGAAAATCTTTGCAGAGTCTCACAAGGTTAAAAACAAAAGAACACATGCACGCGCGCGCGCGCACACACCCCCCCCCCCCCCCCCCCCGAAGTCAGATCGCATGCGCGCGCGCGCGCGCGCGCGCACACACACACACACACACACACACACACACACACACACACCCACCCCTGAAGTCAGATCCTTCTTGTTTCTTTCTTTTCCAAAAATCAATTGGCAAGAATTTGCAAAGTTGCCAGAATGAGGTCATGGGTAATAACTCATGTGGTTTTCAGAAACATAAATCACTCAGCCTGATGTAGTGGCTTTCCATCCCGTGGCAAGTCTTACTAAGCAGTAGCTGCAATGTGCGTAAAATATTTGGACGGCATGGTGGCCTTGGATTTTCTTCCATGTGGCATTCTCGTCAGAAGGTCAAGGGAATTCATCCTGCATCCTATTAATGTCAGGTGAATGCACACATGGCCAGAGGCACCCTCTCAATGAAGATTTAGCAGCTCTTAGCGGCTCTGTCCCTGACTGGTCATTTCAGTGTGAGTTAATGGGGTCAAAGTGGAGACAGCTGTGGCAGAGTGGGGGCTGGCCTGCTCTGGGTTTGAATCCAGCAGGGCCAGCAGTAGCTAAAGTGAGATTTGCTGGGAAGGTTGCCAGAGTCATAAGCTGGAGGTTATATGGTTATTGTTTAGTATTAACATGAAAAAATGAATCTGGATATAATTTGTCAGATCTTGTGTTCTTCATATTGTTTTACACTGGGTCTCTAATCACATTTTTGCAACCTTCCTATCCCTGCCTAACCCCTGGGGAGAAATGAGGTTGCCACAACTAGAGGACATCTCACTGTAGTATGATCTAATAATCACTTTCCCGGGGCCAATAGATATTGAGTGTTTTTAAAAATTTACTGCCTCTCCCCTTATTAGAAGAGTAATGCCTATATGTAGAGTATTTGGAAAATATAGAAAAACACAGTGATTACTTAGTAGAGGAGTTGGCAACCTATGGCCCACAGGCCAACCTAGCCCATTACCTGTTTTTGTAAATAAAGTTTTATTGGAACAGTTGTGTGCATTCATCTCTATATATGTATTCTATGACTACTCTTGTTGGATAATGATAGAGTTGAGTAGTTGTAATAGAGATGATATGGCCTGCAAATGCTAAAATATTTACTATCTGGCCCCTTATGGAAAAAGTCTGCTAAGCCTTGGCTTAGCACATAGGTGTTTAGTGGATATTTACTGATGAAATTAATTTATCTGTAATCCTACCACCTAAAAATAACCATGATTAACATTTTGGTGTATATTCTTCTATCTCTTCTCTGTGTGTAGGTAGCTATAATTACATTTTAGGAGGACTAAACCCTACATCCTATTTTTGTAACTTACTTTTGTCATTTAACAATATATTATGGGCATTTTCCAAGGCTATTTGTATGCAACATGAATCTTACACCACATAGGAGTTTATTGCGTGGATGTGCCAGAATTATTTAACCAATCCTCTGCTGCTCCATAGTTATGCTGTATCCAAGTTTTCATTTCTATAGACAGTGCTGTGATAAGTCTCCCTGCACATTGTGTGTGTGTGTGTGTGTGTGTGTGTGTGTGTGTGTGTGTCTATGCCTCTGAGCCTAGAAGGAGAATTATTCCATTTCATACTGCTAATTATTTTTTCACTTAGGCATGCCATACCATTGCACTACATTGGGATTTCCTTGAGGGCAAGTATGCTGTTGCATATGTATTTCTATCAGCTCCTCTTGCCCTCTAACACAGACATAGTAGGTGATCATTAAATGCTTGGGATGGTGGTGTATGATAGAATGGCCCTCTCCTTCTCTCTGCTGGTCTAGATCATGCAAGTCTTGCTTCACGAGGCCTCAGCTGACTCCTCTACAACCCATTGTCCTTCCTTCTTCTGGTCATCTTATATTCAATACCACTCCCCTTTTAGACTATACTGTATATTCTTCAGAGCTCTAGACTGTACTCTGTAATTCTTCGGAGCTTTCAGAGTGGCACAGTGTACATTATATTAGTTTCTAATGGCTGCTGTAGCAAATTGCCACACACTTGCTGACTTAAAACAACACACATTTATTTTCTCACAGTTTGGGAAGCGAGGAGTCTGCAATCAGCTTCACCAATCCAAAATCAAGGTGTGGCCAGAGCCACACTCCCTCCAGCAGCTCTAGGGGAGAACCTGTCCCTTGTCTCTTCCAGTTTCTGGTGGCTACCAGCATTCCTTGGCTTGTGGTTGCATCACTGCAATCTCTGCCTCCGTGGTCACACTGCTTCCTCCTCTTCTGTGACAAATCTCCTTTTTTTTCCCCTCTCTTTCCTGTAAGGACACTTGTAATTGCATTAGGGTCCACCCAGATGATCCAGGATAATCTCCTCAAGATCCTTAATTTTAATCACATCTGCAACATCCTTTTTTGCCATTGAAGGTAACATTCACAGGTTCTAGGGCTTAGGAGCTGGATGTCTTTTGGGAGTCATTATTCAGCTTACCACATACATTTCATTTATTCATTTAAAAAGATTTGTGAGGAACCAACTTGGTGGCAGGCACTGATGTTGTGTTAGCTGCCTTTTGTAACAACAGGGCAGAAAGGATTTGCGTATGAAGAACTATGGACAAAAGGGTTGAGCACTGGCCAAGCAGCTGGGAGACACAGGTGCTGGTACAGCTTTGGGGTGTGGCTGTCTGTTCCTCAGTTTCTCCTCTTGTGAATTAAGAGGTTGGACCAATTACTGTTTCTTGAAGTTGAGGCATGAGCACTACTGATCGTACAGGTTGAGTATTCCTTATCTGAAATGCTTGGGACCAGAAGTGTTTCAATTTTGGAGTTTTTGCATTTTGTAATATTTGCCTATTCACAATAAGACATCTTGGAGATGGGGCCCAAGTCTAAACAGGAAATTCACTTGCTTCATATACACCTTTTACACATAGCCTGAAGGTAATTTCATACAATCTTTTAAATAACCTGTGTGTTGTGTATCTAAGTTTTGACTGTGACCTGTCCTATGAGGTCAAGTGTGGGATTTTCCACTTGTGGCATCATGTGAGTGCTCAAAAAGTTTGGATTTTGGATTTCAGATTTTCAGATCAGGGATGCTCAATCTGTATATATACAGGATGATTTTAGGTGGTACACAGAGACAGAACTAAATAACATTAACTCACGACAACAGATAGTTCTTTTCTTTTCTTTTCTTTTTTTTTTTTTTTTGAGACAGAGTCTCGCTCTGTCGCCCAGGCTGGAGTGCATGGCGCATCTCGGCTCACTGCAAGCTCTGCCTCCCGGGTTCATGCCATTCTCCTGCCTCAGCCTCCCAAGTAGCTGGGACTACAGGTGCCCGCCACCACGCCTGGCTAATTTTTTGTATTTTTTTAGTAGAGACAGGGTTTCACTGTGTTAGCCAGGATGGTCTCGATCTCCTGGCCTCGTGATCTGCCTGCCTCAGCCTCCCAAAGTGCTGGGATTACAGGCGTGAGCCACCGCGCCCGGCCAGATAGTTATTTTCTTTTTAGTCCTCTTTCAACCCTTCCTGCCTTCAACCTTTTTGATTACCTCAATGAGAAAGTTGCTCTTAGGTGCTAGCATGTCTTCAACACTTGCTTGAATACTTGCTAAACTCCTTTTATATTAAAAAATTAGGTCTCAAACTGCAGAATCTAAGTAGAATTTAATAACATTATTTTGCGTTCATTGTGTTTATTTTTATAGTTATATTCCATTAGTGGCACATTTTTTGGGGGGGCAGGGTTCCATTTATGGTGGTACCATAAAGCATCCCAGGTAAAAAGTAAGATGATTTAAAGAAATATATTAGACAAATATACAGCAGGTAGTTTTTAGAAGGGGCACATTGTAAAGATGGCTGTGAGGTTTGGGAAAGATTTAGATGTTTCCAGCAGGCCCCCAGTTCTCTGACTTCTATTTTAGCTCTGGGAGGAAAGTATGATTAAAAACATAAAGAGAAACATCATCAGTCAGAGGACGCAGCTGGAAATTCAGCATTAATGAATTCTGATCTCTTCTCATTTAAATGGATCTGATCCTTCAGGGACCATTGGGCAGCAAAATCGTGAATATTAATCTCGTGTTGAAATTGATCACACCCAGCCAGCTTTAACTCAGAGCTTCTGGTAGTAGGCGGTGTGGCCTCACTCTGGCTGTTCTTTGCATTTCACTGAACATCTGGAAGGTGTGGAGGCAACTTCTGTCTGACTTCTTCATGGGAAGCAATGGCTATTATTTGGACACAGCACAGATGCTATGGGGAAACCCTCTCTCCCTCCTGTTCTGCTTTCTGCTGCCTGCTTCCTATTGAGGGGGACTGGTTTAGCAATCTGGGTAGGGGTGGTCAGGGGTCCGCAGAGCTGGATTTCAGCTTTCAGACCACTGTGGGAAGTGGGACTCCTTTCTTTAATTTCTTCAGCCATGCATGTATATCCAATGCTAATTCCCTAGTGTGTTGGGGACCTCATCATTTCCTCTTACATGGAAGAAAATTTTCCTGGTTGACAGCATCATCATTATTAAATAACTCCTATTTTTTTTCAAAATACTAGCCAATATACTGTGCTTCCTTTTTGGAGGAGCTGGTGGTGGTGAGAAACAGTGTGGGAGATGCCAGTCATTTCACCCAGCACTGCCTTCCCAGCATATGTGTTCCCCCATCCCCTACAAAGCTGCAAGCAGATAGAATTTGCTTCAGGGAAGCCTTTGGAGTTGATATGCTTTGATTCTCTGCGCTAAGCCTGGCCTTTACTACCCTGAATAATCATAAGGTGGCGAAAGACAGAGCATAAAAACCTGGCTCACTTGGTATAGTACATATGGCAGGCTCTCATCTCTCTGGCAACGTGGTACAAGATTTGGGGCCAAAAGATTTCTTAATATTTACATGAAATTAGGCATGTCGCTTCACCTCTCTGTGGCTCAGTCTCCTCCTCTGCAAAACGGGATAATAGTAGTAACTCCCTCCTAAGGCTGTAGCATAGGTTCAAGGAGACAATTCCGGGAAGCACACAGCTTCAAAATGTCTGCTCTTACTTCCTCCATCCTGCAGATGGGAAAACCAAGGCCCAGAGAGGTTAACTGACTTCCTGAAGGTCACACAGCTAGCCAGCGTCAAGGTCAGGCTCTGAACTCAGCCAAGTCTGATCCCAGATCCAGCTCTTGGAACTGCAGCACCCAAAAGGCCTATTGATCAGGGCCAGCCTCCCCAGGAACCGTGGGGATCAGGGATAGACCCAGGAAGCGCCTGGCAGAGTCTCTGGTGGACTCCGGCATCAGACAGGCCCAGGTTCCAATCCTGTGATTCAGGCAGCCCCTTTCCCTTCTTTGGGCCTCAATTTCCTCATCTGTAAAAGGGCGTGACACCCACTGCCTCCTCTAACGTGGTATTATTTAATAATTGAGGATGGCCGCTGACTGGCCTGGCTCAATAAAGGTTAATAAAGGATGGCCTGATGTCACTGCTAGGGGTCGTTGGCCGAATACAGGAAGGGGAGAGGGAGAGAATACAGGGTGCCAGGAGCTTGCTCGAGTCTGTGAAGAGAGAATTCGAAGAGACGACTTAGGAGCCAGCTCTCAGCCACCCCAGCGGCTGCACGTGGCGCGGGGCGGGGCGCTCGGGGTCCCGGCGACGGTTGCCGCGGCAACGGCTCGCGGTGGCTGACCCCAGCCCTGCATCTGCTGCCCCCAACCCCGGCGCTGGGCGCACGGATCCCAGGGGCCCTCGGGGCCGTCCCGAAAGCCGACTCTCGGTGTACAGGGGACTAGGAGAAGGGCGGCAATGGGGAGCCCGTGCCCGGGCCGCTCACGAATCCTTTGTGCAGGGCCTAGAGAAGGAGCGAAACGCGGGCCAGGCCTGCGGAGAGGGCGGGCGGGGAAGGGGAACCCGCACAGAGAGGCTGGAAGAAGGTGGCTGGTGACACAGCCCTCCTTGCGGGACTGTGGACGCGGGGCGCGAGATGACGCTTGGGAAACACTTAGCTCGCTGCCCAGCGGGCCTGGTGCTCACGGTCCATGACTACAGCAGCCGTCATGGCTCATTTCTTGGTCCCTGCGGTGCCCCAGGCACCACGCGCATACCACCCCTCACCCTTTTAACAACCCCAGAGGGGAAGGTATTATTCCCTATTTTACAGATGAGAAAACAGAGACCGGGCTGAAGCCACTTCCCCAAAGTGGAGAAAACCAGATTTGGAACCTAGGCTGGCTGTCCTCAGAGCTTGTGAGCACATGCCCTTCCGCCGCGCCATTCCACCTCTGTATAGATGCTGTTCGCCTAGGGTCCACCAGGTGCCTGGCACATCATGTGCATTATTTCCAGTCTGATCCTGGCAACAACCCTGCAAGATGAGAATAGTTACTTGCCAAATCCGAAGACAGCTCAGAGAAGATACTGAGTTGACTGCCCGAGGCTTCACAATGTGGATCCGGCAGAGACAATAATCAGCCCTGTGAGAGTGGATCCAGAGTCCAGGCTCTGCTGGGTGTATCCACTGGGTCACATCATCTCCGCTAGGGCTGGATTTGGAGGGCAAGGGACCCCACCAGGATGCTGGGTTTGGGGCTGAGAGCAAGGAGAGTGAGTCTCCATCATCATGTTTTCTTGAGGGGAGGGGTTCGAAGACTGCATTACACTGCTCTTGTTGGAGAGGTGGTGCACAAATTGGGAGTAATGAAACGTAGTGCCATCCCTGCCTTTCAGGACCATATTTTCCATTTAAGGAGATGAGAAATGTCCACAGAAATAAGTTATAATACATGGTAATTATAGCTAAACTTTTTGAAGCCTCTGATGCATGCTGTCTAATAGAAGTTTCTGCAATGATGGAAATATTCTGCACTGTCCAGGATGGTAGCCACAAGCCACATGTGTCTTTAGCACTTGAAATGTGGCAAGTGCAACAGAGGAATGAGTTTTTTATTTTAATTAAATGCAAATATCCACATGTGGCTAGTGTGTTGGACAATACAGTGCTAATATATGGAAAGCACTATGCCAGGAACTTCCTTTGCATTAACACATATCATTCTCACAACAATATGAGGTAGAGATTATTATCATTCCCATTTGACAGAGGAAACTGAGTCTCAAGTTGCCCACCTGAGCATGTAGCAGGGCCAGGATTTGAACTGGACGGATGAACCCAGAGCCCGCTACATTGTGCTATGAAGCTGAGATTTCTCTCCTCAGAGGAGGGCCTGAGGTCAGGGTCAGGATGTACTGGGATGCATATAATGACAGCCAAGCTGGTGCTCTGTGTGGATGGTACAGAGATGACCATGGTGGGTGGAGACAGGAGGTAGAACAGGACATGATCCTTGAAAGAAGAGGCAGCAGGACTGTCAGAGAAAGTACCCTGACCTGGGCATTGGGTGATGTTAGTTCCTGTCTGCCCTTTACTCTCAGTTTCATCCCTGGCTTTGCCACTTTCTTGGTGGTCCTGGGCAAGTCATTTCTCCTCCCTGAGTCTCAATTGCTTCATCCATAGAATACGAGTGGCAGTACTACCAGCCTCATAGGATGTCATGATAATCAGACGTGATTGTGCATAGATGTGATGAGACATTGTTGGCTGTAACATACCGGGTGGTTCATCTTTATCAGCTTCTAAAAATTTACACTGGGAAGGTACCAGCTGCCCCTGTGGAGCAGAGGGTGCAAGTACTCCCTTGATCTTGGTTTTCAGGATGTATACAGACTGTGAGTGGTGCCTCTCCTTCCCAGGAGGTGCCAGAACAGTTACTGCATTTTCAGGACAGGGTCCAACGATTAGAATTGGGTGGGGTCTGGGAAGCTACATTTAAAATTGCTCTTTGTGGTCATACTCTCCCTCTTACTAACCCAGGAAAACCGTCTGCAGGCAAGGAACAGAGGCCTCCAAGGGCAAGTTTTGGCATTCCTAACAGGTCAGACCTGTTAACCATAGCTGCAGGATTTGCATTGGTTTTATCTGCTTTTTCTCCCTTTTTTATGATGAAAAATTTCAAACATTCCAAAAGTAGAGAGAATAGTATAATAAGCCCTTCCTGCTATCTAGCACTAAACTTTAGTGATTAACTCAAGGCCAGTCTTATTTTACTTAAAACCCTACCACTCTCCATCTCCAAACCTAAGGCTATTTTGGAGCAAATCCTAGCATGTCTGCTTCTAAATAGTTCCTACTCTGTCCTAAAGTTTTCGTCACAGTATAAACTGGTAAAATTTCAGGGGAGGGCAGTTTAGCAATCTTGATATCTTTATGCGATTTTACTTTAAGAACTTATTATATAGATGATATTCCTGCACATGTGCAGAATGAAGCCTGTGTATGATTATTCATTCCAGCATTGTTGATGATAGTAAAAGATTATAAACAACCTAAATGTTCAGCAAAGGAGACTGGCTAAAAAAAATTTACGGTGGAATTCTAGTGTGCTGTAAAAGGAATGAGGAAGTTCTTTACATAATGATATGTACTGATCTCCATGATGTATTATTATTATTATTATTTTATTATTATTATTTTAGATAGAGCCTTGCTCTATTGCCCAGACTGGAGTGCAGTGGCACAATCTCAGCTCACTGCAACTTCCACCTCCCAGATTCAAGTGATTCTCCTGCTTTAGCCTGACAATTAGCTGGGATTACAGGTGTGCGCCATCATGCCCAGATAAGATTTTGTATTTTTAGTACAGACAGGGTTTCGCTATGTTGGCCAGGCTGGTCTCAAACTCCTGACCTCAAGTGATCCGCCTGCTTCGGCCTCTCAAAGTGCTGGGATTACGGGTGTGAGCCACTGCGTCCAGCCTCCAGGATGTATTATTAAGAGAAAAAGATAAGGTACAGAACACTGTGAATGGTATGCTCTAACATGTATAAAAACAGAGGAAAAATATATTTAACATTCTATATATGTAAATTCTATATATATTCTGTCTTATATACAGATATAGATCATATAATATAAATAATATATAATGTATATAATATGTTTTATATATATGCCATTATTTCTGGAATGATGTACACGATCATGGTAGTTCAGTCGTTTTGTGAGAGGGGAACTAGGTGGCTGATAGACAGAGGTGGGAGTGAAACTTTATATACCCTTTCTACCTTTTCAGTTTTGTACATAATATTAAAAATCCCTATATTTCCTCTTTAAAAATATAATTCCTTTTTTCTGTAAGTCAAAAACTGCTATAAAAATAAAGTCTATTAATTTCAAAAAGGATATTTACCCAAATGAATTGAAAACATGTCCACACAAAAACCTGCATACAGATGTTCATAACAGCTTTATTCATAATTAGCAACCAACATGTCTTTCAATAGGTGAATGAATAAACAATCTGTCAACATTATTCCATAGCACAGAATATTATTTGGTGATAAAAAGGAGCTACAAAGCCACAAAAAGACACGGAAGAACCCTACATGCATACTGCTAGGTGAAAGAAATCACTCTAAAAAGTCAACATACTTTATGATTCCAGCTGTATAACATGCTGGGAAAGGCAAAACTATAGAGACAGTAAAAAGATTAGGGGTTGCCAAGGGTTGGCGTAAGCGAGAAGGGAGGATAAGGGGAGGTATAGGTGGAGCACGAGGATTTTTAGGGTGGCAAAACTATTCTGTATGATACTGTAATGGTGGACACATGACATTAGACATTTGTCAAAACCCAGAAATGTACAACAGAAACAGTGAGCCATAAGGTAAGTGACAGACTTTGGTGTATCAGTATTGGCTCTTCAATTGTAATAAATGCACTATGGAATGCAAGATGTTAATAATCGGAGAAACTGTGCAGGGGAGAGGGAATATATGGGAACTCTCTGTACTTTCTGGTCAATTTTTTGGTAAACCTAAAATGGCTCTAACAATAGCCTGTTAATTAAAAAAGAAAAAGACTTTGATCTGAAGAATCTCCCTACGATTGCTGGTGAGGTTGTGATTCTGAGGGACAGTGGGGAGTATGAGGAATCTTGCTGTCCATATGGTGGGTCACATGGGCTGTTTGCCACAGGTGGCAGCCTGGGTGCAGGCAAAGTGATCTTTAGTGAGACTGTTGCTTGGAGAGTGAGCAGGAGTGTTATGGGGATGGGTAGGCAGGCTGTGCATTTTTGGCCTTTGAATGTCAGAGGAGTTTGGCTTTGATCCTATAAGCAATGGGGAACCATGGAGAATTTCATCAGGAGGGTGACACAGGGAGATTGGTGCTTTAGGAGACCTGGACTGAAGAATTAATTCTTACGGCCAGGCACAGTGGCTTATGCCTGTAATCTCAGCACTTTGGGAGGCCGAGGTGGGTGGATTACTTGAGGTCGGGAGTTCAAGACCATCCTGGCCAACATGGTGAAACCCCCTTTCTACTAAAAATACAAAAATATTAGCTGGGCATGGTGGTGTGCACCTGTAGTCCCCAGCTACTTGGGAGGCTGAGGTGGGAGGATCACTAGAACTGGGAAGGCAGAGCTTGCAGTGAACTGAGATTGTGCCACTGCACTCCAGCCTGGGTGACAGAGTGAGACTCTGTCTCAAAAAAAAAAAAAAAAAAGAGAAAATGAGATCTTCCCCTTCTCTGGGCCTCATGCCGCTGTCTATAAAACCAGGAGACTACACCGCACAGTGAGGTCATCTTCAGCTTTCAGGTGTTGAGTTCAAAGCCTGTCCCACTTTCCAACCCCTTTCCCTCCCTGCCACATCCCCCTTTTAATTTTTCTGCCACTCAGCGCTGTGTTATGGCTAGAACTGTCCCCCGGTGGGGAAACGTCTGCTGAATGAAGTCTGTGCCTTGGGAACAATTCTGTTTTATTTTATTTTATTTTTCTCTCTTTGAAATCTTCAAGGAGAAAACCCAAATCTGTGCCAGCTCGTAGGCTCCTAGCAGCAACTTGGATGGGAATTAGAAAGAACGAGATGGGTAATCAAATGCCCTCAGGGTTCCAGATCAGGGTAGGCTGTGGAGGGTGCTCTGCCAGGGCCATTTCCTACTAGAAGGACTTGATTCTGAGCCCTGCAAACTGATGGAGGGTTCCATGCACAGCCCAGCCTGGGAGGCTGCAGCTGGTTGTGTGAAGTGGGGGAGGTTGCTCTGCTCTTTCCAAATTGTCCGCTGTCATCACGATGTGATTTATGAGCTTTTCCTCTAAAATATGAGAACGTTGTCTCTTGATAATGCTCTGTAATGAGGAAGGCTGTGGCTGCAGCTTTTCTAATAAATAATATCTCTTTAGATCACCATCTTGTTACAAAAAGAATGCAAGAGGTTGAATACAGAGGGATTAAAATTGTCTTTTGTGTTTGTTTCGTTTTAATATGGAAAACAAGGATAATTCATGAAATGCAGACCAAGAAGTTCCTATAGGGGGCTCGGTCTAGCATCGTGTCAAGGGCATTGTGGTAAGCTTCTGAGGGACCTGGGTTTGACTGCTGGCTTTGCTCTGAACCAGCTGTTAGGAGTACAGGCTAGTGACTTCCTGCTGAGCTGCCACTTTCTTGTCTATGGGGAAAAAGTGGGAAAACACTAGTAGCACTCTCTGCATAGTTATATTTTTATGACTATGTGTTGATAGGACAAGGCTTGGTGTTGTGGGAGTGATGGCACCTCAGTACAGTTCAGTTCAACAGGTAGACCATCTAAGAGGGGACCTGTGTAGTTTGTTAGAGTTCAGAGGACAACGTGTGACCTTGGATGAGTCCCTGATCTTGGTTTACATAAAGCCTTGGTTTCTTCATTATTATAAATCCACGTTGAATGTATGTATGTGTGGGGGGTGAGTGGTGTTGTGTGTGGTATGTGTTGTGTGTTTTGTATGTATGTGTGGTGTGTGTGTGCCATATGTTTGTGTGTGTGTGTGTGTGTGAGCTGAAGCTTCCATAATCACAACACTTAATGTACTTGGTTAAAAGCATTTGCTAAACGGAAACAGTAGGCTGGTCGTGATAGCTCACACTTGTAATCCCAGCACTTTGGGAGGCTGAGGTGGGCAGATCACCTGAGGTTGGGAGTTCGACACCAGCCTGGTCAACGTGGTGAAACCCTGTCTCTACTAAAAATACAAACATTAGTCAGATGTGGTGGCACACACCTGTAATCCCAGCTACTTGGGAGGCTGAGGCAGGAGAATCCCTTGAACCTGGGAGATGGAGGTTGCAGTGAGACGAGATGGTGCCACTGCACTCCAGCTTGGGTGTCAGAGCGAGACTCTGTCTCAAAAAAAAAAGGGAAATAGTAATTTGCTATACAGATATTGATATCCTGATGACCTATTATGTGCTGGGAGAATCTGCCCTCAGAGCTTAAATTTCATTTGAGGAGATAAGGCAGAGATGGCATGCACACATGAAAGAGTGAAAACTAACAAACAGGAAAACCCAAACAGAACAGCACTAGGCAATCTGAGATTTACTGTACGTGCCATGGGAGTTCAAAAGAGGGTCACCAGGCTGGCAGCCCAGGCCTTCCTGGGAGGAGCAGTGCTTTATGTGGGCTCTGAAGCAGTGGTTTTCAACTTTTTTTTTTTTGCTTACCTACCCTCTACATGAACTTTGGGAAGAAAAATATCTCTTCTGCTTCACACATTTTAAGTTGACATCTAAAATGTCTCATTCTTTAATTTGTGCTAAATAAAATAAAATAGAATATTTTATTCTAAGTTCGATTAGTTACAAAGGATATAATTTTGGCCATGTTTTAAATATTCACATTTTAGGGTAACATTATACCATACCACTGTCTTAAATCTGTATCAAAATGTTGTGGGGAGGGATGGGCGGGGGGACTTACCTCTTTAGTCCCAGCTACTTAGAAGGCCAAGGCAGGAGGATTGCTTGAGCCCAAGAGTTGGAGACCAGACTGGGTAACATAGAGACCCCGTCTCTACAAAAAAATTTTAAAAATGTATCAAATAGAAACTAACATAGCAATTTTTAATTTTGTCTTTTTGTTGAAGCCTCACTTTCATGTAGCAGAATGCACAGATCTTAAGTGAGCAGCTCAATTAATTTTTATCAGTGTCCCTACCACCCACACCAAGGTGTAGAACATCTCCAGTATTCAGAAGGCATGCTTGTTCCCTCTCTCCGTCAATACCCGTCAAACGTGACCACTTTTCTGACCTCTATCACCATAAACTAGTTTTGCACAACCTCATTGGTTCTGGCTTCTTTCAATAAACACAAGGTCTGTGGGTTTCAAACATGTTGCTGTGAGGAGCAGTAGCATTCCTTTTTCATTATTGTATATTATTCCACTCAATGAATAGCTCATATCCAAAAAAATCCATTCTATTCTTACTAGACATTTTGGGTCATTTCTAATATTTGGCTATAAAGATACTATAAGTATTCTTGTATATATATTTTTGGTGATCATAAGCACCGATTTCTTTTGTGTATGTATCCATGAGTGAAATTTCCTGGTCATAGGATAAATACCATAATACATTGGTTTCTACAATCATCCATCAAAGTTACCTGAACAAGTCAAATGTTTTACACTGCTCCTTTCTTTACCTTTCTGAACTCCTAATTCCCTTTCACTTGCTTCATAACGTTTAATCTTAACATATTTTATGCTTGAAAGTTTTAAGATTATCATCTTCTTTAAAACTCTACTTATGTAAGCTGAAATGGGCATTTTAAATTTTTTCCTTTGAACTCTAAGATTCTTCCTTTTATAATGATTATGTATCATTATGTATCATTACAGTATCACTGTAATGTAATACACAATTTATCAAAATAACATTATTATTTTACACATTTGATAAATCATTAAACAAAGCATAACTTTGTATGGGAAATGGTTCTCATAATGAGATGGGCGGGATGGTAAATGGCAGTGCTTATCAAACTTTAAGGTGCACAAGGGCCACCTGGGAGAGCTTGATAAAATGCAGATTTTTTATTTGGATAGTATGGGCTGGGGCCTGAGACTTTATTCCGAAATTTTTTTTTAGCTTTATTAAGGTATAATTGGAATGCCACCTAAATGCGCACATTTAATTTATTCATCTTGATGAGTTTAGATGATTCTGTATTTCTTCTCCCTCCCCTTCCCTTCCCTCCCCTCCCCTCCCCTCCCCTCCCCTCCCCTCCCCTTCTTTCCCCTCCCCTCTCCTCCTCTGTTCTTTTCTTTTCTTCTCTTTTCTTCTTACAGGAGTTCACTCTAAGCATCGTGGTATGGTCATGGCTCACTGAAGCTTTGAACTCCTGGGCCCAAGCAATCCTCCCACCTCAGCCTCCCAAGGAGTTGTGATTAGAGGCATGTGCTACCACACCCAGCTAATTTCTTTTTTAAATTTTTACTAGGCTGGGTGCGGTGGCTCACGTCTGTAATCCCAGCACTTTCTGAGGCTGAGGCGGGTGGATCACGAGGTCAAGAGATCAAGACCATCCTGGCCAACATAGTGAAACCTCGTCTCTACTAAAAATACAAAAAATTAGCTGGGCATGGTGATGTGCACCTGTCATCCCAGCTATTCGAGAGACTGAGGCAGGGGGATCGCTTGAACACAGGAGGCAGAGACTGCAGTGAGTGGAGATCGGGCCACTGCACTCCAGCCTGGCGACACAGCGAGACTCCATCTCAAAACACAAAACAAAACAGACAAAAAAAATTTTACTAGGCATGGGGTCTTGTTATATTGCCTAGGCTTCCGTATTTCTAACAAGCCCATTGATGATGCTGATGCTGCTGGTCCATGGATCACATTTTCATTTTTTTGAGACAGGGTCTTGCTTTGTTGTATAGGCTGCAGTGCAGTGGCACAATCATAGTGCACTGCAGCCTGGACCTCCTGGGCTCAAGCAATCCTTCTGCCTCAGCCTCCTGAGTGGCTGGGAACACAAGCCCATGCCACTACACCTGGTTAATTTAAAACAGTTTTTTTTTAAGTTTTTATAGAGACAAGGTCTCCCTCTGTTGCCCAGGCTGGTCTTGAGCTCCTGACCTCAAGTGATTCTACTGCCTCAGCCTCTCAAAGTGCTGCGATTACAGGCGTGAGTCTCATGGACCACACTTTAAGTAGCAAGGGTTTATGATCCCTTGATTAAAGGAAGATTTGCAAATACCAACTTTTTAAAAATACTTTATATTATTTGAAGAGAATATAACTTTGTACATTTATTTATTTATGTATAAATTTATGGAGTACAAGTGTAATTTTGTTACATGCATAGATTGTGTGGTGGTGAAGCCAGGGTTTTTCGGGTACCCATGACACAAATAATGTACGTTGCACCCATTAAGTAATTTCTCATTATCCACCTCCCTCCCACCCCCTCACCCTTCTGAGTCTCTGTTGTCTACCATTCCACACTGTACGTCCATGTGCACACATTATTTAGGTCCCGCTTATAACTGAGAACATGTGTAACATGAACATTTTCGTTTCTTTCTTTCTCTTTCTTTCTCTTTCTTTCTTCCTTCCTTCCTTCCTTCCTTCCTTCCTTCCTTCCTTCCTTCCTTCCTTCCTTCCTTCCTTCCTTCCTTCCTTCCTTCCTTCTTCCCTTCCTTCCTTCTTCCCTTCCCTTCCCTTCCCTTCCCTTCCCTTCCCTTCCCTTCCCTTCCCTTCCCTTCCCTTCCCTTCCCTTCCCCTCCCCTCCCCTCCCCTCCCCTCCCCTCCCCTTCCCTTCCCTTCCCTCTTTCTATTTTTTGAGACAGGGTCTCACTCTGTCACCCAGGCTGGAGTGCAGTGGCACGGTCTCGGCTCACTGCAACCTCCACCTTCTGGGTTCAAGTGATTCTCCTGCCTCAGCCTCCAGAGTAGCTGGGACTACAGGCGCCCGCCACCACGCCCAGCTGATTTTTTGTGTTTTTAGTAGAGACGGGGTTTCACTGTGTTAGCCAGGATGGTCTCCATCTCCTGACCTCGTGATCCACCCGCCTCAGCCTCCCAAAGTGCTGGGATTACAGGCATGAACCACCACGCCTGGCCAACATGAACATTTTAAATGGTGTGTTTTTCCTTTTGGCATCCAGATGTCTCGACATTTTGGGACACTGCATCATAGATTCTGGACGAGTGAGCAGTTGCTCTTTTTCCTGTAAAGAGAGAACAGGACCATTGTGAAGAGGGGAGGTAGGAAAGGAGAGGGGTTGTGCGTCTAGACTGAGGCACATTGTCAGGGAGTGGGAATGGATGTGGAGGATCTCAGGTTGATTCCCTTCTACCTCAGCTTGCATACCCTGTGGGGTGTCTTTGTGTACCCCAGAGTAGTTCTGCCCCAGTTTTGAGTCCAATTCTCTGAAGGATGCTGAAATGATGCTGGCCACCATTTCAGATGGGGCACACATTTAGGCAGGTGAGATCTGATATTCCAAGGAATGGCTTGAATGGTTTGGAGAGTCCACTGGGGTAAAGTCCTGAGAAATGAAATTTGGGACTGCGTGGTGGATGGTCTTGAATTCCATGCTGAGGAGTTGGATTAATACTCCGGCAGAGGGGCGCCGTGGGGTATTTTTGAGCAGGTTGCTGGTATGAGCAGAGTGCTTTGCAGGCTGA
This sequence comes from Macaca thibetana thibetana, assembly GCF_024542745.1. NCBI lineage: Eukaryota > Metazoa > Chordata > Mammalia > Primates > Cercopithecidae > Macaca > Macaca thibetana. The sequence continues at coordinate 138,697,427 of NC_065579.1, read as the reverse complement.
TCTGTTGAGCAGCCCTTGGAATGGCCTGGAAAGAATCGATGCCTGGGGGCAGTGGCGGTGATAACCCCACAGGCTTGAAGATGAAAATGGCTGTGGTTACTGGCATTCAGCTGTGATTTTTAACTCCAGCTTCCAGCTTTTGAATTGTTGCCCTGGTTGCATAGACCTGGTTTGAGCAATCAGTATTTTCTGAAGTGTGGGATCTGAGAGGTTCATACATGGAATTCAAGGTGATATAAAGCAGGACACAGACATGGCCTTAACTAACACTGAAACCCAAGAGGGAAGAGCATGCCCTTCTCAGCCCTCTCTTAGTCTTGACTACACGTGGAGAAAGTCACACTGCCATTTTCCTTTGGTTGATAAAGAGCCAGCAGCTTAGGCTTAGAGCCTTTGGTAAACAATTGTCTCTAGATAGAATTTTACAATATTTTTGTTTTCATTGAATTATTTCCTATGTCCCAGGCTGTAAGGGGTCCTAGTGTTTCACTTTATTAGTATTGATAGAAATCTTTGCATTTTAAACAAGATCATCTCTGTAGGAAAGTTGAGTCAATTTACTAGATCATGTGGAAGAAATAAGAATGCTTGGGGCATGTGAATATGGCAAAAATCATGGTGGTGACATGCAATGATTCAAGTTTTGGAAACATTTGGTTAGACCAATGGCAAAAACGAGCAAGAGTGGAATCTTTGTGCCAATGCTCTGCCAAGCAAGGTCTGGGCTCTGGCTGGGCTCAGAGAGGCTCTGGGTGGTGATAGGAGGGAGTTGCCTGAATTGCAGGGCCCGGGCCAGCAAAAGAGCAGGTCCCAGTGCCCCCGTCCCCACCACCAGTCTCATGCTCCCACCCTTGTGTGCCCGCAGAGATCCGCACGCAGCTGGTGGAGCAGTTCAAATGTCTGGAGCAGCAATCAGAGTCGCGACTGCAGCTGCTTCAAGACCTCCAGGAGTTTTTCCGCAGGAAAGCTGAGATTGAGCTCGAGTACTCCCGCAGCCTGGAGAAGCTGGCCGAGCGCTTCTCCTCCAAAATCCGCAGCTCCCGGGAGCACCAGTTCAAGTAAGAAGTTGGGTGTGGGTGCACAGAGATGGGAGGCAGCACTGGAGTGGGCGGACAGTTGGTGGCAAAGCAGAAAGGAGGCCGACCTCGTTGGAGGCAGAGGGCGTGCCTTCAGGGCCCTGGGTCTGCAGGTTACTTATACCTCTAAGCCTCAGTCTTCCTCATGTGTAAAGGCAAGCTAGAAAGAGTTTCTCTGCAGAAGTTTCCTGAAGGGAATAAACGAGCAACCCAAGAAAAGTGTTTGTCACAGACAATAGGTGCTCGATCAATTGTTGTTGCTGTTATTATTATCCTACCAAGCACCGGCACTGAGCTAGCCTCCATTTGTGCCCTGATGAGACCCCTACCTCCCTTCAGGACATCCTGTCCCTATCCAGTTGTCCTTTATTTGGGTGTCAGCCAGCCTTCGTCTGAATTTCTTTAGCACAGTGAATTTCTTCTCCATGGAACTGATGCTCGAACATTCCTCTTCCTTGCTCCCCTGGAGGACCTCAGTGCCCTGGCTCTTTCCCTGCCTTATTTACTTATTTTCGATGCACAAACTGTCATGTGTCCTGATTTCTCATACCCCAAGCTCTGAGATCATGGAGGCCCCATCTGCTTGGGCACTGACTTGGCAGGCCCTGAATCTTCCAGCTACAAAACCTTCTGTGCTTAGAACTCCCTGGCTTCAGCTCATTAAATACAGGCAGGCAGGAAGCAGCAAGTCTCACTTGGACTGTGTCAACCATGAAAGGCTCCACTCAGCAGGCCCCCCGGCCAGCACTGTCTCTCCTTCAGCCATGCTTCCTGGACTCTCCCTTCTCCTTGGGTCATCTCTCCAGCCAGAGGTCCTCAACACCAGGAGATCAGCGACTTGCTTCATCTCACCTGACCTGATCCTTATCCCCCTTTCCCTGGGTCCTGTCCTGTTTCTCTCTCTCTCTTTCTCTGTGTGTGTGTGTGTGTGTGTGTATGTATACACACATATATACACACACACACACACACACACACACACATATATATATATTTTTTTTATTTGTTTTTTGGAGACAGAGTCTCACTCTGTCACCCAGGTTGGAGTGCAGTGGCATGATCTCAGCTCACTGCAATCTCTACTTCCTGGGTTCAAGAGATTCTCCTGCCTCAGCCTCCTGAGTAGCTGAGATTACACGTGCACCACCAAGCCCAACTAATCTTTGTATTTTTAGTAGAGATGGGGTTTCACCATGTTGGCCAGGCTGGTCTTGAACTCCTGACCTCAAGTGATCCACCTGCTTCAGCCTCCAGAGTGCTGGGATTACAGACGTGAGCCACCACCCCGGCCTCTTCATATATATATATATGTGTGTGTGTGTGTGTGTATATATATGTGTGTGTGTGTATATATATATAGTGACAAAGCACACATAATATAAAATTTACCATTTTCATCATTTTTAAATGAACAGTTCAGTGGCACTAAGCACATTCACATTGTTGTGCAACCATCACCACCATCCAACTCCAGTGCTTTTTACATCGTCCTCTACTGAAATTCTATCCGCTTTAAACACTAACTCCCCATTCCCTGCCACGCCTTCCACCTGCTGGCAACCACCATTCTACTTTGTGTCTTTGTGAATTCGACTGCTGTAGATATCTCATATTAGTGCAATTATACAATATTTGTCTCTTTGTGACTGGCTAATTTCACTTAGCATAATGTCTTCAAGGTTCATCCCTGTGGTAGCATGTGTCAGAATGTTCTTCCTTTTTAAGGCTGAATAATATGGTGCAGATAGACCACATTTTGTTTGTCCAGTCATCTGTTGGTGGACACTTGGGTTGCGTCCACCTTCCTGTCCACATTTTTTGCATTCCACACTGGCCAGGGAGCTCTCTTCCTTTAAACTCCCCTAAACACCTCCTTGAGTCCGTGCCACAGCATTTGAACACTCACTTATGTGCCTTCTTTTGGCATTTGGGGATAAGAAATTGGTATATTATACATTTGCAAATACCGTGCTTCTTTTTCTACCTGATCTTCTCTTTTTGTTTGTTTTTTTTGAGATGGAGTCTCGCTCTGCCACCCAGGCTGGAGTGCAGTGGTACGATCTCGGCTCACTGCAAGCTCCGCCTCCGGGGTTCAAGCGATTCTTCTGCCTCAGCTGGGACTACAGGTGCCTGTCACCACGCCGAGCTAATTTTTTGTATTTTTAGTAGAGACAAGGTGTCACCGTGTTAGCCAGGATAGTCTCCATCTCTTGACCTCGTGATCTGCCCACCTTGGCCTCCCAAAGTGCTGGGGTTAAAGGCGTGAGCCATCATGCTCGGCCACCCAATCTCTTCTATTCAAACTTTTGCTGCAGGAGGAAGCCTCTGTTAATAACATTTACCCAGGCACAGTCTAGACCCTTTCATACATATAATCTCATTTTTTAAAATATATTTTTTGGAGAAAATTTGTGTTTTTTCAAACAACAAAGGTAAAATGCTCATTGTATACAATTTAGAAAGTACAGAAAAGAGAAAAATATCACTCATAGTCCCACTGCTCACAACCACTGCTCACATTTTGGAATCATTTCTCCCTTGTCTTTTAAGAATAAAACAAAGATAATGTATTGAACTGAGCACTTACTTTGGTGCCAGGTGAGTATTACTGCCCCATCGTAAAGAGGAGGATGGTGAAGCTCTGAGAAAGCAGCTTGTCCAAACATGTCTATGAACCCACAATTGGAAAGACAGAATTGAACCTTCAACTCTTATTCTGCCTCCTTGGCCTGCGATAAGAAAGGGCCTAGGTGTAGCTTGAGAGTAGCCATGACATCTGGATCCTCCCTGGAACCACAGGCACAGCAGGCACAGACTCATAAACCCACAACTCTGGCTGAACGGCCACTGGAGCCACCGTATCTTGGGCTTTCCCCAGCTGCAGACAGGG